>NW_026870882.1:1271929-1589912 GCF_033118175.1 Dama dama
AATATGAGGAGCATGAAACGGTCTGAAAAATAGAAGGAGCATGAAACGGAGTTGAAAAACATGAAGAGCCTTAAAAGGTGTGAAATACAGAAGGATCTTCAAAAGGTGTCAAAAATATGAGGAGCATTATACGGTCTGAAAAATAGGAGGAGCATGAAACGGTGTTGAAAAACATGAAGAGGCTAAAAAGGTGGGAAAAATATGAAGAGCTTCAAAAGGTGTGAAATACATGAGGAGCATGAAACCGGCTGAAAAATAGGAGAAGCATGAAGTGGTGTGGAGAACATGAAGAGCCTGAAAAGGTGTGAAAAATATGAAGAGCTTCAAAAGGTGTGAAATACATGAGGAGCATGAAACCGGCTGAAAAATAGGAGAAGCATGAAGTGGTGTGGAGAACATGAAGAGCCAGAAAAGGTGTGAAAATTATGAAGACCTTCAAAAAGTCTGAAAAATATGAGGAGCCTGAAACGGTCTGAAAAATAGGAGGCGCATTACGCGGTGTTCAAAAAAATGACGAGCCTGAAAAGGTGTGAAAAATATGAAGAGCTTCAAAAGGTGTCAAAAATGAGATGAGCATGAAATGGTGTAAAAAATTGTAGGAGAATGAAGTGGTCTTGAAAAACATGAAGAGCGTGAAAAGGTGTGAAAAATATGAAGAGCTTCAAAAGGTGTGAAAAATATGAGGAGCATGAAACGGTCTGAAAAATAGGAGGAGCATGAAGCAGTGTTGAAAAACATGAAGAGACTGAAAACGTGTGAAAAATATGAAGAGCTTCAAAAGGTGTAAAAATATGAAGAGATTCAAAGGTTTCAAAAATATGAGGAGCATGAAACGGTCTGAAAAATAGGAGGAGCATGAAGCTGTGTTCAAAAATATGAAGAGCTTCAAAAGGTGTCAAAAATATGAGGAACATGAAAAGGCCTGAAAATAAGGAGAATCATGAAGCGGTGTTCAAAATCATGAAGAGCCTTAAAAGGTGTGAAAAATATTAAAAGCTTCAAAAGCTGTCAAAAACATGAGGAGCATGAAACGGTCTGAAAATTAGGAGGGGCATGAAACGGTGTTCAAAAACATGAAGAGCATGAAAAGGTGTGAAAAATATGAAGAGCTTCCAAAATTGTCAAAAATATGAGGAGCATGAAACGGTCTGAAAAATAGGAGGAGCATGAAGGGGTGTTCAAAAACTTGAAGAGCCTGAAAGGTGTGAAAAATATGAAGAGCTTCAAAAATTGTCAAAAATATGAGGAGCGTGATATGGACTAAAAAATAGGAGGAGCTTGAAACGGTGTTCAAAAACATGAAGAGCCTGGAAAGGTGTGAAAAATATGAAGAGCCTCAAAAAGTGTCAAATATATGAGGAGCATGAAACGGTGTGAAAAATAGGAGGAACATGAAGCGGTGTTGAAAAACATGAAGAGCCTGAAAACGTGTGAAAAATATGAAGAATTTCAAAAGGTGTGAAAAATATGAAGAGCTTCAAAAGGTGTAAAAAATGAGATGAGCATGAAACGATCTGAAAAATAGGAGGGGCATGAAACGGTCTGAAAAATAGGAGGAGCATGAAACGGTGTCCAAAAACATGAAGAGCCTGAAAGGTTTGAAAAATATGAAGTTCTTCAAAGGCTGTCAAGTATATGAGGAGCATGAAACGGTCTGAAAAATAGGAGGAGCATGAAACAGTCTGAAAAATAGAAGGAGCATGAAACGGAGTTGAAAAACATGAAGAGCCTTAAAAGGTGTGAAATACAGAAGGATCTTCAAAAGGTGTCAAAAATATGAGGAGCATTATACGGTCTGAAAAATAGGAGGAGCATGAAACGGTGTTGAAAAACATGAAGAGGCTAAAAAGGTGGGAAAAATATGAAGAGCTTCAAAAGGTGTGAAATACATGAGGAGCATGAAACCGGCTGAAAAATAGGAGAAGCATGAAGTGGTGTGGAGAACATGAAGAGCCTGAAAAGGTGTGAAAAATATGAAGAGCTTCAAAAGGTGTGAAATACATGAGGAGCATGAAACCGGCTGAAAAATAGGAGAAGCATGAAGTGGTGTGGAGAACATGAAGAGCCAGAAAAGGTGTGAAAATTATGAAGACCTTCAAAAAGTCTGAAAAATATGAGGAGCCTGAAACGGTCTGAAAAATAGGAGGCGCATTACGCGGTGTTCAAAAAAATGACGAGCCTGAAAAGGTGTGAAAAATATGAAGAGCTTCAAAAGGTGTCAAAAATGAGATGAGCATGAAATGGTCTAAAAAATTGTAGGAGAATGAAGTGGTCTTGAAAAACATGAAGAGCGTGAAAAGGTGTGAAAAATATGAAGAGCTTCAAAAGGTGTGAAAAATATGAGGAGCATGAAACGGTCTGAAAAATAGGAGGAGCATGAAGCAGTGTTGAAAAACATGAAGAGACTGAAAACGTGTGAAAAATATGAAGAGCTTCAAAAGGTGTAAAAATATGAAGAGATTCAAAGGTTTCAAAAATATGAGGAGCATGAAACGTTCTGAAAAATAGGTGGAGCATGAAACGGTGTTCAAAAACATGAAGAGCCTGAAAAGGTGTGAAAAATATGAGGAGCTTCAAAAGGTGTAAAAAATATGAGGAGCATGAAACGGTCTGAAAAATAGAAGGAGCATGAAACGGAGTTGAAAAACATGAAGAGCCTTAAAAGGTGTGAAATACAGAAGGATCTTCAAAAGGTGTCAAAAATATGAGGAGCATTATACGGTCTGAAAAATAGGAGGAGCATGAAACGGTGTTGAAAAACATGAAGAGGCTAAAAAGGTGGGAAAAATATGAAGAGCTTCAAAAGGTGTGAAATACATGAGGAGCATGAAACCGGCTGAAAAATAGGAGAAGCATGAAGTGGTGTGGAGAACATGAAGAGCCTGAAAAGGTGTGAAAAATATGAAGAGCTTCAAAAGGTGTGAAATACATGAGGAGCATGAAACCGGCTGAAAAATAGGAGAAGCATGAAGTGGTGTGGAGAACATGAAGAGCCAGAAAAGGTGTGAAAATTATGAAGACCTTCAAAAAGTCTGAAAAATATGAGGAGCCTGAAACGGTCTGAAAAATAGGAGGCGCATTACGCGGTGTTCAAAAAAATGACGAGCCTGAAAAGGTGTGAAAAATATGAAGAGCTTCAAAAGGTGTCAAAAATGAGATGAGCATGAAATGGTGTAAAAAATTGTAGGAGAATGAAGTGGTCTTGAAAAACATGAAGAGCGTGAAAAGGTGTGAAAAATATGAAGAGCTTCAAAAGGTGTGAAAAATATGAGGAGCATGAAACGGTCTGAAAAATAGGAGGAGCATGAAGCAGTGTTGAAAAACATGAAGAGACTGAAAACGTGTGAAAAATATGAAGAGCTTCAAAAGGTGTAAAAATATGAAGAGATTCAAAGGTTTCAAAAATATGAGGAGCATGAAACGGTCTGAAAAATAGGAGGAGCATGAAGCTGTGTTGAAAAACATGGAGAGCCTGAAAAGTTGTGAAATATATGAAGAGCTTCAAAATGTGTCAAAAATATGAGGAGCATGAAACGGTCTGAAAAATACGAGGAGCATGAAATCCTGTTCAAATACATGAAGAGACTGAAAAGGTGTGAAAAATATGAAGAGTTTCACAAGGTGTGAAATACATGAGGAACATGAAACGGTCTGAAAAATAGGAGGAGCATGAAGGTGTGTTCAAAAATATGAAGAGCCTGAAAAGGTGTGAAAAATATGAAGAGCTTCAAAAGGTGTCAAAAATATGAGGAACATGAAAAGGCCTGAAAATAAGGAGAATCATGAAGCGGTGTTCAAAATCATGAAGAGCCTTAAAAGGTGTGAAAAATATTAAAAGCTTCAAAAGCTGTCAAAAACATGAGGAGCAGGAAACGGTCTGAAAATTAGGAGGGGCATGATACGGTGTTCAAAAACATGAAGAGCATGAAAAGGTGTGAAAAATATGAAGAGCTTCCAAAATTGTCAAAAATATGAGGAGCATGAAACGGTCTGAAAATTAGGAGGGGCATGAAACGGTGTTCAAAAACGTGAAGAGCATGAAAAGGTGTGAAAAATATGAAGAGCTTCCAAAATTGTCAAAAATATGAGGAGCATGAAACCGTCTGAAAAACAGAAGGAGCATGAAGCGGTCGGAAAAATAGGAGGAGCATGAAGCGGTGTTCAAAAACATGAAGAGCCTGAAAAGTTGTGAAAAATGTGAAGAGTTTAAAAAGTGTCAAAATATGAGGAGCATGAAAAGTTCTGAAAAATAGGAGGAGCATGAAGCTGTGCTCAAAAACATGAATAGCCTGAAAAGGTGTGAAAAGTATGAAGAGCTTCAAAAGGGGTGAAAAATGTGAGCAGCATGAAATGGTCTGAAAAATAGGAGGAGCATGAAGGGGTGTTCAAAAACTTGAAGAGCCTGAAAAGGTGTGAAAAATATGAAGAGCTTCAAAAATTGTCAAAAATATGAGGAGCATGATACGGACTAAAAAATAGGAGGAGCTTGAAACGGTGTTCAAAAACATGAAGAGCCTGGAAAGGTGTGAAAAATATGAAGAGCCTAAAAACGTGTGAAAAATATGAAGAATTTCAAAAGGTGTGAAAAATATGAAGAGCTTCAAAAGGTGTAAAAAATGAGATGAGCATGAAACGATCTGAAAAATAGGAGGAGCATGAAGTGGTGTTGAAAAATATGAAGAGCCTGAAAAGGTGTGAAAAATATGAAGAGCTTCAAAAGGTGTCAAAAATATGAGGAGCATAAAACGGTCTGAAAAAAAGGAGAAGCATGAAGCGTGTTCAAATACATGAAAAGCCTGAAAAGCTGTGAAAAATATGAAGAGCTTCAAAACGTGTAAAAAATATGAGGAGCATGAAACGGTCTGAAAAATAGAAGCAGCATGAAGCGGTGTTGAAAAAAAATGAAGAGCCTCAAAACGTGTGAAAAATATGAAGAGCTTCAAAGTTGTGAAAAATATGAAGAGCTTCAAAAGTTGTCAAAAATGAGATGAGCATGAAACGGTCTCAAAAATAGGAGGAGCATGAAGTGGTGTTTAAAAAAAGAAGAGCCTGTAAAGGTGTAAAATATATGAAGAGCTTCAAATGGTGTCAAAATATGAGGAGAATGAAGCAGTCTGAAAAATAGGAGGAGCATGAAACGGTGATCAGAAACATGAAGAGCCTGAAAAGGTGTGAATAATATGAAGAGCTTCAAATGCATGAAATTCATGAGGATCATGAAACGGTCTGAAAAATAGGAGAAGCATGAAGTGGTGTGGAAAACATGAAGAGCCTGAAAAGTTGTGAAAAATATGAGGAGCTTCAAAAGGTGTGAAATACATGAAGAGCATGAAACTCTCTGACAAATAGGAGGAGCATGTAGTGGTGTTCAAAAACATGAAGAGTCTGAAAAGGTGTGAAAAATATGAAGAGCTTCAAAAAGTGTCAAAAATATGAGGAGCAAGAAACGGTCTGAAAAATAGGAGGAGCATGAAGCGGTCTTGAAAAACATGAAGAGCCTGAAAACGTGTGAAAAATATGAAGAGCTTCAAAAGTTGTAAAAAATATGGGGAGCATGAAACGGTCTGCAAAAAAGGAGGAGCATGAAGTGGTGTTGAAAAATTTGAACAGCCAGAAAATGTGTGAAAAATATGAAAAGCTTCAAAAGGTGGTAAAAATATGCGGAGCATGAAACGGTCTGAAAAATAGGAAGAGCATGAAGCGGTGTTCAAAAACATGAAGAGCCTGAAAAGGTGTGAAAAATATGAAGAGCTTAAAAATGTGTCAAAATATGAGGAGCATGAAACGGTCTGAAAAATAGGAGGAGCATGAAGCATTGTTGAAAATCATGAAGAGCCTGAAAAGATGTGAAAAATATGAAGAGCTTCAAAAGGTGTGAAAAATATGAAGAGCTTCAAATGTGTCAAAAATGAGATGAGCATAAAATGGTCTGAAAAATAAGAGGAGCATGAAGTGGTGTTGAAAAAAAAGAAGAGGCTGAAAAGGTGTGAAATATATGAAGACCTTCAAAAGGTGTCAAAAATATGAGGAGAATGAAACGTTCTGAATAATAGGAGGAGCATGAAGCGGTGTTGAAAAACATGAAGAGCCTGAAAACGTGTGAAAAATATGAAGAGCTTCAAAAGGTGTGAAAAATATGAAGAGCTTCAAATGTGTCAAAAATGAGATGAGCATGAAACGGTCTGAAAAATAAGAGGAGCATGAAGTGGAGTTTAAAAAAAAGAAGAGCCTGAAAAGGTGTGAAAAATATGAAGACCTTCCAAAGGTGTGAAATACATGAGGAGCATGAAATGGGCTGAAAAATAGGAGAAGCATGAAGTGGTGTGGAAAAACATGAAGAGCCTGAAAAGGTGTGAAAAATATGAAGAGCTTCAAAAGGTGTGAAATACATGAGGAGCATGAAACTCTCTGAAAAAAAAGGAGGAGCATGAAGCGGTGTTCAGAAACATGAAGAGCCTGAAATGTTGTGAACAATATGAAAAGCTTCAAAAGGTGTCAAAAATGAGTTGAGCTTGAAACGGTCTGAAAAATAGGAAGAGCATGAAGCGGTGTTGAAAAACATGAATAGCTGAAAACGTGTGAAAAATATGAAGAGCTTCAAAAGGTGTCAAAAATATGAGGAGCATAAAACGTTCTGAAAAAAAGGAGAAGCATGAAGGGTGTTCAAATACATGAAAAGCCTGAAAAGGTGTGAAAAATATGAAGAGCTTCAAAACGTGTAAAAAATATGAGGAGCATGAAACGGTCTGAAAAATAGAAGCACCATGAAGCGGTGTTGAAAAAAATGAAGAGCCTCAAAACGTGTGAAAAATATGAAGAGCTTCAAAGTTGTGAAAAATATGAAGAGCTTCAAAAGGTGTCAAAAATGAGATGAGCATGAAACGGTCTCAAAAATAGGAGGAGCATGAAGTGGTGTTTAAAAAAAGAAGAGCCTGTAAAGGTGTGAAATATATGAAGAGCTTCAAATGGTGTCAAAATATGAGGAGAATGAAGCGGTCTGAAAAATAGGAGGAGCATGAAGCGGTGTTCAAAAACATGAAGAGCCTGAAAAGGTGTGAAAAATATGAAGAGCTTAAAAATGCGTCAAAATATGAGGAGCATGAAACGGTCTGAAAAATAGGAGGAGCATGAAGGGTGTTCAAATACATGAAAAGCCTGAAAAGGTGTGAAAAATATGAAGAGCTTCAAAACGTGTAAAAAATATGAGGAGCATGAAACGGTCTGAAAAATAGAAGCAGCATGAAGCGGTGTTGAAAAAATTGAAGAGCCTCAAAACGTGTGAAAAGTATGAAGAGCTTCAAAATTGTGAAAAATATGAAGAGCTTCAAAAGGTGTTAAAAATGAGATGAGCATGAAACGGTCTGAAAAATAGGAGGAGCATGAAGTGGTGTTGAAAAAAAAGAAGAGCCGGTAAAGGTGTGAAATATATGAAGAGCTTCAAATGGTGTCAAAATATGAGGAGAATGAAGCGGTCTGAAAAATAGGAGGAGCATGAAGCGGTGTTGAAAAACATGAAGTGCCTAAGAAGGTGTGAAAAATATGAAGAGCTTCTAAAGGTGTCAAAAATATGAGGAGTGTGAAACGGTCTGCAAAATAGGAGGATCATGTAGTGGTGTTCAAAAACCTGATGAGCATGAAAAGTTATGAAAAATATGAAGAGCTTCAAAATGTGTCAAATATGATGAGCATGAAACGGTCTGAAAAATAGGAGGAGCATGGAACAGTGATCAAAAACATGAAGAGCCTGAAAAGATGTGAAAAATATGAAGAGCTTCAAAAGGTGTGAAATACATGAGGAGCATGAAACGGGCTGAAAAATAGGAGAAGAATGAAGTGGTGTGGAAAAACATGAAGAGCCTGAAAAGGTGTTAAAAATATGAAGAGCTTCAAAAGGTGTGAAATACATGAGGAGCATGAAACTCTTTGAAAATTAGGAGCAGCATGAAGCAGTGTTCAAAAACATGAAGAGCCTGAAATGTTGTGAAAAATATGAAAAGCTTCAAAAGTTGTCAAAAATGAGATGAGCTTGAAACAGTCTGAAAAATAGGAAGAGCATGAAGCGGTGTTGAAAAACATGAAGAGCTGAAAACGTGTGAAAAATATGAAGAGCTTCAAAAGGTGTCAAAAATATGAGGAATAAAGAACGGTCTGAAAACAAGGAGAAGCATGAAGCGTGTTCAAATACATGAAAAGCCTGAAAAGGTGTGAAAAATATGAAGAGCTTCAAAAGGTGTTAAAAATATGAGGAGCATGAAACGGTCTGAAAAATAGGAGGAGCATGAAGCGGTGTTCAAAAACATGAAGAGCCTGAAAAGTTGTGAAAAATATGAAGAGCTTCAAAAGGTTTGAAATACATGAGGAGCATTAAACGGTCTGAAAAATAGGAGGAGCATGAAGAGGTGTTCAAAAACATGAAGAACCTGAAAAGTTGTGAAAAATATGAAGAGCTTCAATAGGTGTGAAAAATATGAGGAGCATGAAACGGTCTGAAAAATAGGAAGAGCATGAAACGGTGTTCAAAAACATGAAGAGCCTGAAAAGTGTGAAGAATATGAAGAGCTTCAAAAGGTGTCAAAAATATGAGGAGCATGAAACGGTCTGAAAAATAGGAGTGGCATGAAGCGGTGTTGAAAAACATGAAGAGCCTGAAAACGTGTGAAAAATATGAAGAGCTTCAAAAGGTGTGAAATACATGAGGAGCATGAAACTCTCTGAAAAATAGGAGGAGCATGAAGCGGTGTTCAAGAACAAGCAGAGCCTGAAATGTTGTGAAAAATATGAAAAGCTTCAAAAGTTGTTAAAAATGAGATGAGCTTGAAACGGTCTGAAAAACAGGAAGAGCATGAAGCGGTGTTGAAAAACATGAAGAGCTGAAAACGTGTGAAAAATATGAAGAGCTTCAAAAGGTGTCAAAAATATGAGGAGCAAAAAACGGTCTGAAAACAAGGAGAAACATGAAGCGTGTTCAAATACATGAAAAGCCTGAAAAGGTGTGAAAAATATGAAGAGCTTCAAAACGTGTCAAAAATATGAGGAGCATGAAACGGTCTGAAAAATAGAAGCAGCATGAAGCGGTGCTGAAAAACATGAAGAGCCTGAATAGGTGTGAAAAATATGAAGAGCTTCAAAAGATGTCAAAAATATGAGGAGCATGAAACCGTCTGAAAAATAGGAGGATTATGAAACGGTGTTCAAAAACATGAAGAGCCTGTATAGGTGTGAAAAATATGAAAAGCATCAAAATTGTCAAAAATATGAGGAGCATGAAACGGTCTGAAAAAGAGGAGGAGCATGAAGCAGTGTTGAAAAACATGAAGAGCCTGAAAACTTGTGAAAAATATGAAGAGCTTCAAAAGGTTTGAAATACATGAGGAGCATTAAACGGTCTGAAAAATAGGAGGAGCATGAAGAGCTGTTCAAAAACATGAAGAGCCTGAAAAGTTGTGAAAAATATGAAGAGCTTCAATAGGTGTGAAAAATATGAGGAGCATGAAACGGTCTGAAAAATAGGAAGAGCATGAAGCAGTGTTCAAAAACATGAAGAGCCTGATAAGTGTGAAGAATATGAAGAGCTTCAAAAGGTGTCAAAAATATGAGGAGCAAGAAACGGTCTGAAAAATACGAGGGGCATGAAGCGGTGTTGAAAAACATGAAGAGCCTGAAAATGTGTGAAAAATATGAAGAGCTTCAAAAGATGTGAAAAATATGGAGAGCATCAAAAGGTGTGAAATACATGAGGAGCATGAAACTCTCTGAAAAATAGGAGGAGCATGAAGCGGTGTTCAGAAACATGAAGAGACTGAAATGTTGTGAAAAATATGAAAAGCTTCAAAAGTTGTCAAAAATATTAGGAGCATGAAACAGTATGAAACATAGGATGAGCATGAAACTTTTTTGAAAAAGATGAAGAGCATGAAAAGGTGTGAAAAACATGAGAGCTTCAAAAGGTGTAAAAATTATGAGAGACATGAAACGACTGAAAAATAGGAGGAGCATGATGCGGTGGTCAAAAACATGAAGAGCCTGAAAAGGTGTGAAAAATATAAAGAGCTTCAAAAGGTGTCAAAAATATTAGGAGCATGAAACAGTATGAAACATAGGATGAGCATGAAACTTTTTTGAAAAAGATGAAGATCATGAAAAGGTGTGAAAAATTTGAAGAGCTACAAAAGATGTTAAAAATATGAGGAGCATGAAACTTTCTGAAAAATTGGAGGAGCATGAAGCGGTGTTGAAAAACATGAAGAGCCTGAAAAGGTGTGAAATGTATGAAGAGCTTCAAAAGTTGTCAAAAATATGAGGAGCATGAAACGGTCTGAAAAATAGGAGGAGCATGAAGCGGTGTTGAAAAACATGATGAGCTTGAAAAGGTGTCAAAATAGTAGGAGTTTCAAAAGGTGTCAAAAATATGAGGAGCATTAAACGGTCTGAAAAATAGGAGGAGCATGAAGCGGTGTTGAAAAATATGAAGAGCCTGAAAAGGTGTGAAAAATATGAAGAGCTTCAAAAGGTGTCAAAAATATGAGGAGCATGAAACGGTCTGAAAAATAGGAGGAGCATGAAGCAGTGATCAAAAACATGAAGAGTTTGAAAAAGTGTGAAATATATGAAGAGCTTCAAAATGTGTCAAAAAGAGGAGGAGAATGAAACAGCCTGAAAAAAAGAAGGAGCATGAAGCGGTGTTGAAAAACATGAAGAGCCTGAAGAGGTGTGAAATATATGAAGAGCTTCAAAAGATGTCAAAAATATGAGGAGCATGAAACGGTCTGAAATATAGGAGGAGCGTGAAGCCGTGTTCAAAAACATGAACAGCATGAAAATGTGTGAAAAATATGAAGAGCTTCAAAACGTGTCAAAATATGAGGAGCATGAAACGGCCTGAAAAATAGGAGGAGCATGAAACGGTCTGAAAAATAGGAGGAGCAAGAATCGGTGTTGAAAACATGAAGAGCATGAAATGGTGCGAAAAATATGAAGAGCTTCAAAAGGTATCAAAAATATGAGGAGCATGAAACGTTCTGAAAAATAGGAGGAGCATAAAGCGGTTTTGAAAAACATGAAGAGCCTGAAAATGTTTGAAATATATGAAGAGCTTCAAACTTGTCAAATATGAGGAGCATGAAACGGTCTGAAAATTTGGGGGAGCATGAAGCGGTGTTGAAAAACATGAAGTGCCTGAAAAGGTGTGAAATATATGAAGAGCTTCAAAAGGTGTCAAAAATATGAGGAGCATGAAACGGTCTGAAAAATAGGAGGAGCATGAAGTGGTGTTGAAAAAAATGAAGAGCCTGAAAAAGGTGTGAAAATTGTGAGGAGAATGAAACGGTCTGAAAAATAGGAGGAGCCTGAAACAGTCTGAAAAATAGGAGGAGCATGAAGTGGTGTTCAAAAACATGAAGAGCCTGAAAAGGTGTGAAATATATGAAGAGCTTCAAAAGGTGTCAAAAATATGTGGAGTACGAAACGGTCTGAAAAATAGGAGGAGCATGAAGCGGTGTTGAAAAATATGAAGAGCTTCTAAAATTGTCAAAAATATCAGGAGCATGAAACGGTCTGAAAAATAGGAGGAGCATGAAGTGGTGTTGAAAAACATGAAGAGCCTGAAAAGGTGTGAAAAATATGAAGAGCTTCAAAAGGTGTCAAAAATATGGGAGCATGAAACGGTCTGAAAAATAGGAGGAGCATTGTAGCGTTGTTCAAAAACTTGAAGAGCCTGAAATGGTGTGAATAATATGAAGAGCTTCAAAAGCTGTCAAAAATATGAGGAGCATGAAACGGTCTGAAAAATAGGAGGAGCATGAAGCGGTGTAGAAAAACATGAAGAGCCTGAAAAGGTGTGAAAAATATGAAGAGCTTCAAAAGGTGTGAAAAATATGAGGAGCATGAAACGGTATGAAAAATAGGAGGAGCATGAAGCGGTGTTGAGAAACATGAAGAGCCTGAAAAGGTGTGAAAAATATGAAGAGCTTCAAAAGGTGTCAATAATAAGAGGTGCATGGAACAGTCTAAAAAAGAGGATGAGCATGAAACGGTCTGAAAAATTGGAGGAGCATGAAGCGGTGTTCAAAAACATTAAGAGCCAGAAATGGCATGAAAAACATGAAGAGCTTCAAAAGGTGTCAAAAATATGAGGAGCATGAAACGGTCTGCAAAATAGGAGGAGCATGAAATGGTGTTCAAAAACATGAAGAGCATGAAAAGGTGTGAAAAAAATGAAAAGCTTCAAAAGGTGTCAAATATGTATGGAGCATGAAAAGGTCTGAAAATTAGGAGGAGCATGAAGCGGTGTTCAAAAATATGAAGAGCCTGAAAAGGTGTGAAATATATGAAGAGCTTCAAAAGGTGTGAAAAATATGAAGAGCTTCAAAAGGTGTCAAATATTAGATGAGCATGAAACCATCTAAAAAATAGGAGGAGCATGAATCGGTGTTGAAAAACATGAAGAGTCTGAAAAGGTGTGAAAAATATGAAGAGTTTCTATAGGTGTCAAAAATATGAGGAGCATGGAACGGTCTGAAAAATAGGAGGAGCATGAAGTGTTGTTGAGAAACATGAAGAGTCTGAAAAGGTGTGAAAAATATGAAGAGCTTCAAAAGGAGTCAAAAATATGAGGAGCATGAAGCGGTCTGAAAAAATAGGAGGAGCATGAAGCGGTGTTCAGAAACATGAAGAGCCCGAAAAGGTGTGAAAAATATGAAGAGCTTCAAAAGGTGTCAAAAATATGAGGAGCATGAAACGGTCTGAAAAATAGGAGGAGTATGAAGCGGTGATCAAAAATATGAAGAGCCTGAAAAGTTGTGAAAAATATGAAGAGCTTCAAAATGTGTGAAATACATGGGGAGCATGAAACGGGCTGAAAAAAAGGAGAAGCATGAAGTGGTGTGGAAAAACATGAAGAGCCTTAAAAATGTGTGAAAAATATGAAGAGCTTCAAAAGGTGTGAAATACATGAGGAGAATGAAATTCTCTGAAAAATAGAAGGAGCATGAAGTGGTGTTCAAAAACATGAAGAGCCAGAAAAGGTGTGAAAAATATGAAGAGGTTCAAAAGGTGTCAAAAATACGAGGAGCATGAAACAGTCTGAAAAATAGGAGGAGCATGAAGCATGTTCAAAAATATGAAGAGCCTGAAAATGTGGGAAAAATATGAAGAGCTTCAAAAGGTATCAAAAATATGAGGAGCATGAAACGATCTGAAAAATAGGAGGAGCATGAAGTGGTGTTGAAAAACATAAAGAGCCTGAAAAGGTGTGAAAAATATGAAGAGCTTCAAAAGGTGTCAAAAATATGAGGAGCATGAAACGGTGTGAAAAATAGGTGGAGCAAGAATGAGTGTTGAAATACATGAAGAGCCTGAAAATGTGTGAAAAATATAAAGAGCTTCAAAAGATGTGAAAAATATGAAGAGCTTCAAAAGGTGTCAAAAATGAGATGAGCAAGAAACGGTTTGAAAAATAGGAGGAGCATGAAGCGGTGTTGAAAACATGAAGAACCTGAAAAGTTGTGAGAAATATGAAGAGTTTCAACAATTGTCAAAAATATGAGGAGCATGAAACGCTCTGAAAAAGAGGAGGAGCATGAAGTGGTGTTGAAAAGCATGAAGAGCCTGAAAAGTAGTGAAAAATATGAAGAGATTCTAAAGGAGTCACAAATATGTGGAAAATGTAACGGTCTTAAAAATACGAGGAGCATGAAGTGATGTTGAAAAACATGAATAGCCTGAAAATGTGTGAAATATATGAAGAGATTAAAAATGTGACAAATATATGAGGAACATGAAACAGTCTGAAAAATACGAGGAGCATGAAGCGGTGTTCAAAAATATGAAGAGCGTGAAAATGTGTGAAAAATATGAAGAGCTTCAAAAGGTGTCAAAAATATGAGGAGCATGAATCGTTCTGAAAAATAGGAAGAGCATGAAGCTGTGTTCAAAAACATGAAGAGCCTGATAATGTGTGAAAAATATGAAGAGCTTCAAAAGGTGTGAAAAATATGAGGAGCATGAAACAGCCTGAAAAATAGAAGGAGCATGAAGCGGTGTTGAAAAAAATGAGAAGCCTGAAAACTTGTGAAAAATATGAAGAGCTTCAAAAGGTGTCAAAAATGAGATGAGCATGAAACGGTCTGAAAAATAGGCGGAGCATGAAGTGGTGTTGAAGTAAATGAAGAGCCTGAAAAGGTGTGAAATATATGAAGAGCTTCAAAAGGTGTCAAAAATATGAGGAGAATGAAACGGTCTGAAAAATAGGAGGATCATGAAGCGGTGTTGAAAAACATGAAGAGTCTGAAAAAGTGTGAAAGATATGAAGAGTTTCTAAAGATGTCAAAAATATGAGGAGCATGAGACGGTCTGAAAAATAGGAGGATCATGAAGCGGTGTAGAAAAACATGAAGAGCCTGAACAGGTGTGAAAAATATGAAGAGCTTCAAAAAGTGTGAAAAATATGAGGAGCATGAAATGGTCTGAAAAATAGGAGGAGCAGGAAGTGGTGTTGAAAATCATGAAGAGCATGAAAAGGTGTGTAAAATATGAAGAGCTTCAAAATGTGTGAAATACATGAGGAACATGAAACGGTCTGAAAAATAGGAGGAGCAAGAAGTGGTGTTCAAAAACATGAAGAGCATGGAAAGGTGTGAAAAATATGAAGAGCTTCAAAAGGTGTCAAAAATATGAGGAGCAAGAAACGGCCTGAAAAATAGGAGGAGCATTAAACGGTGTTCAAAAATATGAGGAGCAAGAAACGGTCTGAAAAATAGGAAGAGCATTAAACGGTGTTCAAAAACATGAAGAGCCTGGAAAGGTGTGAAAAATATGAAGAGCATCAAAAGGTGTCAAAAATATGAGGAGCATGAAACGGTCTGAAAAATAGGAGGAGCATGAAGTGGTGTTGAAAAAAATGAAGAGCCTGAAAAAGGTGTGAAAATTGTGAGGAGAATGAAACGGTCTGAAAAATAGGAGGAGCCTGAAACAGTCTGAAAAATAGGAGGAGCATGAAGTGGTGTTCAAAAACATGAAGAGCCTGAAAAGGTGTGAAATATATGAAGAGCTTCAAAAGGTGTCAAAAATATGTGGAGCACGAAACGGTCTGAAAAATAGGAGGAGCATGAAGCGGTGTTGAAAAATATGAAGAGCTTCTAAAATTGTCAAAAATATCAGGAGCATGAAACGGTCTGAAAAATAGGAGGAGCATGAAGTGGTGTTGAAAAACATGAAGAGCCTGAAAAGGTGTGAAAAATATGAAGAGCTTCAAAAGGTGTCAAAAATATGGGAGCATGAAACGGTCTGAAAAATAGGAGGAGCATTGTAGCGTTGTTCAAAAACTTGAAGAGCCTGTAATGGTGTGAATAATATGAAGAGCTTCAAAAGCTGTCAAAAATATGAGGAGCATGAAACGGTCTGAAAAATAGGAGGAGCATGAAGCGGTGTAGAAAAACATGAAGAGCCTGAAAAGGTGTGAAAAATATGAAGAGCTTCAAAAGGTGTGAAAAATATGAGGAGCATGAAACGGTATGAAAAATAGGAGGAGCATGAAGCGGTGTTGAGAAACATGAAGAGCCTGAAAAGGTGTGAAAAATATGAAGAGCTTCAAAAGGTGTCAATAATAAGAGGTGCATGGAACAGTCTAAAAAATAGGATGAGCATGAAACGGTCTGAAAAATTGGAGGAGCATGAAGCGGTGTTCAAAAACATTAAGAGCCAGAAATGGCATGAAAAACATGAAGAGCTTCAAAAGGTGTCAAAAATATGAGGAGCATGAAACGGTCTGCAAAATAGGAGGAGCATGAAATGGTGTTCAAAAACATGAAGAGCATGAAAAGGTGTGAAAAAAATGAAAAGCTTCAAAAGGTGTCAAATATGTATGGAGCATGAAAAGGTCTGAAAATTAGGAGGAGCATGAAGCGGTGTTCAAAAATATGAAGAGCCTGAAAAGGTGTGAAATATATGAAGAGCTTCAAAAGGTGTGAAAAATATGAAGAGCTTCAAAAGGTGTCAAATATTAGATGAGCATGAAACCATCTAAAAAATAGGAGGAGCATGAATCGGTGTTGAAAAACATGAAGAGTCTGAAAAGGTGTGAAAAATATGAAGAGTTTCTATAGGTGTCAAAAATATGAGGAGCATGGAACGGTCTGAAAAATAGGAGGAGCATGAAGTGTTGTTGAGAAACATGAAGAGTCTGAAAAGGTGTGAAAAATATGAAGAGCTTCAAAAGGAGTCAAAAATATGAGGAGCATGAAGCGGTCTGAAAAAATAGGAGGAGCATGAAGCGGTGTTCAGAAACATGAAGAGCCCGAAAAGGTGTGAAAAATATGAAGAGCTTCAAAAGGTGTCAAAAATATGAGGAGCATGAAACGGTCTGAAAAATAGGAGGAGTATGAAGCGGTGATCAAAAATATGAAGAGCCTGAAAAGTTGTGAAAAATATGAAGAGCTTCAAAATGTGTGAAATACATGGGGAGCATGAAACGGGCTGAAAAAAAGGAGAAGCATGAAGTGGTGTGGAAAAACATGAAGAGCCTTAAAAATGTGTGAAAAATATGAAGAGCTTCAAAAGGTGTGAAATACATGAGGAGAATGAAATTCTCTGAAAAATAGAAGGAGCATGAAGTGGTGTTCAAAAACATGAAGAGCCAGAAAAGGTGTGAAAAATATGAAGAGCTTCAAAAGGTGTCAAAAATACGAGGAGCATGAAACAGTCTGAAAAATAGGAGGAGCATGAAGCATGTTCAAAAATATGAAGAGCCTGAAAATGTGGGAAAAATATGAAGAGCTTCAAAAGGTATCAAAAATATGAGGAGCATGAAACGATCTGAAAAATAGGAGGAGCATGAAGTGGTGTTGAAAAACATAAAGAGCCTGAAAAGGTGTGAAAAATATGAAGAGCTTCAAAAGGTGTCAAAAATATGAGGAGCATGAAACGGTGTGAAAAATAGGTGGAGCAAGAATGAGTGTTGAAATACATGAAGAGCCTGAAAATGTGTGAAAAATATAAAGAGCTTCAAAAGATGTGAAAAATATGAAGAGCTTCAAAAGGTGTCAAAAATGAGATGAGCAAGAAACGGTTTGAAAAATAGGAGGAGCATGAAGCGGTGTTGAAAACATGAAGAACCTGAAAAGTTGTGAGAAATATGAAGAGTTTCAACAATTGTCAAAAATATGAGGAGCATGAAACGCTCTGAAAAAGAGGAGGAGCATGAAGTGGTGTTGAAAAGCATGAAGAGCCTGAAAAGTAGTGAAAAATATGAAGAGATTCTAAAGGAGTCACAAATATGTGGAAAATGTAACGGTCTTAAAAATACGAGGAGCATGAAGTGATGTTGAAAAACATGAATAGCCTGAAAATGTGTGAAATATATGAAGAGATTAAAAATGTGACAAATATATGAGGAACATGAAACAGTCTGAAAAATACGAGGAGCATGAAGCGGTGTTCAAAAATATGAAGAGCGTGAAAATGTGTGAAAAATATGAAGAGCTTCAAAAGGTGTCAAAAATATGAGGAGCATGAATCGTTCTGAAAAATAGGAAGAGCATGAAGCTGTGTTCAAAAACATGAAGAGCCTGATAATGTGTGAAAAATATGAAGAGCTTCAAAAGGTGTGAAAAATATGAGGAGCATGAAACAGCCTGAAAAATAGAAGGAGCATGAAGCGGTGTTGAAAAACATGAGAAGCCTGAAAACTTGTGAAAAATATGAAGAGCTTCAAAAGGTGTCAAAAATGAGATGAGCATGAAACGGTCTGAAAAATAGGCGGAGCATGAAGTGGTGTTGAAGTAAATGAAGAGCCTGAAAAGGTGTGAAATATATGAAGAGCTTCAAAAGGTGTCAAAAATATGAGGAGAATGAAACGGTCTGAAAAATAGGAGGATCATGAAGCGGTGTTGAAAAACATGAAGAGTCTGAAAAAGTGTGAAAGATATGAAGAGTTTCTAAAGATGTCAAAAATATGAGGAGCATGAGACGGTCTGAAAAATAGGAGGAGCATGAAGTGGTGTTGAAAAACATGAAGAGCCTGAAAGGGTGTGAAAATTATGAAGAGCTTCAAAAGGTGTCAAAAATATGAGGAGCATGAAACGGTCTGAAAAATAGGAGGAGCATGAAGCGGTGTTCAAAAACATGAAGAGCGTGAAAAGGTGTGAAAAATATGAAGAGCTTCAAAAGGTGTCAAAAATATGAGGAGCATGAAACGGTCTGAAAAATAGGAGGAGCAAGAAACGGTGATCAAAAACCTGAAGAGCCTGAAAAGGTGTGAAAAATATGACGAGCTTCTAAAGGTGTGAAAAACATGAGGAGCACGAAACGGGCTGAAAAATAGGAGAAGCATGAAGTGGTGTTGAAAAACATGAAGAGCCTGAAAAAGTGTGAAAAATATGAAGAGCTTCAGAAGGTGTGAAAAATATGAAGAGCTTCAACAGGTGTCAAAAATTAGATGAGCATGAAACGGTCTGAAAAATTGGAGGAGCAAGAAGTAGTGTTGAAAAAAATGAAGAGCCTGAAAAGGTGTGAAAAATATGAAAAGCTTCAAAAGGTGTCAAAAATATGAGGAGCATGAAACGGTCTGAAAAATAGGAGGAGCATGAAACGGTGATCAAAAACATGAAGAGCCTGAAAACTTGTGAAAAATATGAAGAGCTTCAAAAGGTGTGAAATACATGAGGAGCATGAAACGTGCTGAAAAATAGGAGAGGCATGAAGCGGTGTGGAAAAACATGAAGAGCCTGAAAAGGTTTGAAAAATATGAAGAGCTTCAAAAGGTGTGAAATACATGAGGAGCATGAAACACTCTGAAAAATAGAAATCGCATGAAGCGGTGTTGAAAAACATGAAGAGCCTGAAAACGTATGAAAATATGAAGAGCTTCAAAAATATGAAAAATATGAAGAGCTTCAAAAGGTGTGAAAAATTTGAAGTGCTTCAAAAAGTGTCAAAATGAGATGAGCATGAAACGGTCTGAAAAATAGGAGGAGCATGAAGCGGTGTTGAAAATCATAAAGAGCCTGAAAAGTTGTGAAAAATATGAAGAGCTTCAAAAGATGTGAAAAATTTGAAGAGCTTCAAAAGCTGTCAAAATGAGATGAGCATGAAACGGTCTGAAAAATAGGAGTAGCATGAAGTGGTGTTGAAAAAAATGAAAAGCCTTATAAGGTGTGAAATATATGAAGAGCTTCAAAAGGTGTCAAAATTATGAGGAGAATGAAACGGTCTGCAAAATAGGAGAAGCATGAAATGGTGTTCAAAAACATGAAGAGCCTGAAAAGGTGTGAAAAACATGAAGAGCCTGAAAAGGTGTGAAACATATGAAGAGCTTCAAAAGCTGTCAAAAATATGAAGAGCATGAAATGGTCTGAAAAATAGGAGGGTCATGAAGCGGTGTTCAAAAACGTGAAGAGCCTGAAAAGGTATGAAAAATATGAAGAGCTTCAAAAGGTGTGAAAATATGAGGAGCATGAAACGGTCTGAAAAATAGAAGCGGCATGAAATGGTGTTCAAAAACATGAAGAGCCTGAAAAGGTGTGAAAATTATGAAGAGCTTCAAAAGGTGTGAAATACATAAGGAGCATGAAACGGTGTGAAAAATAAGAGAAGCATGAAGTGGTGTTGAAAAACATGAAGAGCCTGAAAAGGACTGAAAAATATGAAGAGCTTCAAAAGGTGTGAAACATATGAAGAACATGAAACGGTCTGAAAAATAGGAGGATCATGAAGCAGTGTTCAAAAATATGAAGAGCCTGAAAATGTGTGAAAAATATTCAGAGCTTCAAAATGTGTCAAATATATGAGGAGCATGAAACGGTCTGAAAAATAGGAGGAGCATGAAACGGTGATTAAAAACATGAAGAGCCTGAAAAGGTGTGAAAAATATGAAGAGCTTCAAAAGGTGTGAAATACATGAGGAGCATGAAACAGGCCGAAAAATAGGAGAAGCATGAAGTGGTGTGGAAAAACATGAAGAGCCTAAAAAGTTGTGAGAAATATGAAGAGCTTCAAAAGATGTGAAATACGTGAGGAGCATGAAACTCTCTGAAAAATAGGAGGAGCATGAAGCAGTGTCAAAAACATGAAGAGCCTAAAAAGTTGTGAGAAATATGAAGAGCTTTAAAAGGTGTCAAAAATGAGATGAGCATGAAACGGTCTGAAAAATAGGAGGAGCATGAAGCGGTGTTGAAAAACATGAAGAGCCTAAAAAGTTGTGAGAAATATGAAGAGCTTCAAAAGGGGTCAAAAATGAGATGAGCATGAAAAGGTCTGAAAAATAGGAGCATGAAACGGTGATAAAAAACATGAAGAGCCTGAAAAGGTGTGAAAAATATGAAGAGCTTCAAAAGGTGTGAAATTCATGAGGAGCATGAAATGGTCTGAAAAATAGGGCAAGAATGAAGTGGTGTGGAAAAACATGAAGAGCCTGAAAAGGTGTGAAAAATATGAAGAGCTTCAAGAGGTGTCAAAATATGAAGAGCATGAAACGGTCTGAAAAATAGGAGGATCATGACGCGGTGATCAAAAACATGAAGAGCGTGAAAAGGTGTGAAAAATATGAAGAGCTTCAAAAGGTGTGAAATTCATGAGGATCATGAAACGGTCTGAAAAATAGGAGCAGCATGAAGTGGTGTGGAAAAACATGAAGAGCCTCTAAAGGTGTGAAAAATATGAAGAGCTTCAAAACTTGTGAAATTCATGAGGATCATGAAACGGTCTGAAAAATAGGAGGAGCATGAAACGGTGTTCAAAAATAGGAAGAGCCTGAAAATTTGTGAAAAATATGACAGCTTCAAAAGGTGTCAAAAATATGAGCAGCATGAAATGGTCTGAAAAATAGGAGGAGCATGAAGCGGTGTTCAAAAACATGAAAAGCCTGAAAAGGTGTGAAAAATATGAAGAGCCTCAAAACGTGTCAAAAATGAGAAGAGCATGAAACTGTCTGAAAAATAGGAGTAGCATGAAGTGGTGTTGAAAAAAAAGAAGACACTGAAAAGGTGTGAAATATATGAAGAGCTTCTAACAGTGTCAAAAATATGAGGAGAATGAAAGCGTCTCAAAAATAGGAGGAGCATGAAGCTGTGCTGAAAAACATGAAGAGCCTGAAAAGGTTTGAAAAATATGAAGAGCTTCTAAAGGTATGAAAAACATGAGGAGCATGAAACGGTCTGAAAAATAGGAGGATCATGAAGCAGGGTTCAAAAACATGGAAAACCTGAAAAGGTGTGAAAAATATGAAGAGCTTTAAAAAGTGTCAAAAATATGAGGAGCAAGAAACGGTCTGAAATATAGGAGGAGCATGAAGCGGTGTTCAAATACATGAAGAGTCTGAAAAGGTGTGAAAAATATGAAGAGCTTCAAAACGTGTGAAATACATGAGGAGCATGAAACGGGCTGAAAAATAGGAGAAACATGAAGTGGTGTGGAAAAACATGAAGAGCCTGAAAAGGTGTGAAAAATACGAAGAGCTTCAAAAGGTGTGAAATACATGAGGAGGATGAAACTCTCTGAAAAATAAGAGGATCATGAAGCGGGGTTCAAAAACATGAGGAGCCTGAAAATTTGTGAAAAATGTGAAAAGCTTCAAAAGCTGTCAAAAATGAGATGAGCATGAGAAGTTCTTAAAAATAGGAGGATCATAAAACGGTGCTGAAGAACACGAAGAGCCTGAAAAGGTGTGAAAAATATGAAGAGGTTAAAAAGGTGTGAAAAATACGAGGAGCATAAAACGGTCTGAAAAATAGGAGGATCATAAAACGGTGCTGAAGAACACGAAGAGCCTGAAAAGGTGTGAAAAATATGAAGAGCTTCAAAAGGTGTCAAAAAAATGAGGAGCATGAAACGGTCTGAAAAATAGGAGGACCACAAGTGGTGTTTGAAAACATGAAGAGCTTGAAAAGGTGTGAAAAATATGACGAGATTCAAAAGGTGTCAAAAATGTGAGGAGCATGAATCGGTCTCAAAAATATGAGGAGCATCAAGTGGTGTTGAAAAACATGAAGAGCCTGAAAAGGTGTGAAAATTATGAAGAGCTTCAAAAGGTGTCAAAAATATGACGAGCATGAATTAGTTTGAACAATAAGAGGAGCATGAAGTGGTGTTGAAAATCATGAAGAACCTGAAAAGTTGTGAAATATATGAAGAGCTTCAAAAGGTGTCAAAAATATGTGGAGCATGAAACGATCTGAAAAGTAGGAGGAGCATGAAGTGGTGTTGAAAAACATTAAGAGCCTGAAAAGGTGTGAAATATATGAAGAGCTTCAAAAGTTGTCAAAAATATGAGGAAGATAAAACGGTCTGAAAAGTAGGAGAAGCATGAAGCAGTTTTGAAAAACATGAAAAGCCGGAAAACATGTGAAAAATCTGAAGCATTTCAAAAGGTTTCAGAAATATGAGGAGCATGAAACGGTCTGAAAAATAGAAGAAGCATGAAGTGGTGTTGAAAAACATGAAGAGCCTGAAAACGTGTGAAAAATATGAAGAGCTTCAAAAGATGTCAAAAATATGAAGAGCATCAAAGGGTCTGAAAAATAGGAGGAGCATGAAGCGGTTTTGAAAAACATGAAAAGCCTGAAAACATGTGAAAAATCTGAAGCATTTCAAAAGGTTTCAGAAATATGAGGAGCATGAAACAGTCTGAAAAATAGGATGAGCATGAAACGGTTTTCAAATCGTGAAGAGCCTGAAAAGGTGTGAATAATATGAAGAACTTCAAAAGCTGTCAAAAATATGAGGCGCATGAAACGGTGTTCAAAAACATGAAAAGCCTGAAAAGGTGTGAAATATATGAAGAGCTTCAAAAGGTGTCAAAAATAGGAGGAGCATGAAGAGGTGTAGAAAAACATGAAGAGCCTGAAAAGGTGTGAAAAATATGAAGATCTTCAAAAGGTGTCTAAAATATGAGCAGCATGACACAGTCAGAAATATAGGAGGAGCATGAAGTGGTGTTGAAAACATGAAGAACCTGAAAAGTTGTGAAATAATGAAGAGCTTCAAAAGGTGTCAAATATATGAGGAGCATGAAACGTTCTGAAAAATAGGAGGAGCATGAAACGTTGTTCAAAAACATGAAGAGCCTGAAAAGGTTTGAAAAATGTGAAGAGCTTGAAAAGGTGTCAAAAATATGAGGGGCATGAAACGGTCTGAAAAAGAGGATGAGCAAGAAGCGGTGTTGAAAAACATGAAGAGCCTGAAAAGGTGTGAAAAATATGAAGAGCTTCAAAAGGAGTCAAAATATGAGGAGCATGAAACGGTCTGAAAAATAGGAGGAGCATGAAACTGTGTTGAAAACATGAAGAGCCTGAAAAGGTGTGAGAAATATGACGAGCTTCAAAAGATATCCAAAATATGAGGAGCATGAAACGGTTTGAAAAATAGAAGGAGCATGATGTGGTGTTGAAAACATGAAGTGCATAAAAATGTGTGAAAAATATGAAGAGCTTCAAAAGATATCAAATATATGAGGAGCATGTAACGGTCTGAATATTATGAGGAGCATGAGGTGGTGTTCAAAAACATGAAGAGCCTGAAAAGGCGTGAAAAATATGAAGAGCTTCAAAAGATGTCACAAATATGAGGAGCATGAAACGGTCTGAAAAATATGAGGAGCATGAATCGGTGTTCAAATACATGAAGAGCCTGAAAAGGTGTGAAAAATATGAAGAGCTTCAAAAGGTGTCAATATATGAGGAGCATGAAATGGTCTAAAAAATAGGAGGAGCATGAAACGGTGTTGAAAAACATGAAGAGGCTGAAAATGTGTGAAAAATATGAAGAGCTTCAAAAGGTGTCAAAAATATGAGGAGCATGAAATGGTCTGAAAAATATGAGGAGAATAAAGCGGTGTTGAAAAACATGAAGACCCTGAAAAGGTGTGAAAAATATGAAGAGCTTCAAAAGGTGTCAAAAATATGAGGAGCATGAAACAGTCTGAAAAATAGGAGGAGCAGAAGCAGATTTGAAAAACATGAAGAGCCTGAAAAGGTGTGATAATTATGAAGCGCTTCAAAAGGTGTCAAAATTATGGGGAGCATTAAATGGTCTGAAATATAGGAGGAGCATGAAACCTTGTTGAAAAATATGAAGAGCGTGAAAAGGTGTGAAAAATATGAAGAGCTTCAAAAGGTGTCAAAATATGAGGAGCATGAAACGGTCTGAAACATAGGAGGAGCATGAAGTGGTGTTGAAAATATGAAGAACCTGAAACGTTGTGAAAAATATGAAGAGCTTCAAAAGGTGTCAAATATATGAGGAGCATGAAACAGTCTGAAAAATAGGAGGAGCATGAAACGGTGTAGAAAAACATGAAGAGCATGAAAAGGTGTGAAAAATATGAAGAGCTTCAAAACTTGTCAAAAATATGAGGAGCATGACACGGTCAGAAATATAGGAGGAGCATGAAGTGGTGTTGAAAATATGAAGAACCTGAAACGTTGTGAAAAATATGAAGAGCTTCAAAAGGTGTCAAATATATGAGGAGCATGAAACGGTCTGAAAATTAGGAGGAGGATGAAACGGTGTTCAAAACATGAAGAGCCTGAAAATGTGTGAAAAATATGAAGAGCTTCAAAAGGTGTCAAAAATATGAGGAGCATGAAACGGTCTGAAAAATAGGAGGAGCATGAAACGGTGTTCAAAAACATGAAGAGCCTGAAAAGGTGTGAAAAATATGAAGAGCTTCAAAACGTGTCAAAAATATGAGGAGCATGAAATGGTCTGAAAAATAGGAGGAGCAAGAAGCGGTGTTGAAAAAGA
Organism: Dama dama; assembly: GCF_033118175.1. Classification (NCBI taxonomy): domain Eukaryota; kingdom Metazoa; phylum Chordata; class Mammalia; order Artiodactyla; family Cervidae; genus Dama; species Dama dama. The sequence continues at coordinate 1,296,662 of NW_026870882.1, forward strand.
TTAAGAGCCTGAAAACGTTTGAAAAATATGAAGAGCTTCAAAAGGTGTGGAAAATATGAAGAGCTTCAAAATGTGTCAAAAGTGAGATGAGTATGAAACGGTCTGAAAAATAGGAGGAGCATGAAACGGTGTTGAAAACATGAAGAGCCTGAAAAGGTGTGAAAAATATGAAGAGCTTCAAAAGGTGTCAAAAATATGAGGAGCATGAAACGGTCTGAAAAATAGGAGGAGCATGAAACGGTGTTCAAAAACATGAAAACCCTGAAAAGCTGTGAAATATATGAAGAGCTTCAAAAGATGTCCAAAATAGGAGGAGCATGAAGCGGTGTAGAAAAACATGAAGAGTCTGAAAAGGCGTGAAAAATATGAAGAGCTTCAAAAGATGTCAAAAATATGAGGAGCAAGACACGGTTCAGAAATATAGGAGGAGCATGAAGTGGTGTTGAAAACATGAAGAACCTGGAAATGTGTGAATATTATGAAGAGATTCAAAAGGTGTCAAAAATATGAGAGCATGAAACGGTCTGAAAAATAGGAGGAGCATGAAGCGGTGTTGAAAAAGATGAAGAGCTTGAATACGTGTGAAAAATATGAAGAGCTTCAAAAGGTGTCAAAAATATGAGGAGCATGAAACAGTCTGAAAAATAGGAGGAGCATGAAGCGGATTTGAAAAGCATGAAGAGCCTGAAAAGGTGTGAAATATATGAAGAGCTTCAAAAGGTGTAAAAAATATGAGAAGCTTGAAACGGTCTGAAAAATAAGAGGATCTGGTTTCCTCAGTGTGTATGCCCAGAAGTGGGATTGCTGGGTCATATGGCAGTTCTATTTCCAGTTTTTTAAGAAATCTCCACACTGTTTTCCATAGGGGCTCTACTAGTGTGCATTCCCACCAACAGTGTAAGAGGGTTCCCTTTTCTCCACTCCCTCTCCAGCATTTATTGCTTGTAGACTTTTGGATAGCAGCCATCCTGACTGGCATGTAATGGTACCTCATTGTGGTTTTGATTTGTATTTCTCTAATAATGAGTGATGTTCAGCATCTTTTCATGTGTTTGTTATCCATCTGTATGTCTTCTTTGGAGAAATGTCTGTTTAGTTCTTTGGCTCATTTTTTATTGGGTCATTTATTTTTCTGGAATTGAGCTGCAGGATTTGCTTGTATATTTTTGAGATTAATCCTTTGTCTGTTTCTTCATTTGCTATTATTTTCTCCCAATTTGAGGGCTGTCTTTTCACCTTACTTATAGTTTCCTTTGTAGTGCAAAAGCTTTTAAGTTTCATTAGGTCCCATTTGTTTAGTTTTGCTTTTATTTCCAATATTCTGGGAGGTGGGTCATAGAGGATCTTGCTTTGATTTATGTCCGAGAGTGTTTTGCCTATGTTCTCCTCTAGGAGTTTTATAGTTTCTGGTCTTACATTTAGATTTTTAATCCATTTTGAGTTTATTTTTGTGTATGGTGTTAGAAAGTGTTCTATTTTCATTCTTTTACAAGTGGTTGACCAGTTTTCCCAGCACCACTTGTTAAAGAGGTTGTCTTTTTTCCATTGTATATCCTTGCCTCCTTTGTCAAAGATAAGGTGTCCATAGGTTCGTCTGAAAGAGACACGTGCACCCCAATGTTCATCGCAGCACTGTTTATAATAGCCAGGACATGGAAGCAACCTAGATGCCCGTCAGCAGATGAATGGATAAGAAAGCTGTGGTACATATACACCATGGAATATTACTCAGCCATTAAAAAGAATTCATTTGAATCAGTCCTAATGAGATGGATGAAGCTGGAGCCCATTATACAGAGTGAAGTAAGCCAGAAAGATAAAGAACATTAGAGCATGCTGACACATGTATATGGAATTTAGAAAGGTGATAACGATAACCCTATATGCAGAACAGAAAAAGAGACACAGAAATACAGAATAGACTTTTGAACTTTGTGGGAGAATGCGAGGTAGGGATATTTCAAAAGAACAGCATGTATGCTATCTATGGTGAAACAGATCACCAGCCCAGGTAGGATGCACGAGACAAGTGCTCCGGCTAGGTGCACTGGGAAGACGGAGAGGAATCGGGTGGAGAGGGAGATGGGAGGGGGGATTGGGATTGGGAATACATGTAAATCCATGGCTGATTCATATCAATGTATGACAAAACCGACAGGGAAAAAAAAAACAGAAATAATAAAAAAATTTAAAAAAAAATAAAAATAAGAAAAAAAAATAAGAGGAGCATGAAATGGTGTTCAAAAACATGAAGAGCCTGAAAAGGTGTGGAAATTATGAAGAGCTGCAAAAGGTGTCAAATATATGAGGAGCATAAAACGGTCTGAAACATAGGAAGAGCATGAAGCGGTGTTGAAAAACAAGAAGAGCCTGAAAAGGTGTGAAAAATATGAAGAGCTTCAAAAGGTGCCAAAAATATGAAGAGCATGAAACGGTCGGAAAATTGGAGGAGCATGAAATGGTGTTCAAAAACATGAAGACCTGAAAAGGTGTGAAAAATATGAAGAGCTTCAAAAGGTGCCAAAAATATGAGGAGCATGAAACGGTCTGACAAAGTGGAGGAGCATGAAGCGGTGTTGAAAAACATGAAGAGCCTGAAATGCTGTGAAAAATATGAAGAGCTTCAAAAGGTGTCAAAATATGAGAAGCATGAAACGGTCTGAAAAATAGGAGGAGCATGAAACGGTCTGAAAAATAGGAGGAGCATGAAGCAGTGTTGAAAAACATGAAGAGTCTGAAAATGTGTGAAAAATATGAAGAGCTTCAAAGGTGTCAAAAATATGAGGAGCATGAAACGGTCTGAAAAATTGGAGGAGCATGAAGCGGTGTTGAAAAACATGAAGAGCCAGAAAAGGTGTGTAAAATATGAAGAGCTTCAAAATATGTGAAAAACATGAAGAGCTTCAAAAGATGTCAAAAATGAGATGAGCATGAAACGGTCTGAAAAATAGGAGGAGCATGATGCGGTGTTGAAAAACATGAAGAGCCTGAAAAGGCGTGAAAATATAAAGAGCTTCAAAAGCTGTCAAGAATAGGAGGAGCACGAAACGGTCTGAAAAATAGGAGGAGCATGAAGCGGAGTTAGAGAACATGAAGAGCCTGGAAAGGTGTAAAAAATATGAAGAGCTTCTAAAGGTGTCAAAAATATGAAGAGCTTCAAAAGGTGTCAAAAATGAGATGAGCATTAAACGGTGTTAAAAAAATGAGGAGCATGAAGCGGTGTTGGAAATCATGAAGCGTCTGAAAAGGTATGAAATATACGAGGAGCTTCAAAAGCTGTCAAAAATATGAGTGTCATGAAACGGTCTGAAAATTAGGGGGAGCATGAAGCGGTGTTGAAAAACATGAAGAGCCTGAAAAGTTGTCAAAAATATGAAGAGCTTCTAAAGGGGTCAAAAGTAGAGGAGCTTCAAAAGGTGTCAAAAATGAGATGAGCATGAAATGGTGTGAAAATATGAGGAGCATGAAGCCGTTTTGAAAATCATGAAGAGTCTGAAAAGGTGTGAAAAATATGAAGAGCATCAAAAGGTGTCAAATATATGAGGAGCATGAAACGGTCTGAAAAATAGGAGAAGCAGGAAGTGGTGTTGAAAAACATGAAGAGCCTGAAAAGGTGTGAAAAATATGAAGAGCTTCAAAAGGTGTGAAATTCATGAGGAGCATGAAATGGTCTGAAAAATAGGGCAAGAATGAAGTGGTGTGGAAAAACATGAAGAGCCTGAAAAGGTGTGAAAAATATGAAGAGCTTCAAGAGGTGTCAAAATATGAAGAGCATGAAACGGTCTGAAAAATAGGAGGATCATGACGCGGTGATCAAAAACATGAAGAGCATGAAAAGGTGTGAAAAATATGAAGAGCTTCAAAAGGTGTGAAATTCATGAGGATCATGAAACGGTCTGAAAAATAGGAGCAGCATGAAGTGGTGTGGAAAAACATGAAGAGCCTGTAAAGGTGTGAAAAATATGAAGAGCTTCAAAACTTGTGAAATTCATGAGGATCATGAAACGGTCTGAAAAATAGGAGGAGCATGAAACGGTGTTCAAAAATAGGAAGAGCCTGAAAATTTGTGAAAAATATGACAGCTTCAAAAGGTGTCAAAAATATGAGCAGCATGAAATGGTCTGAAAAATAGGAGGAGCATGAAGCGGTGTTCAAAAACATGAAAAGCCTGAAAAGGTGTGAAAAATATGAAGAGCCTCAAAACGTGTCAAAAATGAGAAGAGCATGAAACTGTCTGAAAAATAGGAGTAGCATGAAGTGGTGTTGAAAAAAAAGAAGACACTGAAAAGGTGTGAAATATATGAAGAGCTTCTAACAGTGTCAAAAATATGAGGAGAATGAAAGCGTCTCAAAAATAGGAGGAGCATGAAGCTGTGCTGAAAAACATGAAGAGCCTGAAAAGGTTTGAAAAATATGAAGAGCTTCTAAAGGTATGAAAACATGAGGAGCATGAAACGGTCTGAAAAATAGGAGGATCATGAAGCGGGGTTCAAAAACATGGAAAACCTGAAAAGGTGTGAAAAATATGAAGAGCTTTAAAAAGTGTCAAAAATATGAGGAGCAAGAAACGGTCTGAAATATAGGAGGAGCATGAAGCGGTGTTCAAATACATGAAGAGTCTGAAAAGGTGTGAAAAATATGAAGAGCTTCAAAACGTGTGAAATACATGAGGAGCATGAAACGGGCTGAAAAATAGGAGAAACATGAAGTGGTGTGGAAAAACATGAAGAGCCTGAAAAGGTGTGAAAAATACGAAGAGCTTCAAAAGGTGTGAAATACATGAGGAGGATGAAACTCTCTGAAAAATAAGAGGATCATGAAGCGGGGTTCAAAAACATGAGGAGCCTGAAAATTTGTGAAAAATGTGAAAAGCTTCAAAAGCTGTCAAAAATGAGATGAGCATGAGAAGTTCTTAAAAATAGGAGGATCATAAAACGGTGCTGAAGAACACGAAGAGCCTGAAAAGGTGTGAAAAATATGAAGAGGTTAAAAAGGTGTGAAAAATACGAGGAGCATAAAACGGTCTGAAAAATAGGAGGATCATAAAACGGTGCTGAAGAACACGAAGAGCCTGAAAAGGTGTGAAAAATATGAAGAGCTTCAAAAGGTGTCAAAAAAATGAGGAGCATGAAACGGTCTGAAAAATAGGAGGACCACAAGTGGTGTTTGAAAACATGAAGAGCTTGAAAAGGTGTGAAAAATATGACGAGATTCAAAAGGTGTCAAAAATGTGAGGAGCATGAATCGGTCTCAAAAATATGAGGAGCATCAAGTGGTGTTGAAAAACATGAAGAGCCTGAAAAGGTGTGAAAATTATGAAGAGCTTCAAAAGGTGTCAAAAATATGACGAGCATGAATTAGTTTGAACAATAAGAGGAGCATGAAGTGGTGTTGAAAATCATGAAGAACCTGAAAAGTTGTGAAATATATGAAGAGCTTCAAAAGGTGTCAAAAATATGTGGAGCATGAAACGATCTGAAAAGTAGGAGGAGCATGAAGTGGTGTTGAAAAACATTAAGAGCCTGAAAAGGTGTGAAATATATGAAGAGCTTCAAAAGTTGTCAAAAATATGAGGAAGATAAAACGGTCTGAAAAGTAGGAGAAGCATGAAGCAGTTTTGAAAAACATGAAAAGCCGGAAAACATGTGAAAAATCTGAAGCATTTCAAAAGGTTTCAGAAATATGAGGAGCATGAAACGGTCTGAAAAATAGAAGAAGCATGAAGTGGTGTTGAAAAACATGAAGAGCCTGAAAACGTGTGAAAAATATGAAGAGCTTCAAAAGATGTCAAAAATATGAAGAGCATCAAAGGGTCTGAAAAATAGGAGGAGCATGAAGCGGTTTTGAAAAACATGAAAAGCCTGAAAACATGTGAAAAATCTGAAGCATTTCAAAAGGTTTCAGAAATATGAGGAGCATGAAACAGTCTGAAAAATAGGATGAGCATGAAACGGTTTTCAAATCGTGAAGAGCCTGAAAAGGTGTGAATAATATGAAGAACTTCAAAAGCTGTCAAAAATATGAGGCGCATGAAACGGTGTTCAAAAACATGAAAAGCCTGAAAAGGTGTGAAATATATGAAGAGCTTCAAAAGGTGTCAAAAATAGGAGGAGCATGAAGAGGTGTAGAAAAACATGAAGAGCCTGAAAAGGTGTGAAAAATATGAAGATCTTCAAAAGGTGTCTAAAATATGAGCAGCATGACACAGTCAGAAATATAGGAGGAGCATGAAGTGGTGTTGAAAACATGAAGAACCTGAAAAGTTGTGAAATAATGAAGAGCTTCAAAAGGTGTCAAATATATGAGGAGCATGAAACGTTCTGAAAAATAGGAGGAGCATGAAACGTTGTTCAAAAACATGAAGAGCCTGAAAAGGTTTGAAAAATGTGAAGAGCTTGAAAAGGTGTCAAAAATATGAGGGGCATGAAACGGTCTGAAAAAGAGGATGAGCAAGAAGCGGTGTTGAAAAACATGAAGAGCCTGAAAAGGTGTGAAAAATATGAAGAGCTTCAAAAGGAGTCAAAATATGAGGAGCATGAAACGGTCTGAAAAATAGGAGGAGCATGAAACTGTGTTGAAAACATGAAGAGCCTGAAAAGGTGTGAGAAATATGACGAGCTTCAAAAGATATCCAAAATATGAGGAGCATGAAACGGTTTGAAAAATAGAAGGAGCATGATGTGGTGTTGAAAACATGAAGTGCATAAAAATGTGTGAAAAATATGAAGAGCTTCAAAAGATATCAAATATATGAGGAGCATGTAACGGTCTGAATATTATGAGGAGCATGAGGTGGTGTTCAAAAACATGAAGAGCCTGAAAAGGCGTGAAAAATATGAAGAGCTTCAAAAGATGTCACAAATATGAGGAGCATGAAACGGTCTGAAAAATATGAGGAGCATGAATCGGTGTTCAAATACATGAAGAGCCTGAAAAGGTGTGAAAAATATGAAGAGCTTCAAAAGGTGTCAATATATGAGGAGCATGAAATGGTCTAAAAAATAGGAGGAGCATGAAACGGTGTTGAAAAACATGAAGAGGCTGAAAATGTGTGAAAAATATGAAGAGCTTCAAAAGGTGTCAAAAATATGAGGAGCATGAAATGGTCTGAAAAATATGAGGAGAATAAAGCGGTGTTGAAAAACATGAAGACCCTGAAAAGGTGTGAAAAATATGAAGAGCTTTAAAAGGTGTCAAAAATATGAGGAGCATGAAACAGTCTGAAAAATAGGAGGAGCAGAAGCAGATTTGAAAAACATGAAGAGCCTGAAAAGGTGTGATAATTATGAAGCGCTTCAAAAGGTGTCAAAATTATGGGGAGCATTAAATGGTCTGAAATATAGGAGGAGCATGAAACCTTGTTGAAAAATATGAAGAGCGTGAAAAGGTGTGAAAAATATGAAGAGCTTCAAAAGGTGTCAAAATATGAGGAGCATGAAACGGTCTGAAACATAGGAGGAGCATGAAGTGGTGTTGAAAATATGAAGAACCTGAAACGTTGTGAAAAATATGAAGAGCTTCAAAAGGTGTCAAATATATGAGGAGCATGAAACAGTCTGAAAAATAGGAGGAGCATGAAACGGTGTAGAAAAACATGAAGAGCATGAAAAGGTGTGAAAAATATGAAGAGCTTCAAAACTTGTCAAAAATATGAGGAGCATGACACGGTCAGAAATATAGGAGGAGCATGAAGTGGTGTTGAAAATATGAAGAACCTGAAACGTTGTGAAAAATATGAAGAGCTTCAAAAGGTGTCAAATATATGAGGAGCATGAAACGGTCTGAAAATTAGGAGGAGGATGAAACGGTGTTCAAAACATGAAGAGCCTGAAAATGTGTGAAAAATAGGAAGAGCTTCAAAAGGTGTCAAAAATATGAGGAGCATGAAACGGTCTGAAAAATAGGAGGAGCATGAAACGGTGTTCAAAAACATGAAGAGCCTGAAAAGGTGTGAAAAATATGAAGAGCTTCAAAACGTGTCAAAAATATGAGGAGCATGAAATGGTCTGAAAAATAGGAGGAGCAAGAAGCGGTGTTGAAAAAGATTAAGAGCCTGAAAACGTTTGAAAAATATGAAGAGCTTCAAAAGGTGTGGAAAATATGAAGAGCTTCAAAATGTGTCAAAAGTGAGATGAGTATGAAACGGTCTGAAAAATAGGAGGAGCATGAAACGGTGTTGAAAACATGAAGAGCCTGAAAAGGTGTGAAAAATATGAAGAGCTTCAAAAGGTGTCAAAAATATGAGGAGCATGAAACGGTCTGAAAAATAGGAGGAGCATGAAACGGTGTTCAAAAACATGAAAACCCTGAAAAGCTGTGAAATATATGAAGAGCTTCAAAAGATGTCCAAAATAGGAGGAGCATGAAGCGGTGTAGAAAAACATGAAGAGTCTGAAAAGGCGTGAAAAATATGAAGAGCTTCAAAAGATGTCAAAAATATGAGGAGCAAGACACGGTTCAGAAATATAGGAGGAGCATGAAGTGGTGTTGAAAACATGAAGAACCTGGAAATGTGTGAATATTATGAAGAGATTCAAAAGGTGTCAAAAATATGAGAGCATGAAACGGTCTGAAAAATAGGAGGAGCATGAAGCGGTGTTGAAAAAGATGAAGAGCTTGAATACGTGTGAAAAATATGAAGAGCTTCAAAAGGTGTCAAAAATATGAGGAGCATGAAACAGTCTGAAAAATAGGAGGAGCATGAAGCGGATTTGAAAAGCATGAAGAGCCTGAAAAGGTGTGAAATATATGAAGAGCTTCAAAAGGTGTAAAAAATATGAGAAGCTTGAAACGGTCTGAAAAATAAGAGGATCTGGTTTCCTCAGTGTGTATGCCCAGAAGTGGGATTGCTGGGTCATATGGCAGTTCTATTTCCAGTTTTTTAAGAAATCTCCACACTGTTTTCCATAGGGGCTCTACTAGTGTGCATTCCCACCAACAGTGTAAGAGGGTTCCCTTTTCTCCACTCCCTCTCCAGCATTTATTGCTTGTAGACTTTTGGATAGCAGCCATCCTGACTGGCATGTAATGGTACCTCATTGTGGTTTTGATTTGTATTTCTCTAATAATGAGTGATGTTCAGCATCTTTTCATGTGTTTGTTATCCATCTGTATGTCTTCTTTGGAGAAATGTCTGTTTAGTTCTTTGGCTCATTTTTTATTGGGTCATTTATTTTTCTGGAATTGAGCTGCAGGATTTGCTTGTATATTTTTGAGATTAATCCTTTGTCTGTTTCTTCATTTGCTATTATTTTCTCCCAATTTGAGGGCTGTCTTTTCACCTTACTTATAGTTTCCTTTGTAGTGCAAAAGCTTTTAAGTTTCATTAGGTCCCATTTGTTTAGTTTTGCTTTTATTTCCAATATTCTGGGAGGTGGGTCATAGAGGATCTTGCTTTGATTTATGTCCGAGAGTGTTTTGCCTATGTTCTCCTCTAGGAGTTTTATAGTTTCTGGTCTTACATTTAGATTTTTAATCCATTTTGAGTTTATTTTTGTGTATGGTGTTAGAAAGTGTTCTATTTTCATTCTTTTACAAGTGGTTGACCAGTTTTCCCAGCACCACTTGTTAAAGAGGTTGTCTTTTTTCCATTGTATATCCTTGCCTCCTTTGTCAAAGATAAGGTGTCCATAGGTTCGTCTGAAAGAGACACGTGCACCCCAATGTTCATCGCAGCACTGTTTATAATAGCCAGGACATGGAAGCAACCTAGATGCCCGTCAGCAGATGAATGGATAAGAAAGCTGTGGTACATATACACCATGGAATATTACTCAGCCATTAAAAAGAATTCATTTGAATCAGTCCTAATGAGATGGATGAAGCTGGAGCCCATTATACAGAGTGAAGTAAGCCAGAAAGATAAAGAACATTAGAGCATGCTGACACATGTATATGGAATTTAGAAAGGTGATAACGATAACCCTATATGCAGAACAGAAAAAGAGACACAGAAATACAGAATAGACTTTTGAACTTTGTGGGAGAATGCGAGGTAGGGATATTTCAAAAGAACAGCATGTATGCTATCTATGGTGAAACAGATCACCAGCCCAGGTAGGATGCACGAGACAAGTGCTCCGGCTAGGTGCACTGGGAAGACGGAGAGGAATCGGGTGGAGAGGGAGATGGGAGGGGGGATTGGGATTGGGAATACATGTAAATCCATGGCTGATTCATATCAATGTATGACAAAACCGACAGGGAAAAAAAAAACAGAAATAATAAAAAAATTTAAAAAAAAATAAAAATAAGAAAAAAAAATAAGAGGAGCATGAAATGGTGTTCAAAAACATGAAGAGCCTGAAAAGGTGTGAAAAATAAGAAGAGCTTCAAAGGGGAGAAAATATGAGGAGCATGAAACGGTCTGAAAAATAGGAGGAGCATGAAGCGGTGTTGAAAAACATGAAGAACCTGAAAAGGTGTGAAAAATATGAAGAGCTTCAAAAGGTGTCAAAACTATGAGGAGCATGAAACGGTCTGGAAAATAGGATGAGCATGAAGCGGTGTTCAAAAACATGAAGAGCCTGAAAAGGTGTGAAAAATATGAAGAGGTTCAAAAGGTGTGAAAAATATGATGAGTATGATACGGTCTGAAAAATAAGAGGAGCATGAAGCTCTGTTCAAAAACATGAAGAGCCTGAAAAGTTGTGAAAAATATGAAAAGCTTCAAAAGTTGTCAAAAATATGAGGAGCATAAAACATTCTGAAAAATAGGAGGATCATGAAGCGGTGTTCAAAATCATGAAGAGGCTGAAAAGGTGTGAAAAATATGAAGAGCTTCAAAAGGTGTGAAAAATATGAAGAGCTTCAAAAGGTGTCAAAAATCGATGAGCAGGAAATGGTCTGAAAAATAGGAGGAGCATGAAGTGGTGTTAAAAACATGAAGAGCCTGAAAAGGTGTGAAATATATGAAGAGCTTCAAAAGGTGTCAAAAATATGAGGAGAATGAAACGGTCTGAAAAATAGGAGGAGCATGAAGTGGTGTTGAAAAACATGAAGATCCTGAAATGGTGTGAAATATATGAAGAGCTTCACAATGTGTGAAAAATATGAGGAGCTTCCAAAATTTCAGAAATATGAGGAGCATGAAACGGTCTGAAAAAAAAGGAGGAGCATGAAATGGTGTTGAAAAACATGAGGAGCCTGAAAAGTGTGAAAAATATGAAAAGCTTCAAAAGGTGTCAAAAATATGAGGAGCATGAAACGGTCTGAAAAATAGGAGGAGCATGAAGCGGTGTTGAAAAACATGAAGAGCCTGAAAAGGTGTGAAAATATAAAGAGCTTCAAAAGCTGTCAGGAATAGGAGGAGCACGAAACGGTCTGAAAAATAGGAGGAGCATGAAGCGGTGTTAGAGAACATGAAGAGCCTGAAAAGGTTTGAAAAATATGAAGAGCTTCAAAAGGTGTCAAAAATGAGATGAGCATGAAACGGTCTGAAAAATAGGACGAGCATGAAGTGGTGTTGAAAAAAAAGAAGAGCCTGAAAAGGTGTGAAAAACATGAAGAGCTTCAAAAGGCGTCAAAAATATGAGGAGAATGAAACGGTCTGAAAAATAGGAGGAGCATGAGCGGTGTTGAAAAACATGAATAGCCTGAAAAGGTGTGAAAAATATGAAGAGCTGCAAAAATGTGAAAAATATGAAGAGCTTCAAATGGTGTCAAAAATATGAGAAGCATGAAACGGTCTGAAAGATAGGAGGAGCATGAAACGGTGATCAGAAACATGAAGAGCCTGAAAAGTTGTGAAAAATAAGAAGAGCTTCAAAAGGTGTGAAAAATATGAGGAGCATGAAACGGTCTGAAAAAGAGTAGGAGCTTGAAGCGGTGTTCAAAAATATGACGAGCCTGAAAAGGTGTGAAAAATATGAAGAGCTTCAAAAGGTGTGAAATAAATGAGGAGCATGAAACGGTCTGGAATATATGAGGAGCATAAAGCGGTGTTCAAAAACATGAAGAGCCTGAAAAGGTGTTAAAAATATGAAGAGCTTCTAAAGGTGTCAAAAATATGAGGAGCATGAAACGGTCTGAAATAGAGGAGTAGCATGAAGTGGTGTTGAATAAAATCAAGAGCCTGAAAAGGTGTGAAAAATATGAAGAGCTTCAAAAGGGGTGAAATACATGAGGAGCATGAAACGGGCTGAAAAACAGGAGAAGCATGAAGTGGTGTGGAAAAACAAGAAGAGCCTGAAAAGGTGTGAAAAATATGAAGAGCTTCAAAAGGTGTGAAAAACATGAGGAGCATGAAACGGCCTGAAAAATAGAAGCTTCATGAAACGGTGTGGAAAAACATGAAGAGCCTGAAAAGGTGTGAAAAATATGAAGAGCTTCAAATGGTGTCAAAAATATGAGAAGCATGTAATGTTCTGAAAAGTAGGAGGAGCATGAAACGGTGATCAAAAATATGAGGAGCCTGAAAATGTGTGATAAATATGAAGAGCTTCAAATGGTGTCAAAAATATGAGAAGCATGAAACGGTCTGAAAGATAGGAGGAGCATGAAACGGTGATCAGAAACATGAAGAGCCTGAAAAGCTGTGAAAAATATGAAGAGCTTCAAAAGGTGTGAAATACATGACGAGCATGAAACTCTCTGAAAAATAGGAGGAGCATGAAGTGCTGTACAAAAACAGGAAGAGCCTGAAAAGGTGTGAGAAATATGAAGAGATTCAAAAGGTGTGAAAATTATGAGGAGTCTGAAACGGTCTGAAAAATAGGAGGAGCATGAAGAGGTGTTCAAAAACATGAAGAGCCTGAAAAGCTGTGAAAAATATGCAAGGCTTCAAAAGGTGTCAAAACTGAGATGAGCATGAAACGGTCTGCAAAATAGGAGGAGCATGAAATGGTGTTCAAAAACATGAAGAGCCTGAAAAGGTGTGAAAAATATGAAGAGAATCAAAAGGTGTGGAATACATGAGGAGGATTAAACAGTCTGAAACATAGGCGTAGCATGAAGCGGTGTTTAAAAACATGAAGAGCCTGAAAAGGTGTAAAAGTATGAAGAGCTTCAAAAGGTGTGAAATACATGACGAGCATGAAACTCTCTGAAAAATAGGAGGAGCATGAAGTGCTGTACAAAAACATGAAGAGCCTGAAAAGGTGAGAAAAATATGAAGAGCTTCAAAAGGGGTGAAAAATATGAGGAGCATGATACGGTCGAAAAAATAGGAGGAGCATGAAGCGGAGTTCAAAAACGTGAAGAGCCTGAAAAGGTGTGAATAATATGAAAAGCTTCAAAAGCTGTCAAAAATGAGAAGAGCATGAAACGGTCTGAAAATTAGGAGGAGCATGAAGCGATGTTGAAAAATATGAAGAGACTGAAAAGGTGTGAGACATATGAAGAGCTTCAAAAGGTGTCAACAATATGAGGAGCATGAAACGGTCTTAAAAATAGGAGGAGGATGAAGCGGTGTTCAAAAACTTGAAGAGGATGAAAAGGTGTGAAAAATATGAAGAGCTTTAAAAGGTGTCAAAAATATGAGGAACATGAAACGGTCTGAAAAATAGGAGGATTATGAAACGGTGTTCAATAACATGAAAAGCCTGAAAAGGTGTGAAAAATATGAAGATCCTCAAAACGTGTAAAAAATATGAGGAGTATGAAACGGTATGATAAATAGCAGGAGCATGAACCGGTGTTGTAAAACATGAAGAGTCTGAAATCGTGTGAAAAATATGAAGAGCTTCAAAAATGTGAAAAATATGAAGAGCTTCAAAAGATGTGAAAATATGCAAAGCTTCAAAAGGTGTCAAAAATGAGATGAGCATGAAACGGTCCGAAAAAAAAGAGGAGCATGAAGTCGTGTTTAAAAATATGAAGAGCCTGAAAAGGTGTGAAATATATGAAGAGCTTCAAAAGGTGCGAAAAATATGAGGAGCATGATACGGTCTGAAAAATAGGAGGAGCATGAAGCGGTGTTCAAAAACATGAAGAGCCTGAAAAGCTGTGAAAAATATGCAAAGCTTCAAAAGGTGTCAAAACTGAGATGAGCATGAAACGGTCTGAAAAATAGGAGGAGCATGAAGCGGTGTTGAAAAACATGAAGAGCCTGAAAAGGTGTGAGAAATATGAAGAGCTTCAAAAGGTGTCAAAAATATGAGGAGCATGAAACAATCTCAAAAATAGGAGGAGCATGAACCGGTGTTCAAAAATATGAAGAGCCTGAAAAGGTGTGAAATATATGAAGAGATTCAAAAGGTTTCAAAAATATGAGGAGCATGAAACGTTCTGAAAAATAGGAGAAGGATGAAGCGGTGTTGAAAAACATGAAGAGCCTGAAAAGGTGTGAAAAATATGAAGAGATTCAACAGGTGTGGAATACATGAGGAGGATTAAAAGGTCTGAAACATAGGAGGAGCATGAAGTGGTGTTGAAAAACATGAAGAGCCTGAAAAGGTGTGAAAAATATGAAGAGCTTCAAAATGTGTGAAATACATGAGGAGCATGAAACGGTCAGAAAACTAGCAGGAGCATGAAGCGGTGTTGAAAAACATGAAGAGTCTGAAAACGTGTGAAAAGTATGAAGAGCTTCAAAAATGTGAAAAATATGAAGAGCTTCGAAAGGTGTGAAAAATATGAAGAGCTTCAAAAGGTGTCAAAAAAGAGATGAGCATGAAAAGGTCTGAAAAATACGAGGAGCATGAAGCGTTGTTGAAAATCATGAAGAGCCTGAAAATGTATGAAAAATATGAAGAGCTTCATAAGGTGTGAAATATATGAAGAGCTTCAAAAGGTGTCAAAATGAGATGAGCATGAAAAGGTCTGAAAAATAAGAGGAGCATGAAGTGGAGTTGAAAAAATAGAAGAGGCTGAAAAGGTGTGAAAAATATGAAGAGCTTCAGAATGTGTGAAATACATGAGGAGTATGAAACTGTCTGAAAAATAGGAGGAGCATGAAGCGGTGTTCAAAAAAATGAAGAGCCTGAAAAGGTGTGAAAAATATGAAGAGCTTCAAAAGGTGTCAAAAATATGAGGAGCATGAAACGGTCTGAAAAATAGGACGAGCATGAAGCGGTGTTCAAAAACATGAAGAGCCTGAAAAGATGTGAAAATAATGAAGAGCTTCAAAATATGTCAAAAATATGACGAGCATGAAACCCTCTTAAAAATAGGAGGAGGATGAATCGGTGTTCAAAAACATGAAGAGCCTGAAAAGGTGTGAAAAATATGAAGAGCTTCAAAAGGTGTGAAAAATATGAAGAGCTTCAAATGTGTCAAAAATGAGATGAGCATGAAAAGGTCTGAAAAATAAGAGGAGCATGAAGTGGTGTTGAAAAAATAGAAGAGGCTGAAAAGGTGTGAAAGATATGAAGATCTTCAAAAGGTGTCAAAAATATGAGGAGAATGAAACGTTCTGAATAATAGGAGGAGCATGAAGCTGTGTTGAAAAACATGAAGAGCCTGAAAACGTGTGAAAAATATGAAGAGCTTCAAAAGGTGTGAAAAATATGAAGAGCTTCAAATGTGTCAAAAATGAGATGAGCATGAAACGGTCTGAAAAATAAGAGGAGCATGAAGTGGAGTTGAAAAAAAAAGAAGAGCCTGAAAACATGTGAAAAATATGATGAGATTCAAAAGGTGTCAAAAATATGAGGAGAATGAAACGGTCTGAATAATAGGAGGAGCATGAAGCGGTGTTGAAAAACATGAAGAGCCTGCAAAGGTGTGAAAAATATGGACAGATTCTAAAGGTTTCAAAAATGAGAAGAGCATGAAACGGTCTGAAAAATAAGAGTAGCATGAAGTGGTGGTGAAAATCATGAAGAGCCTGAAAAGGTGTGAAAAATATGAAGAGCTTCTAAAGGTGTCAAAAATATGAGGAGCATGAAACGGTCTGAAAAATAAGAGGATCATGAAGCGGTGTTCAAAAACATGCAGAGCCTGAAAAGATGTGAAAAATATGAAGAGCTTCAAAAGGTGTGAAAAATATGAAGAGCTTCAAAAGGTGTCAAAAATTAGATTAGCATGAAAGGGTCTGAAAAATAGGAGGAGCATGAAGTGGTGTTGAAAAACATGAAGAGCATGAAAAGGTGTGAAATATATGAACAGCTTCAAAAGGTGTGAAAAATATGAAGAGCTTCAAAATGTGTCAAAAATATGACGAGCATGAAACCCTCTTAAAAATAGGAGGAGGATGAAGCGGTGTTCAACAACATGAAGAGCCTGAAAAGGTGTGCAAAATATGAAGAGCTTCAAAATGTGTGAAATACATGACGAACATGAAACGGTGTTCAAAACATGCAGAGACTGAAAAGGTGTGAAAAATATGAAGAGCCTCAAAACGTGTCAAAAATATGAGAAGTATGAAACGGTATGATAAATAGCAGGAGCATGAAGCGGTGTTGAAAAACAGGAAGAGTCTGAAATCGTGTGAAAAATATGAAGATCTTCAAAAATATGAAAAGTATGAAGAGCTTCAAAAGGTGTGAAAACTATGAGAAGCATGATACGGTCTGAAAAATAGGAGGAGCATTAAGCGGTGTTGAAAAACATGAAGAGCCTGAAAAGGTGTGAAAATATGAAGAGATTCAAAAATATGAAAAATATGAAGGGCATCAAAAGGTGGGACAAATATGAAGAGCTTCAAAAGGTGTGAAAATATGAAGAGTTTCTAAAGGTGTCAAAAATATGAGGAGCATGAAACGGTCTGAAAAATATGAGGAGCATGAACTGGTGTTGAAAAACATGAAGAGCCTGAAAAGGTGTGAAAAATATGAAGAGCTTCAAAATGTGTGAAAAATATGAGGAGCATGAAACGGTCTGAAAAATAGGAGGAGCATGAAGCGGTGTTCAAAAACATGAAGAGCCTGAAAAGGTGTGAAAAATATAAAAAGCTTCAAAAGGTGTCAAAATTATGAGGAGCATGAAACGGTCTGAAAAATAGGAGGAACATGAAACGGTGATCAAAAACATGAAGAGCCTGAAAAGGTGTTAAAAATATGAAGAGCTTCAAAAGTTGTCAAAAATATGAGGAGCATGAAACGGTCTGAAAAATAGGAGGAGCATGAAACGGTCTGAAAAAGAGGAGGAGCATGAAGGGGTGTTCAAAAACATGAAGAGCCTGAAAAGGTGTGAAAAATATGAAGAGCTTCAAAAATGTGAAAAATATGAAGAGCTTCAAAAGGTGTGAAAAATATGAAGAGCTTCAAAAGGTGTGAAAAATATGAAGAGCTTAAAATGGTGTCAAAATGAGATGAGAATGAAACGGTCTGAAAAACAGGAGGAGAATGAAGCGGTGTTGAAAATCATCAAGAGCCTGAAAAGGTGTGAAAAATATGAAGAACTTCAAAAGGTGTGAAATACATGAGGAGCATTAAACAGTCTGAAAAATAGGAGGAGCATGAAGCGGTCTTGAAAAACATGAAGAGCCTGAAAACGTGTGAAAAATATGAAGGGCTTCAAAAGGTGTAAAAAATATGGGGAGCATGAAACGGTCTGCAAAAAAGGAGGAGCATGAAGTGGTGTTGAAAAACTTGAACAGCCAGAAAATGTGTGAAAAATATGAAAAGCTTCAAAAGGTGGTAAAAATATGCGGAGCATGAAACGGTCTGAAAAATAGGATGAGCATGAAGCGGTGTTCAAAAACATGAAGAGCCTGAAAAGGTGTGAAAAATATGAAAAGCTTCAAAATCTGTCAAAAATATGAGGAGCATGAAACGGTCTGAAAAATAGGAGGCGCATGAAGTGGTGTTCAAAAACATGACGAGCCTGAAAAGGTGTGAAAAATAAGAAGAGCTTCAAAAGGTGTCAAAAATATGAGGAGAATGAAACGGTCTGAAAAATAGGAGGAGCATGAAGTGGAGTGGAAAAACATGAAGAGCCTGAAAAGGTGTGAAAAATATGAAGAGCTTCAAAAGGTGTCAAAATATGGGGAGCATGAAACGGTCTGAAAAATAGGAGGAGCATGAAGCGTTGTTGAAACACATGAAGAGCCTGAAAAGTTGTGAAAAATATGAAGAGCTTCAAAAGGTGTGAAAAATATGAAGAGCTTCAAATGTGTCAAAAATGAGATGAGCATGAAACGGTCTGAAAAATAAGAGGAGCATGAAGTGGTGTTGAAAAAAAAGAAGAGGCTGAAAAGGTGTGAAATATATGAAGACCTTCAAAAGGTGTCAAAAATATGAGGAGAATGAAACGTTCTGAATAATAGGAGGAGCATGAAGCGGTGTTGAAAAACATGAAGAGCCTGAAAACTTGTGAAAAATATGAAGAGCTTCAAAAGGTTTGAAAAATATGAAGAGCTTCAAATGTGTCAAAATGAGATGAGCATGAAACGGTCTGAAAAATAAGAGGAGCAAGAAGTGTAGTTTAAAAAAAAGAAGAGCCTGAAAAGGTGTGAAATATATGAAGACCTTCAAAAGGTGTCAAAAATATGAGGACTATGAAACGGTCTGAAAAATAGGAGGAGCATGAAACGGTGTTCAAAAACATGAAGAGCCTGAAAAGGTGTGAAAAATATGAAAAACTTCAAAAGGTGTCAAAAATGAGATGAGCATGAAACGGTATGAAAAATAGGAGGAGAGAAGTGGTGTTGAAAAAAAAGAAGAGACTGAAAAGGTGTGAAAAATATGAGGATCATCAAAAGGTGTGAAAAATATGAGGAGCATGAAAAGGTCTGCAAAAAGGAGGAGCATGAAGTGATGGTGAAAAACTTGAAGAGCCTGAAAAGGTTTGAAAAATATGAAGAGTTTCAAATGTGTCAAAAATGAGATGAGCATGAAAAGGTCTGAAAAAAAAGAGGAGCATGAAGTGGTGTTGAAAAAAAAGAAGAGGCTGAAAAGGTGTGAAATATATGAAGACCTTCAAAAGGTGTCAAAAATATGAGGAGAATGAAACGTTCTGAATAATAGGAGGAGCATGAAGCGGTGTTGAAAAACATGAAGAGCCTGAAAACGTGTGAAAAATAATAAGAGCTTCAACAGGTGTGAAAAATATGAAGAGCTTCAAATGTGTCAAAAATGAGATGAGCATGAAACGGTCTGAAAAATAAGAGGAGCATGAAGTGGAGTTGAAAAAAAAAAGAAGAGCCTGAAAAGATGTGAATATATGAAGACCTTCAAAAGGTGTCAAAAATATGAGGAGAATGAAACGGTCTGAATAATAGGAGGAGCATGAAGCGGTGTTGAAAAACATGAAGAGCCTGAAAAGGTGTGAAAAATATGGACAGATTCTAAAGGTTTCAAAAATGAGAAGAGCATGAAACGGTCTGAAAATTAAGAGGAGCATGAAGTGGTGGTGAAAATGATGAAGAGCCTGAAAAGGTGTGAAAAATATGAAGAGCTTCTAAAGGTGTCAAAAATATGAGGAGCATGAAACGGTCTGAAAAATAGGAGGATCATGAAGCGGTGTTCAATAACATGAAAAAACTGAAAAGGTGTGAAAATATGAAGAGCTTCAAAAAGTGTCAAAAATATGAGGAGCATGAAACGGTCTGAAAAAAAGGCGGACCATGAAGTGGTGTGGAAAAACATGAAGAGACTGAAAAGGTGTGAAAAATATGAAGAGCTTCAAAAGGTGTGAAATACATGAGGAGCATGAAACTCTCTGAAAAATAGGAGGAGCATGAAGCTGTGTTAAAAACATGAAGAGCCTGAAAAGGTGTGAAAAATATGAAGAGCTTTAAAAGCTGTGAAAAATATGAGGAGCATGAAACCGTTTGAAAAACAGAAGCAGCATGAAACGGTGTTGAAAAACATGAAGAGCCTGCAAACGTGTGAAAAATATGAAGAGCTTCAAAAGGTGTGAAATATATGACGAGCTTCAAAAGGTGTCAAAAATGAGATGAGCATGAAACGGTCTGAAAAATAGGAGGAGCATGAAGCGGTCTTGAAAAACATGAAGAGCCTGAAAATTTGTGAAAAATATGAAGAGCTTCAAAAGGTGTGAAAAATATGAAGAGCTTCAAATGTGTCAAAAATGAGATGAGCATGAAACGGCCTGAAAAATAAGAGGAGCATGAAGTGGTGTTGAAAAAAAAGAAGAGGCTGAAAAGGTGTGAAATATATGAAGACCTTCAAAAGGTGTCAAAACTATGAGGAGCATGAAGCGGTGTTGAAAAACATGAAGAGCCTGAAAAAGTGTGAAAAATATGGAGAGCTTCAAAAAGTGTCAAAAATATGAGGAGCATGGAACGGTCTGAAAAAAAGGAGGACCATGAAGTGGTGTGGAAAAACATATAGAGACTGAAAAGGTGTGAAAATATGAAGAGCTTCAAAGGCATGAAATTCATGAGGATCATGAAACGGTCTGAAAAATAGGAGAAGCATGAAGTGGTGTGGAAAACATGAAGAGCCTGAAAAGGTGTGAAAAATATGAAGAGCTTCAAAAAGTGTCAAAAATATGAGGAGCATGAAACGGTCTGAAAAATAAGAGGAGCATGAAATGGAGTTTAAAAAAAAGAAGAGCCTGAAAAGGTGTGAAAAATATGAAAAGCTTCAAAATCTGTCAAAAATATGAGGAGCATGAAACGGTCTGAAAAATAGGAGGCGCATGAAGCGGTGTTGAAAAACATGAAGAGCCTGAAAACGTGTGAAAAATATGAAGAGCTTCAAAAGGTGTGAAAAATATGAAGAGCTTCAAATGTGTCAAAAATGAGATGAGCATGAAACGGTCTGAAAAATAGGAGGAGCATGAAGTGATGTTGAAAAAAAAGAAGAGACTGAAAAGGTGTGAAAAATATGAAGAGCATCAAAAGGTGTCAAAAATATGAGGAGAATGAAACGGTCTCAAAAATAGGAGGAGCATGAAACGGTGTTCAAAAACATGAAGATCCCGAAAAGTTGTGAAAAATATGAAAAACTTCAAAAGGTGTCAAAAATGAGATGAGCATGAAACGGTTTGACAAATAGGAGGAGCATGAAGTGGTGTTGAAAAAAAAGAAGAGACTGAAAAGGTGTGAAAATATGAGGATCATGAAATGGTGTGAAAAATATGAGGAGCATGAAAATGTCCGCAAAAAGGAGGAGCATGAAGTGGTGGTGAAAAACCTGAAGAGCCTGAAAAGGTGTGAAAAATATGAAAAGCTTCAAAATCTGTCAAAAATATGAGGAGCATGAAACGGTCTGAAAAATAGGAGGCGCATGAAGCGGTGTTCAAAAACATGACGAGCCTGAAAAGGTGTGAAAAATATGAAGAGCTTCAAAAGGTGTCAAAAATATGAGGAGCATGAAACGGTCTGAAAAATAGGAGGAACATGAAACGGTGATCAAAAACATGAAGAGCCTGAAAAGGTGTGAAAAATATGAAAAGCTTCAAAATCTGTCAAAAATATGAGGAGCATGAAACGGTCTGAAAAATAGGAGGCGCATGAAGCGGTGTTCAAAAACATGACGAGCCTGAAAAGGTGTGAATAATATGAAGAGCTTCAAAAGGTGTCAAAAATATGAGGAGCATGAAACGGTCTGAAAAATAGGAGGAACATGAAACGGTGATCAAAAACATGAAGAGCCTGAAAAGGTGTGAAAAATATGAAGAGCTTCAAAAGGTGTGAAATACATGAGGAGCATGACACCGGCTGAAAAATAGGAGAAGCATGAAGTGGTGTGCAAAAACATGAAGAGTCTGAAAAGGTGTGAAAAATATGAAAAGCTTCAAAAGGTGTCAAAATTATGAGGAGCATGAAACGTTCTGAAAAATAGGAGGAGCATGAAGTGCTGTTGAAAAACATGAAGAGCCTGAAAAAGTGTGAAAAATATGAAGAGCTTCAAAAGTTGTCAAAAATATGAGGAGCATGAAACGGTCTGAAAAATAGGAGAAGCATGAAACGATCTGAAAAAGAGGAGGAGCATGAAGTGGTGTTCAAAAACATGAAGAGCCTGAAAAGTTGTGAAAAATATGAAGAGCTTCAAAAATATGAAAAATATGAAGAGCTTCAAAAGGTGTGAAAAATATGAAGAGCTTCAAAAGGTGAGAAAAATATGAAGAGCTTAAAATGGTGTCAAAATGAGATGAGCATGAAACGGTCTGAAAAACAGGAGGAGAATGAAGCGGTGTTGAAAATCATCAAGAGCCTGAAAAGGTGTGAAAAATATGAAGAGCTTCAAAAGGTGTGAAATACATGAGGAGCTTTAAACGGTCTGAAAAAAAGGAGGAGCATGAAGAGGTTTTCAAAAACATGAAGAGTCTGAAAAGGTGTGAAAAATATGAAGAGCTACAAAAAGTGTCAAAAATATGAGGAGCATGAAACGGTCTGAAAAATAGGAGGAGCATGAAGCGGTCTTGAAAAACATGAAGAGCCTGAAAACGTGTGAAAAATATGAAGAGCTTCAAAAGGTGTGAAATATATGAAGAGCTTCAAATGTGTCAAAGATGAGATGAGCATGAAACGGTCTGAAAAATAAGCGGAGCATGAAGTGGAGTTGAAAAAAAAAGAAGAGCTTGAAAAGATGTGAATATATGAAGACCTTCAAAAGGTGTCAAAAATATGAGGAGAATGAAACGGTCTGAATAATAGGAGGAGCATGAAGCGGTGTTGAAAAACATGAAGAGCCTGAAAAGGTGTGAAAAATATGGAGAGATTCTAAAGATTTCAAAAATGAGAAGAGCATGAAACGGTCTGCAAAATAAGAGGAGCATGAAGTGGTGGTGAAAATCATGAAGAGCCTGAAAAGGTGTGAAAAATATGAAGAGCTTCTAAAGGTGTCAAAAATATGTGGAGCATGAAACGGTCTGAAAAATAGGAGGATCATGAAGCGGTGTTCAAAAACATGAAAAGCCTGAAAAGGTGTGAAAATATGAAGAGCTTCAAAAAGTGTCAAAAATATGAGGAGCATGAAACGGTCTGAAAAAAAAGGAGGAGCATTAAGTGGTGTGGAAAAACATGAAGAGACTGAAAAGGTGTGAAAAATATGAAGAGCTTCAAAAGGTGTGAAATACATGAGGAGCATGAAACTCTCAGAAAAATAGGAGGAACATGAAGCTGTGTGAAAAACATGAAGAGCCTGAAAAGGTGTGAAAAATATGAAGAGTTTTAAAAGCTGTGAAAAATATGAGGAGCATGAAACCGTCTGAAAACAAGAAGCAGCATGAAACGGTGTTGAAAAACATGAAGAGCCTGCAAACGTGTGAAAAATATGAAGAGCTTCAAAAGGTGTGAAATATATGAAGAGCTTCAAAAGGTGTCAAAAATGAGATGAGCATGAAACGGTCTGAAAAATAGGAGAAGCATGAAACGGTGATCAGAAACATGAAGAGCCTGAAAACGTGTGAAAAATATGAAGAGCTTCAAAGGCGTGAAGTTCATGAGGAGCATGAAACGGTCTGAAAAACAGGAAGAGAATGAAGCGGTGTTGAAAATCATCAAGAGCCTGAAAAGGTGTGAAAAATATGAAGAGCTTCAAAGGCATGAAATTTATGAGGATCATGAAACAGTCTGAAAAATAGGAGAAGCATGAAGTGGTGTGGAAAACATGAAGATCCTGAAAAGGTGTGAAAAATATGAAGAGCTTCAAAATGTGTAAAAAATATGGGGAGCATGAACCGGTCTGCAAAAAAGGAGGAGCATGAAGTCGTGTTGAAAAACTTGAACAGCCAGAAAATGTGTGAAAAATATGAAAAGCTTCAAAAGGTGTAAAAAATGAGATGAGCATGAAACGGTCTGAAAAATAGAAGGAGCATGAACTGGTGCTGAAAAATATGAAGAGCCTGAAAAGGTGTGAAAAATATGAAGAGCTTCAAAAGGTGTGAAAAATATGAGGAGCATGAAACGTTTTGAAAAATAGGAGGAGCATGTTTCAGTGTTCAAAAACATGAAGAGCCTGAAAAGGTGTGAAAAATATGAAGAGCTTCAAAAGCTGTCAAAATTGAGATGAGCATGAACGGTCTGAAAAAAAGCAGGAGCATGAAGCGTTGTTTAAAATCTTGAAGAGCTTGAAAAGGTGTGAAAAATATGAAGAGCTTCAAAAGGTTTCAAAAATATGAGGATCATGAAACGGTCTGAAAAATAGGAGCAACATGAAACGGTCTTAAAAATAAGAGGATCATGAAATGGTTTTGAAAAACATGAAGAGGCTGAAAAGGTGTGAAAAATATGAAGACGTTTAAAAGGTGTCAAAAATATGAGGAGCATGAAACTTTCTGAAAAATAGGAGGATAATGAAGCGGTGTTGAAAAACATGAAGAGGCTGAAAAGGTGTGAAAAATATGAAGACGTTTAAAAGGTGTCAAAAATATGAGGAGCATGAAACGGTCTGAAAAATAGGAGGAGCATGAAGCTGTGTTCAAAAACATGAAGAGCCAGAAAAGTTGTGAAAAATATGAAGAGCTTCAAAAAGTGTCAAATATAAGAGGAGCAAGAAACGGTCGGAAAATAGGAGGAGCAGGAAACGATCTGAAAAATAGGAGGAGCATGAAGCTGTGTTCAAAAACATGAAGAGCCTGAAAAGGTGTAAAAATATGAAGAGCTTCAAAAGGTGTAAAAAATTTGAGCAGCATGAAATGGTCTGAAAAATAGGAGGTGCATGAAGTGGAGCTGAAAAACATGAAGTGCCTGAAAAGGTGTGCAAAATATGAAGAGCTTCAAAAGGTGTAAAAAATGAGATGAGCATGAAACGGTCTGAAAAATAGGAGGAGCATGAACTGGTGCTGAAAAACCTGTAGAGCCTGAAAAGGTGTGAAAAATATGAAGAGCTTCAAAAGGTGTGAAAAATATGAGGAGCATGAAACGGTCTGAAAAATAGGAGGAGCATGAACTGGTGCTGAAAAACATGAAGAGCCTGAAAAGGTGTGAAAAATATGAAGAGCTTCAAAAGGTTTGAAAAATATGAAGAGCATGGAACGGTCTGAAAAACAGAAGGAGCATGAAGCGGTGTTTAAAAACATGAAGAGCCTGAAAAGGTGTGAAAAATATGAAGAGCTTCAAAAGGTTTGAAAAATATGAAGAGCAGGGAACGGTCTGAAAAATAGGAGCAACATGAAACGGTCTTAAAAATAAGAGGAGCATGAAATGATTTTGAAAAACATGAAGAGCCTGAAAAGGTGTGAAAAATATGAAGACGTTTAAAAGGTGTCAAAAATATGAGGAGCATGAAACTTTCCGAAAAATAGGAGGATCATGAAGCGGTGTTGTAAAACATGAAGTGCCTGAAAAGGTGTGAAAAATATGAAGAGCTTCAAAAGTTGTGAAATATATTAGGAGCATGAAACGATCTGAAAAATAGGAGGAGCATGAAACGGTGTTCAAAAACATGAAGAGCCTGAAAAGGTGTGACAAATATGAAGAGCTTCAAAAGGTGTCAAAAATATGAGGAGCATGAAACGGTCTCAAAAATGGGAGGAGCATGAAGCGGTGTTCAAAAATATGGAGAGCCTGAAAAGGTATGAAAAATATGAAAAGCTTCAAAAGGTGTCAAAAATATGAGGAACATGAAACGGTCTGAAAAACAGAAGGAGCATGAAGCGGTGTTTAAAAACATGAAGAGCCTGAAAAGGTGTGAAAAATATGAAGAGCTTCAAAAGGTTTGAAAAATATGAAGAGCAGGGAACGGTCTGAAAAATAGGAGCAACATGAAACGGTCTTAAAAATAAGAGGAGCATGAAATGATTTTGAAAAACATGAAGAGCCTGAAAAGGTGTGAAAAATATGAAGACGTTTAAAAGGTGTCAAAAATATGAGGAGCATGAAACTTTCCGAAAAATAGGAGGATCATGAAGCGGTGTTGTAAAACATGAAGTGCCTGAAAAGGTGTGAAAAATATGAAGAGCTTCAAAAGTTGTGAAATATATTAGGAGCATGAAACGATCTGAAAAATAGGAGGAGCATGAAACGGTGTTCAAAAACATGAAGAGCCTGAAAAGGTGTGAAAAATATGAAGAGCTTCAAAACGTGTCAAAAATATGAGGAGAATGAAACGGTCTCAAGAATAGGAGGAGCATGAAACGGTCTGAAAAATATGAGGGCATGAAACTGTGTTGAAAAACATGAAGAGCCTGAAATGGTGTGAAAAATATGAAGAGCTTCAAAAGGTTTCAAAAATATGAGGAGCATGAAACGGTCTGAAAAATAGGAGGAGCATGAAGCGGTTTTGAAAAACATGAAGAGCCTGAAAAGGTATGGGAAATATGAAGAGCTTCAAAAGGTGTGAAATACATGAGGAGCATGAAACGGTCTGAAAAATAGGAGGAGCATGAAGCGGTGTTGAAAAACATGAAGAGCCTGAAAAGTTGTGACAAATATAAAGAGCTTCAAAAGGTGTGAAAAATATGAGGAGCATGAAACGGTCTGAAAAATAGGAGGAGCATGAAACTGTGTGAAAAACATGAAGAGCATGAAAAGGTGTGAAAAAAAGGAAGAGCTTCAAAAGGTGTCAAAAATATGAGGAGCATGAAAAGGTCTGAAAAATACGAGGAGCATGAAGTGGTGTTCAAAAACATGAAGAGCCTGAAAAGGTGTGAGAAATATGAAGAGCTTCAAAAGGTGTCAAAAATATGAGGAGCATGATACTGTCTGCAAAATAGGAGGAGCATGAAGTTGTGCTGAAAAACATGAAGGACCTGAAAAGGTGTGAAAAATATGAAGAGCTTCAAAAGGTGTCAAAAATATGAGGAGCATGAAATGGTCTGAAAAATAGGAGGAGCATGAAGCGGTGTTGAAAAACATGAAGAGCCAGAAAATGTGTGAAAAATATGAAGAGCTTCAAAAGGTGTCAAAAATATGAGGAGAATGAAACGGTCTGATATATTGGAGGAGCAAGAAACGGAGTTCAAAAACATGAAGAGCCAGAAAAGGTGTGAAAAATATGAAGAGCTTCAAAGGTTGTCAAAAATATGAGGAGCATGAATGGTTTGAAAAATAGGAGGAGCATGAAGCGGTGTTGAAAAACATGACGACCCTAAAAAGGTGTGAAAAATATGAAGAGCTTCAAAAGGTGTCATATATATGAGGAGCATGATACGGTCTGAAAAATAGGAGGAGCCTGAAGCGGTATTCAAAAACATGAAGAGCCAGAAAAGGTGTGAAAAATATGAAGAGCTTCAAAAGGTGTCAAAAATATAAGGAGCATGAAACGGTCTGAAAAATAGGAGGAGCATGAAGCGGTATTCAAAAACATGAATAGCCTGAAAAGCTGTGAAATTATGTCAAGCTTCAAAAGGTGTGAAAAATATGAGGAGCAGGAAACGGTCTGAAAAATAGGAGAAGCATGAAGCGGTGTTAAAGAACATGAAGAGCCTGAAAAGGTGTGAAATATATGAAGAGCTTCAAAAGGTGTCAAAAATATGAGGGGCATGAAAGGGTCTGAAAAATAGGAGGAGCGTGAAACGGTTTTTAAAAACATGAAGAGCTTCAAAAGGTGTGAAAAATATAAAGAATTTCAAAAGGTGTCAAAAATATGAGGAGCAGGAAGCGGTCTGAAAAATAGGAAGAGCATGAAGTGGTTTAGAAAAACATGAAGACCCTGAAAAGGTGTGAAAAATATGAAGAGCTTCAAAAGGTGTCAAAATATGAGGAGCATGAAACTGTCTGAAATATAGGAGGAGCATGAAAATGTGTTAAAAAAACATGAAGAGCTTCAAAAGGTGAGAAACATATGAGGAGTGGGAAACGATCAGAAAAATAGGAGGAGCATGAGACGGTGTTAAAAAACATGAAGAGCTTCAAAAGATGTGAAACATATGAAGAGCTTCAAAAGTTGTCAAAACCATGAGGAACATGACACGGTCTGAAAAATAGGAGGAGCATGAAGCGGTGTTGAAAAACATGAAGAGACTGAAAATGTGTGACAAATATGAAGAGCTTCAAAAGGTGTCAAAAATATGAGGGGCATGAAACCGTCTGAAAAATAGGAGGAGCATGAAACGGTGTTCAAAAACATGAAAAGCCTGAAAAGGTGTGAAAGATATGAAGAGCTCCAAAGGTGTCAAAAATATGACGAGCATGAAACTGTCTGAAAATTAGGAAGAGCATGAAGTGGTGTTCAAAAACAGGAAGAGCCTGAAAAGGGGTGAAAAATATGAAGAGCTTCAAAAATATGAAAAATATGAAAAGATTCAAAAGGTGTGAAAAATATGAAGAGCTTCAAAAGATGTCAAAAATGAGATGAGCATGAAACTGTCTGAAAAATAGGAGGAGCATGAACCGGTGTTGAAAATCATGAAGAGCCTGAAAAGGTGTGAAAAATAGGCAGAGCTTCAAAAGGTGTCAACAATATGAGGAGCATGAAAAGGTCTGAAAAATAGGAGGAGCATGAAACGGTGTTGAAAATCATGAAGAGCCAGTAAAGGTGTGAAAAGAATGAAGAGCTTCAAAAGGTGTGAAAAATATGAAGAGCTTCAAAAGGTGTCAAAAATTAGATTAGCATGAAAGGGTCTGAAAAATAGGAGCAGCATGAAGTGGTGTTGAAAAACATGAAGTGCCTTAAAAGGTGTGAAATATATGAACAGCTTCAAAAGGTGTAAAAAATATGAAGAGCTTCAAAAGGTGTGAAAAATATGAAGAGCTTCAAAATTTGTCAAAAATGAGATGAGCATGAAACGATCTGAAAAATAGGAAGATTATGAAGCGGTGTTCAAAAACATGGGGAGCCTGAAAAGGTGTGAAAAATATGAACAGCGTCAAAAGGTGTCAAACATATGAGGAGCATGAAACGGTTTGAAAAATAGGAGGAGCATTAAACGGTGTTCAAAAACATGAAGAGCCTGAAATGGTGTGAAAAATATGAAGAGCTTCAAAAGGTGTCAAAAATATGAGGATCAACAAACAGTCTGAAAAATAGGAGGAGCATGAAGCGGTGTTCAAAAACATGCAGAGCCTGAAAAGGTGTGAAAAATATGAAGAGCTTCAAAAGGTTTGAAAAATATGAAGAGCAGGGAACGGTCTGAAAAATAGGAGGAGCATGAAACGATTTTCAAAAATATGAAGGGCCTGGAAATGGTGTGAAAAATAAGAGCCCCAAAACGTGTCAAAAATATGAGGAGCATGAAACGGTCTGAAACATACGAGGAGCATGAAGTGGCGTTCAAAAACATAAAGAGCCTGAAAAGGTGTGAAATATATGAAGAGCTTCAAAAGGTGTGAAAAATATGAGGAGCATGAAACGTTCTGAAAAATAGGAGGAGCATGTTTCAGTGTTCAAAAACATGAAGAGCCTGAAAAGGTGTGAAAAATATGAAGAGCTTCAAAAGCTGTCAAAAATGAGATGAGCATGAAACGGTCTGAAAAATAGGAGGAGCATGAAACAGTGTGAAAAAATGAAGAGCATGAAAAGGTGTGAAAAATATGAAGAGCTTCAAAAGGTGTGAAAAAATTGAGGAGCATGAAACGGTCTGAAAAATAGGAAGAGCATGAAGCAGTGTTTAAAAACATGAAGAGCCTGAAAAGGTGTGGAAAATATGAAGAGCTTCAAAAGGTTTGAAAAATATGAAGAGCATGGAACGGTCTGAAAAATAGGAGGAAGATAAGGCGGAGTTCAAAAACATGAAGAGCCTGAAAAGGTGTGACAAATATGAAGAGCTTCAAAAGGTGTCAAAAATATGAGGAGCATGAAACGGTCTCAAAAATGGGAGGAGCATGAAGCGGTGTTCAAAAATATGGAGAGCCTGAAAAGGTATGAAAAATATGAAGAGCTTCAAAAGGTGTCAAAAATATGAGGAACATGAAACGGTCTGAAAAACAGAAGGAGCATGAAGCGGTGTTTAAAAACATGAAGAGCCTGAAAAGGTGTGAAAAATATGAAGAGCTTCAAAAGGTTTGAAAAATATGAAGAGCAGGGAACGGTCTGAAAAATAGGAGCAACATGAAACGGTCTTAAAAATAAGAGGAGCATGAAATGATTTTGAAAAACATGAAGAGCCTGAAAAGGTGTGAAAAATATGAAGACGTTTAAAAGGTGTCAAAAATATGAGGAGCATGAAACTTTCTGAAAAATAGGAGGATCATGAAGCGGTGTTGTAAAACATGAAGTGCCTGAAAAGGTGTGAAAAATATGAAGAGCTTCAAAAGTTGTGAAATATATTAGGAGCATGAAACGATCTGAAAAATAGGAGGAGCATGAAACGGTGTTCAAAAACATGAAGAGCCTGAAAAGGTGTGAAAAATATGAAGAGCTTCAAAACGTGTCAAAAATATGAGGAGAATGAAACGGTCTCAAGAATAGGAGGAGCATGAAACGGTCTGAAAAATATGAGGGCATGAAACTGTGTTGAAAAACATGAAGAGCCTGAAATGGTGTGAAAAATATGAAGAGCTTCAAAAGGTTTCAAAAATATGAGGAGCATGAAACGGTCTGAAAAATAGGAGGAGCATGAAGCAGTTTTGAAAAACATGAAGAGCCTGAAAAGGTATGGGAAATATGAAGAGCTTCAAAAGGTGTGAAATACATGAGGAGCATGAAACGGTCTGAAAAATAGGAGGAGCATGAAGCGGTGTTGAAAAACATGAAGAGCCTGAAAAGTTGTGACAAATATAAAGAGCTTCAAAAGGTGTGAAAAATATGAGGAGCATGAAACGGTCTGAAAAATAGGAGGAGCATGAAACTGTGTGAAAAACATGAAGAGCATGAAAAGGTGTGAAAAAAAGGAAGAGCTTCAAAAGGTGTCAAAAATATGAGGAGCATGA
The DNA here is from genome assembly GCF_033118175.1 of Dama dama. Taxonomy (NCBI): domain Eukaryota; kingdom Metazoa; phylum Chordata; class Mammalia; order Artiodactyla; family Cervidae; genus Dama; species Dama dama. Next base: position 1,327,209 of record NW_026870882.1, read on the forward strand.
AAAGGTCTGAAAAATACGAGGAGCATGAAGTGGTGTTCAAAAACATGAAGAGCCTGAAAAGGTGTGAGAAATATGAAGAGCTTCAAAAGGTGTCAAAAATATAAGGAGCATGAAACGGTCTGAAAAATAGGAGGAGCATGAAGCGGTATTCAAAAACATGAATAGCCTGAAAAGCTGTGAAATTATGTCAAGCTTCAAAAGGTGTGAAAAATATGAGGAGCAGGAAACGGTCTGAAAAATAGGAGAAGCATGAAGCGGTGTTAAAGAACATGAAGAGCCTGAAAAGGTGTGAAATATATGAAGAGCTTCAAAAGGTGTCAAAAATATGAGGGGCATGAAAGGGTCTGAAAAATAGGAGGAGCATGAAACGGTGTTTAAAAACATGAAGAGCTTCAAAAGGTGTGAAAAATATAAAGAATTTCAAAAGGTGTCAAAAATATGAGGAGCAGGAAGCGGTCTGAAAAATAGGAAGAGCATGAATTGGTTTAGAAAAACATGAAGACCCTGAAAAGGTGTGAAAAATATGAAGAGCTTCAAAAGGTGTCAAAATATGAGGAGCATGAAACTGTCTGAAATATAGGAGGAGCATGAAAATGTGTTAAAAAAACATGAAGAGCTTCAAAAGGTGAGAAACATATGAGGAGTGGGAAACGATCAGAAAAATAGGAGGAGCATGAGACGGTGTTAAAAAACATGAAGAGCTTCAAAAGATGTGAAACATATGAAGAGCTTCAAAAGTTGTCAAAACCATGAGGAACATGACACGGTCTGAAAAATAGGAGGAGCATGAAGCGGTGTTAAAAAAATGAAGAGACTGAAAATGTGTGACAAATATGAAGAGCTTCAAAAGGTGTCAAAAATATGAGGGGCATGAAACGGTCTGAAAAATAGGAGGAGCATGAAACAGTGTGAAAAAATGAAGAGCATGAAAAGGTGTGAAAAATATGAAGAGCTTCAAAAGGTGTGAAAAAATTGAGGAGCATGAAACGGTCTGAAAAATAGGAAGAGCATGAAGCAGTGTTTAAAAACATGAAGAGCCTGAAAAGGTGTGGAAAATATGAAGAGCTTCAAAAGGTTTGAAAAATATGAAGAGCATGGAACGGTCTGAAAAATAGGAGGAAGATAAGGCGGAGTTCAAAAACATGAAGAGCCTGAAAAGGTGTGACAAATATGAAGAGCTTCAAAAGGTGTCAAAAATATGAGGAGCATGAAACGGTCTCAAAAATGGGAGGAGCATGAAGCGGTGTTCAAAAATATGGAGAGCCTGAAAAGGTATGAAAAATATGAAGAGCTTCAAAAGGTGTCAAAAATATGAGGAACATGAAACGGTCTGAAAAACAGAAGGAGCATGAAGCGGTGTTTAAAAACATGAAGAGCCTGAAAAGGTGTGAAAAATATGAAGAGCTTCAAAAGGTTTGAAAAATATGAAGAGCAGGGAACGGTCTGAAAAATAGGAGCAACATGAAACGGTCTTAAAAATAAGAGGAGCATGAAATGATTTTGAAAAACATGAAGAGCCTGAAAAGGTGTGAAAAATATGAAGACGTTTAAAAGGTGTCAAAAATATGAGGAGCATGAAACTTTCTGAAAAATAGGAGGATCATGAAGCGGTGTTGTAAAACATGAAGTGCCTGAAAAGGTGTGAAAAATATGAAGAGCTTCAAAAGTTGTGAAATATATTAGGAGCATGAAACGATCTGAAAAATAGGAGGAGCATGAAACGGTGTTCAAAAACATGAAGAGCCTGAAAAGGTGTGAAAAATATGAAGAGCTTCAAAACGTGTCAAAAATATGAGGAGAATGAAACGGTCTCAAGAATAGGAGGAGCATGAAACGGTCTGAAAAATATGAGGGCATGAAACTGTGTTGAAAAACATGAAGAGCCTGAAATGGTGTGAAAAATATGAAGAGCTTCAAAAGGTTTCAAAAATATGAGGAGCATGAAACGGTCTGAAAAATAGGAGGAGCATGAAGCAGTTTTGAAAAACATGAAGAGCCTGAAAAGGTATGGGAAATATGAAGAGCTTCAAAAGGTGTGAAATACATGAGGAGCATGAAACGGTCTGAAAAATAGGAGGAGCATGAAGCGGTGTTGAAAAACATGAAGAGCCTGAAAAGTTGTGACAAATATAAAGAGCTTCAAAAGGTGTGAAAAATATGAGGAGCATGAAACGGTCTGAAAAATAGGAGGAGCATGAAACTGTGTGAAAAACATGAAGAGCATGAAAAGGTGTGAAAAAAAGGAAGAGCTTCAAAAGGTGTCAAAAATATGAGGAGCATGAAAAGGTCTGAAAAATACGAGGAGCATGAAGTGGTGTTCAAAAACATGAAGAGCCTGAAAAGGTGTGAGAAATATGAAGAGCTTCAAAAGGTGTCAAAAATATAAGGAGCATGAAACGGTCTGAAAAATAGGAGGAGCATGAAGCGGTATTCAAAAACATGAATAGCCTGAAAAGCTGTGAAATTATGTCAAGCTTCAAAAGGTGTGAAAAATATGAGGAGCAGGAAACGGTCTGAAAAATAGGAGAAGCATGAAGCGGTGTTAAAGAACATGAAGAGCCTGAAAAGGTGTGAAATATATGAAGAGCTTCAAAAGGTGTCAAAAATATGAGGGGCATGAAAGGGTCTGAAAAATAGGAGGAGCATGAAACGGTGTTTAAAAACATGAAGAGCTTCAAAAGGTGTGAAAAATATAAAGAATTTCAAAAGGTGTCAAAAATATGAGGAGCAGGAAGCGGTCTGAAAAATAGGAAGAGCATGAATTGGTTTAGAAAAACATGAAGACCCTGAAAAGGTGTGAAAAATATGAAGAGCTTCAAAAGGTGTCAAAATATGAGGAGCATGAAACTGTCTGAAATATAGGAGGAGCATGAAAATGTGTTAAAAAAACATGAAGAGCTTCAAAAGGTGAGAAACATATGAGGAGTGGGAAACGATCAGAAAAATAGGAGGAGCATGAGACGGTGTTAAAAAACATGAAGAGCTTCAAAAGATGTGAAACATATGAAGAGCTTCAAAAGTTGTCAAAACCATGAGGAACATGACACGGTCTGAAAAATAGGAGGAGCATGAAGCGGTGTTAAAAAAATGAAGAGACTGAAAATGTGTGACAAATATGAAGAGCTTCAAAAGGTGTCAAAAATATGAGGGGCATGAAACCGTCTGAAAAATAGGAGGAGCATGAAACGGTGTTCAAAAACATGAAGAGCCTGAAAAGGTGTGAAAGATATGAAGAGCTCCAAAGGTGTCAAAAATATGACGAGCATGAAACTGTCTGAAAATTAGGAAGAGCATGAAGTGGTGTTCAAAAACAGGAAGAGCCTGAAAAGGGGTGAAAAATATGAAGAGCTTGAAAAGTTGTCAAAAATATGAGGAGCATGTAACGGTCTGAAAAACAGGGGGAGCATGAAGTGATGTTGAAAAACATGAAGAGCCTGAAAACGTGTGAAAAATATGAAGAGCTTCAAAAATATGAAAAATATGACAAGATTCAAAAGGTGTGAAAAATATGAAGAGCTTCAAAAGATGTCAAAAATGAGATGAGCATGAAACTGTCTGAAAAATAGGAGGAGCATGAACCGGTGTTGAAAATCATGAAGAGCCTGAAAAGGTGTGAAAAATAGGCAGAGCTTCAAAAGGTGTCAACAATATGAGGAGCATGAAAAGGTCTGAAAAATAGGAGGAGCATGAAACGGTGTTGAAAATCATGAAGAGCCAGTAAAGGTGTGAAAAGAATGAAGAGCTTCAAAAGGTGTGAAAAATATGAAGAGCTTCAAAAGGTGTCAAAAATTAGATTAGCATGAAAGGGTCTGAAAAATAGGAGCAGCATGAAGTGGTGTTGAAAAACATGAAGTGCCTTAAAAGGTGTGAAATATATGAACAGCTTCAAAAGGTGTAAAAAATATGAAGAGCTTCAAAAGGTGTGAAAAATATGAAGAGCTTCAAAATTTGTCAAAAATGAGATGAGCATGAAACGATCTGAAAAATAGGAAGATTATGAAGCGGTGTTCAAAAACATGGGGAGCCTGAAAAGGTGTGAAAAATATGAACAGCGTCAAAAGGTGTCAAACATATGAGGAGCATGAAACGGTTTGAAAAATAGGAGGAGCATTAAACGGTGTTCAAAAACATGAAGAGCCTGAAATGGTGTGAAAAATATGAAGAGCTTCAAAAGGTGTCAAAAATATGAGGATCAACAAACAGTCTGAAAAATAGGAGGAGCATGAAGCGGTGTTCAAAAACATGCAGAGCCTGAAAAGGTGTGAAAAATATGAAGAGCTTCAAAAGGTTTGAAAAATATGAAGAGCAGGGAACGGTCTGAAAAATAGGAGGAGCATGAAACGATGTTCAAAAATATGAAGGGCCTGGAAATGGTGTGAAAAATAAGAGCCCCAAAACGTGTCAAAAATATGAGGAGCATGAAACGGTCTGAAACATACGAGGAGCATGAAGTGGCGTTCAAAAACATAAAGAGCCTGAAAAGGTGTGAAATATATGAAGAGCTTCAAAAGGTGTAAAAAATGAGATGAGCATGAAACGGTCTGAAAAATAGAAGGAGCATGAACTGGTGCTGAAAAACATGAAGAGCCTGAAAAGGTGTGAAAAATATGAAGAGCTTCAAAAGGTGTGAAAAATATGAGGAGCATGAAACGTTCTGAAAAATAGGAGGAGCATGTTTCAGTGTTCAAAAACATGAAGAGCCTGAAAAGGTGTGAAAAATATGAAGAGCTTCAAAAGCTGTCAAAAATGAGATGAGCATGAAACGGTCTGAAAAATAGGAGGAGCATGAAACAGTGTGAAAAAATGAAGAGCATGAAAAGGTGTGAAAAATATGAAGAGCTTCAAAAGGTGTGAAAAAAATGAGGAGCATGAAACGGTCTGAAAAATAGGAAGAGCATGAAGCAGTGTTTAAAAACATGAAGAGCCTGAAAAGGTGTGGAAAATATGAAGAGCTTCAAAAGGTTTGAAAAATATGAAGAGCATGGAACGGTCTGAAAAATAGGAGGAAGATAAGGCGGAGTTCAAAAACATGAAGAGCCTGAAAAGGTGTGACAAATATGAAGAGCTTCAAAAGGTGTCAAAAATATGAGGAGCATGAAACGGTCTCAAAAATGGGAGGAGCATGAAGCGGTGTTCAAAAATATGGAGAGCCTGAAAAGGTATGAAAAATATGAAGAGCTTCAAAAGGTGTCAAAAATATGAGGAACATGAAACGGTCTGAAAAACAGAAGGAGCATGAAGCGGTGTTTAAAAACATGAAGAGCCTGAAAAGGTGTGAAAAATATGAAGAGCTTCAAAAGGTTTGAAAAATATGAAGAGCAGGGAACGGTCTGAAAAATAGGAGCAACATGAAACGGTCTTAAAAATAAGAGGAGCATGAAATGATTTTGAAAAACATGAAGAGCCTGAAAAGGTGTGAAAAATATGAAGACGTTTAAAAGGTGTCAAAAATATGAGGAGCATGAAACTTTCTGAAAAATAGGAGGATCATGAAGCGGTGTTGTAAAACATGAAGTGCCTGAAAAGGTGTGAAAAATATGAAGAGCTTCAAAAGTTGTGAAATATATTAGGAGCATGAAACGATCTGAAAAATAGGAGGAGCATGAAACGGTGTTCAAAAACATGAAGAGCCTGAAAAGGTGTGAAAAATATGAAGAGCTTCAAAACGTGTCAAAAATATGAGGAGAATGAAACGGTCTCAAGAATAGGAGGAGCATGAAACGGTCTGAAAAATATGAGGGCATGAAACTGTGTTGAAAAACATGAAGAGCCTGAAATGGTGTGAAAAATATGAAGAGCTTCAAAAGGTTTCAAAAATATGAGGAGCATGAAACGGTCTGAAAAATAGGAGGAGCATGAAGCAGTTTTGAAAAACATGAAGAGCCTGAAAAGGTATGGGAAATATGAAGAGCTTCAAAAGGTGTGAAATACATGAGGAGCATGAAACGGTCTGAAAAATAGGAGGAGCATGAAGCGGTGTTGAAAAACATGAAGAGCCTGAAAAGTTGTGACAAATATAAAGAGCTTCAAAAGGTGTGAAAAATATGAGGAGCATGAAACGGTCTGAAAAATAGGAGGAGTATGAAACTGTGTGAAAAACATGAAGAGCATGAAAAGGTGTGAAAAAAAGGAAGAGCTTCAAAAGGTGTCAAAAATATGAGGAGCATGAAAAGGTCTGAAAAATACGAGGAGCATGAAGTGGTGTTCAAAAACATGAAGAGCCTGAAAAGGTGTGAGAAATATGAAGAGCTTCAAAAGGTGTCAAAAATATGAGGAGCATGATACTGTCTGCAAAATAGGAGGAGCATGAAGTTGTGCTGAAAAACATGAAGGACCTGAAAAGGTGTGAAAAATATGAAGAGCTTCAAAAGGTGTCAAAAATATGAGGAGCATGAAATGGTCTGAAAAATAGGAGGAGCATGAAGCGGTGTTGAAAAACATGAAGAGCCAGAAAATGTGTGAAAAATATGAAGAGCTTCAAAAGGTGTCAAAAATATGAGGAGAATGAAACGGTCTGATATATTGGAGGAGCAAGAAACGGAGTTCAAAAACATGAAGAGCCAGAAAAGGTGTGAAAAATATGAAGAGCTTCAAAGGTTGTCAAAAATATGAGGAGCATGAATGGTTTGAAAAATAGGAGGAGTATGAAGCGGTGTTGAAAAACATGAAGACCCTAAAAAGGTGTGAAAAATATGAAGAGCTTCAAAAGGTGTCATATATATGAGGAGCATGATACGGTCTGAAAAATAGGAGGAGCCTGAAGCGGTATTCAAAAACATGAAGAGCCAGAAAAGGTGTGAAAAATATGAAGAGCTTCAAAAGGTGTCAAAAATATAAGGAGCATGAAACGGTCTGAAAAATAGGAGGAGCATGAAGCGGTATTCAAAAACATGAATAGCCTGAAAAGCTGTGAAATTATGTCAAGCTTCAAAAGGTGTGAAAAATATGAGGAGCAGGAAACGGTCTGAAAAATAGGAGAAGCATGAAGCGGTGTTAAAGAACATGAAGAGCCTGAAAAGGTGTGAAATATATGAAGAGCTTCAAAAGGTGTCAAAAATATGAGGGGCATGAAAGGGTCTGAAAAATAGGAGGAGCATGAAACGGTGTTTAAAAACATGAAGAGCTTCAAAAGGTGTGAAAAATATAAAGAACTTCAAAAGGTGTCAAAAATATGAGGAGCAGGAAGCGGTCTGAAAAATAGGAAGAGCATGAAGTGGTTTAGAAAAACATGAAGACCCTGACAAGGTGTGAAAAATATGAAGAGCTTCAAAAGGTGTCAAAATATGAGGAGCATGAAACTCTCTGAAATATAGGAGGAGCATGAAAATGTGTTAAAAAAACATGAAGAGCTTCAAAAGGTGAGAAACATATGAGGAGTGGGAAACGATCAGAAAAATAGGAGGAGCATGAGACGGTGTTAAAAAACATGAAGAGCTTCAAAAGATGTGAAACATATGAAGAGCTTCAAAAGTTGTCAAAAACATGAGGAACATGACACGGTCTGAAAAATAGGAGGAGCATGAAGCGGTGTTGAAAAACATGAAGAGACTGAAAATGTGTGACAAATATGAAGAGCTTCAAAAGGTGTCAAAAATATGAGGGGCATGAAACCGTCTGAAAAATAGGAGGAGCATGAAACGGTGTTCAAAAACATGAAGAGCCTGAAAAGGTGTGAAAGATATGAAGAGCTCCAAAGGTGTCAAAAATATGACGAGCATGAAACTGTCTGAAAATTAGGAAGAGCATGAAGTGGTGTTCAAAAACAGGAAGAGCCTGAAAAGGGGTGAAAAATATGAAGAGCTTGAAAAGTTGTCAAAAATATGAGGAGCATGTAACGGTCTGAAAAACAGGGGGAGCATGAAGTGATGTTGAAAAACATGAAGAGCCTGAAAACGTGTGAAAAATATGAAGAGCTTCAAAAATATGAAAAATATGAAAAGATTCAAAAGGTGTGAAAAATATGAAGAGCTTCAAAAGATGTCAAAAATGAGATGAGCATGAAACTGTCTGAAAAATAGGAGGAGCATGAACCGGTGTTGAAAATCATGAAGAGCCTGAAAAGGTGTGAAAAATAGGCAGAGCTTCAAAAGGTGTCAACAATATGAGGAGCATGAAAAGGTCTGAAAAATAGGAGGAGCATGAAACGGTGTTGAAAATCATGAAGAGCCAGTAAAGGTGTGAAAAGAATGAAGAGCTTCAAAAGGTGTGAAAAATATGAAGAGCTTCAAAAGGTGTCAAAAATTAGATTAGCATGAAAGGGTCTGAAAAATAGGAGCAGCATGAAGTGGTGTTGAAAAACATGAAGTGCCTTAAAAGGTGTGAAATATATGAACAGCTTCAAAAGGTGTAAAAAATATGAAGAGCTTCAAAAGGTGTGAAAAATATGAAGAGCTTCAAAATTTGTCAAAAATGAGATGAGCATGAAACGATCTGAAAAATAGGAAGATTATGAAGCGGTGTTCAAAAACATGGGGAGCCTGAAAAGGTGTGAAAAATATGAAGAGCTTCAAAAGGTGTGAAAAATATGAGGAGCATAAAACGGTCTGAAAAATAAGAGAAGCATGAAGTGGTGATGAAAAACATGAAGAGCCTGAAAACGTGTGAAATATATGAAGAGTTTCAAAAGGTGTCAAAAATATGAGGAGCATGAAACGGTGTGAAAAATAGGAGGACCACAAGTGGTGTTCAAAAACATGAAGAGCCTGAAAAGGTGTGAAAATTTTGAGCAGATTCAAAAGGTGTCATAAATATGAGGAGCATGAATCGGTCTGAAAAATATGAGGAGCATGAAGTGGTGTTGAGAAATATGAAGAGCCTGAAAAAGTGTGAAAAATATGAAGAGCTTCAAAAGGTGTCAAAAATATGACGAGCATGATTCAGTTTGAACAATAGGAGGAGCATGAAGTGGTGTTGAAAATCATGAAGAACCTGAAGAGTTGTGAAATATATGAAGAGCTTCAAAAGGTGTCAAAAATATGAGGAGGATGAAACGGTCTGAAAAGTAGGAGGAGCATGAAACGTTGTTGAAAAACATGAAGAGCCTGAAAAGGTGTGAAAAATATGAAGATCTTCAAAATGTGTGAAAAATATGAGTAGCATGAAACGGTCTGAAAAATAGGAGGGGCATGAAGCGGGTTTGAAAAAATTGAAGAGCCTGAAAATGTGTGAAATATATGAAGAGCTTCAAAAGGTGTCAAAATTATGAAGAGCATCAAAGGGTCTGAAAAATAGGAGGAGCATGAAGCGGTGTTCAAAAACATGAAGAGCCTGAAAAGGTGTGAAAAATATGAGGAGCATTAAACGGTCTAAAATATAGGAGGAGCATGATTTGGTGTTGAAAAACATGAAGATCATGAAAAGGCGTGAAAAATATGAAGAGCTGCAAAATGTGTGAAAAATATGAGGACCATGAAATGGTGTTCAAAAACATGAAAAGGTGTGAAAAATATGAAGAGCTTCAAAAGGTGTTGAAAATATGAGGAGCATGAAACGGTCTTAAAAATAGGAGGAGCATGAAACGGTGTTCAAAATATGAAAGGCCTGAAAAGGTTTGAAAAATATGAAGAGCTTCAAAAGGTGTGAAAATTATGAGGAACATGAAAAATAGGAGGAATATGAAGCGTTGTTGAAAAACGTGAAGAGCCTGAAAAGCTTTGAAAAATAGGAAGAGCTTCAAAAGGTGTCAAAAATATGAGTAGCATGAGACGGTGTGAAAAATAGGAGCTTGAAGCGATGTTGAAAAACATGAAGCGCATGAAAAGGTGTGAAATATATGAAGAGCTTCAAAAGATGTCAAAAATAATAGGAACATGAAACCTTCTGAAAAATAGAAGGAACATGAAGCGGTGTTCAAAAGCATGAAGAGCCTGAAAAGGTGTGAAAAATATGAAGAGCTTCAAAAGGTGTGAAAAGTATGAGGAGTATGAAACGTTCTGAAAAATAGTAGGATCATGAAGCGGTGTTCAAAAACTTGAAGAGCCTGAAAATATGTGAAATATATGAGGAGCATGAAACGGTCTGAAAAATAGAGGAGCATGAAGTGGTATTGAAAAACATGAAAAGCCTGAAAATGTGTGAAAAATATGAAGAGCTTCAAAAGGTGTCAAAAATATGAGGAGCATGACACGGTCTGAAAAATAGGAGGAACATGAAGCGGAGTTCACAAACATGAAGAGCCTGATGAGGTAGAAAAAATATGAAGAGCTTCAAAAGGTCTCAAAAATTTGAGGAGCATGAAACGGTCTGAAAAATAGGAGGAGCATGAAGCTGTGTTGAAAAACATGAACAGCTGAAAAGGTGGGTAAAATATGAAGAGCTTTAAAAGGTGTCAAAAATATGAAGAGCAAGAAACGGTCTGAAAAATAGGAGGAGCATTAAACGGTGTTCAAAAACATGAAGAGCCTGAAAAGGTGTGAAAAATATGAAGAGCTTCAAAAGGTGTAAAAAATTTGAGCAGCATGAAACGGTCTGAAAAATAGGAGGAGCATGAAGTGGAGCTGAAAAACATGAAGTGCCTGAAAAGGTGTGCAAAATATGAAGAGCTTCAAAAGGTGTAAAAAATGAGATGAGCATGAAACGGTCTGAAAAATAGGAGGAGCATGAACTGGTGCTGAAATACCTGAAGAGCCTGAAAAGGTGTGAAAAATACGAAGAGCTTCAAAAGGTGTGAAAAATATGAGGAGCATGAAACGGTCTGAAAAATAGGAGGGGCATGAAGCGGGTTTGAAAAAATTGAAGAGCCTGAAAATGTGTGAAATATATGAAGAGCTTCAAAAGGTGTCAAAAATATGAAGAGCATCAAAAGGTCTGAAAAATAGGAGGAGCATGAAGCGGTGTTCAAAAACATGAAGAGCCTGAAAAGGTGTGAAAAATATGAGGAGCATGAAACGGTCTAAAATATAGGAGGAGCATGAATTGGTGTTGAAAAACATGAAGATCATGAAAAGGCGTGAAAAATATGAAGAGCTGCAAAATGTGTGAAAAATATGAGGACCATGAAATGGTGTTCAAAAACATGAAAAGGTGTGAAAAATATGAAGAGCTTCACAAGGTGTTAAAAATATGAGGAGCATGAAACGGTCTTAAAAATAGGAGGAGCATGAAACGGTGTTCAAAAATATGAAAGGCCTGAAAAGGTTTGAAAAATATGAAGAGCATGGAACGGTCTGAAAAATAGGAGGAAGATAAGGCGGAGTTCAAAAACATGAAGAGCCTGAAAAGGTGTGACAAATATGAAGAGCTTCAAAAGGTGTCAAAAATATGAGGAGCATGAAACGGTCTAAAAAATAGGAGGAGCATGAAGCGGTGTTCAAAAATATGGAGAGCATGAAAAGGTATGAAAAATAGGAAGAGCTTCAAAAGGTGTCAAAATATGAGGAACATGAAACGGTCTGAAAAACAGAAGGAGCATGAAGCGGTGTTTAAAAACATGAAGAGCCTGAAAAGGTGTGACAAATATGAAGAGCTTCAAAAGGTTTGAAAAATATGAAGAGCAGGGAACGGTCTGAAAAATAGGAGGAGGATAAAGCGGTGTTCAAAAACATGAAGAGCCTGAAAAGGTGTGACAAATATGAAGAGCTTCAAAAGCTGTCAAAAATGAGATGAGCATGAAACGGTCTGAAAAAAAGCAGGAGCATGAAGCGTTGTTTAAAATCTTGAAGAGCTTGAAAAGGTGTGAAAAATATGAAGAGCTTCAAAAGGTTTCAAAAATATGAGGATCATGAAACGGTCTGAAAAATAGGAGCAACATGAAACGGTCTTAAAAGTAAGAGGAGCATGAAATGGTTTTGAAAAACATGAAGAGCCTGAAAAGGTGTGAAAAATATGAAGACGTTTAAAAGGTGTCAAAAATATGAGGAGCATGAAACTCTCTGAAAAATAGGAGGATCATGAAGCGGTGTTGTAAAACATGAAGAGCCTGAAAAGGTGTGAAAAATATGAAGAGCTTCAAAAGTTGTGAAATATATTAGGAGCATGAAACGATCTGAAAAATAGGAGGAGCATGAAACGGTGTTCAAAAACATGAAGAGCCTGAAAAGGTGTGAAAAATATGAAGAGCTTCAAAAGGTGTCAAAAATATGAGGAGCATGAAACGGCCTCAAAAATAGGAGGAGTATGAAGCGCTGATGAAAAACATGGAGTGCCTGAAAAGGTGTGAAAAATATGAAGAGCTTCAAAACGTGTCAAAAATATGAGGAGAATGAAACGGTCTCAAGAATAGGAGGAGCATGAAACGATCTGAAAAATATGAGGGCATGAAACTGTGTTGAAAAACATGAAGAGCCTGAAATGGTGTGAAAAATATGAAGAGCTTCAAAAGGTTTCAAAAATATGAGGAGCATGAAACGGTCTGAAAAATAGGAGGAGCATGAAGCGGTTTTGAAAAACATGAAGAGCCTGAAAAGGTATGGGAAATATGAAGAGCTTCAAAAGGTGTGAAATACATGAGGAGCATGAAACGGTCTGAAAAATAGGAGGAGCATGAAGCGGTGTTGAAAAACATGAAGAGCCTGAAAAGTTGTGACAAATATAAAGAGCTTCAAAAGGTGTGAAAAATATGAGGAGCATGAAACGTTCTGAAAAATAGGAGGAGCATGAAACTGTGTGAAAAACATGAAGAGCATGAAAAGGTGTGAAAAAAAGGAAGAGCTTCAAAAGGTGTCAAAAATATGAGGAGCATGAAAAGGTCTGAAAAATACGAGGAGCATGAAGTGGTGTTCAAAAACATGAAGAGCCTGAAAAGGTGTGAGAAATATGAAGAGCTTCAAAAGGTGTCAAAAATATGAGGAGCATGATACTGTCTGCAAAATAGGAGGAGCATGAAGTTGTGCTGAAAAACATGAAGAACCTGAAAAGGTGTGAAAAATATGAAGAGCTTCAAAAGGTGTCAAAAATATGAGGAGCATGAAATGGTCTGAAAAATAGGAGGAGCATGAAGCGGTGTTGAAAAACATGAAGAGCCAGAAAATGTGTGAAAAATATGAAGAGCTTCAAACGGTGTGAAAAATATGAGGAGAATGAAACGGTCTGATATATTTGAGGAGCAAGAAACGGAGTTCAAAAACATGAAGAGCCAGAAAAGGTGTGAAAAATATGAAGAGCTTCAAAGGTTGTCAAAAATATGAGGAGCATGAATGGTCTGAAAAATAGGAGGAGCATGAAGCGGTGTTGAAAAACATGAAGACCCTAAAAAGGTGTGAAAAATATGAAGAGCTTCAAAAGGTGTCATATATATGAGGAGCATGATACGGTCTGAAAAATAGGAGGAGCCTGAAGCGGTATTCAAAAACATGAAGAGCCAGAAAAGGTGTGAAAAATATGAAGAGCTTCAAAAGGTGTCAAAAATATAAGGAGCATGAAACGGTCTGAAAAATAGGAGGAGCATGAAGCGGTATTCAAAAACATGAATAGCCTGAAAAGCTGTGAAATTATGTCAAGCTTCAAAAGGTGTGAAAAATATAAGGAGCAGGAAACGGTCTGAAAAATAGGAGAAGCATGAAGCGGTGTTAAAGAACATGAAGAGCCTGAAAAGGTGTGAAATATATGAAGAGCTTCAAAAGGTGTCAAAAATATGAGGGGCATGAAAGGGTCTGAAAAATAGGAGGAGCATGAAACGGTGTTTAAAAACATGAAGAGCTTCAAAAGGTGTGAAAAATATAAAGAACTTCAAAAGGTGTCAAAAATATGAGGAGCAGGAAACGGTCTGAAAAATAGGAAGAGCATGAAGTGGTTTAGAAAAACATGAAGACCCTGAAAAGGTGTGAAAAATATGAAGAGCTTCAAAAGGTGTCAAAATATGAGGAGCATGAAACTGTCTGAAATATAGGAGGAGCATGAAAATGTGTTAAAAAAACATGAAGAGCTTCAAAAGGTGAGAAACATATGAGGAGTGGGAAACGATCAGAAAAATAGGAGGAGCATGAGACGGTGTTAAAAAACATGAAGAGCTTCAAAAGATGTGAAACATATGAAGAGCTTCAAAAGGTGTCAAAAACATGAGGAACATGACACGGTCTGAAAAATAGGAGGAGCATGAAGCGGTGTTGAAAAACATGAAGAGACTGAAAATGTGTGACAAATATGAAGAGCTTCAAAAGGTGTCAAAAATATGAGGGGCATGAAACCGTCTGAAAAATAGGAGGAGCATGAAACGGTGTTCAAAAACATGAAGAGCCTGAAAAGGTGTGAAAGATATGAAGAGCTCCAAAGGTGTCAAAAATATGACGAGCATGAAACTGTCTGAAAATTAGGAAGAGCATGAAGTGGTGTTCAAAAACATGAAGAGCCTGAAAAGGAGTGAAAAATATGAAGAGCTCCAAAGGTGTCAAAAATATGACGAGCATGAAACTGTCTGAAAATTAGGAAGAGCATGAAGTGGTGTTCAAAAACAGGAAGAGCCTGAGAAGGGGTGAAAAATATGAAGAGCTTGAAAAGTTGTCAAAAATATGAGGAGCATGTAACGGTCTGAAAAACAGGGGGAGCATGAAGTGATGTTGAAAAACATGAAGAGCCTGAAAACGTGTGAAAAATATGAAGAGCTTCAAAAATATGAAAAATATGAAAAGATTCAAAAGGTGTGAAAAATATGAAGAGCTTCAAAAGATGTCAAAAATGAGATGAGCATGAAACTGTCTGAAAAATAGGAGGAGCATGAACCGGTGTTGAAAATCATGAAGAGCCTGAAAAGGTGTGAAAAATAGGCAGAGCTTCAAAAGATGTCAACAATATGAGGAGCATGAAAAGGTCTGAAAAATAGGAGGAGCATGAAACGGTGTTGAAAATCATGAAGAGCCAGTAAAGGTGTGAAAAGAATGAAGAGCTTCAAAAGGTGTGAAAAATATGAAGAGCTTCAAAAGGTGTCAAAAATTAGATTAGCATGAAAGGGTCTGAAAAATAGGAGCAGCATGAAGTGGTGTTGAAAAACATGAAGTGCCTTAAAAGGTGTGAAATATATGAACAGCTTCAAAAGGTGTAAAAAATATGAAGAGCTTCAAAAGGTGTGAAAAATATGAAGAGCTTCAAAATTTGTCAAAAATGAGATGAGCATGAAACGATCTGAAAAATAGGAAGATTATGAAGCGGTGTTCAAAAACATGGGGAGCCTGAAAAGGTGTGAAAAATATGAACAGCGTCAAAAGGTGTCAAACATATGAGGAGCATGAAACGGTTTGAAAAATAGGAGGAGCATTAAACGGTGTTCAAAAACATGAAGAGCCTGAAATGGTGTGAAAAATATGAAGAGCTTCAAAAGGTGTCAAAAATATGAGGATCAACAAACAGTCTGAAAAATAGGAGGAGCATGAAGCGGTGTTCAAAAACATGCAGAGCCTGAAAAGGTGTGAAAAATATGAAGAGCTTCAAAAGGTGTGAAAAATATGAGGAGCATAAAACGGTCTGAAAAATAAGAGAAGCATGAAGTGGTGATGAAAAACATGAAGAGCCTGAAAACGTGTGAAATATATTAAGAGTTTCAAAAGGTGTCAAAAATATGAGGAGCATGAAACGGTGTGAAAAATAGGAGGACCACAAGTGGTGTTCAAAAACATGAAGAGCCTGAAAAGGTGTGAAAATTTTGAGCAGATTCAAAAGGTGTCATAAATATGAGGAGCATGAATCGGTCTGAAAAATATGAGGAGCATGAAGTGGTGTTGAAAAACATGAAGAGCCTGAAAAAGT
This sequence comes from Dama dama, assembly GCF_033118175.1. Classification (NCBI taxonomy): domain Eukaryota; kingdom Metazoa; phylum Chordata; class Mammalia; order Artiodactyla; family Cervidae; genus Dama; species Dama dama. The sequence continues at coordinate 1,342,884 of NW_026870882.1, forward strand.
GTGAAAAATATGAAGAGCTTCAAAAGGTGTCAAAAATATGACGAGCATGATTCAGTTTGAACAATAGGAGGAGCATGAAGTGGTGTTGAAAATCATGAAGAACCTGAAGAGTTGTGAAATATATGAAGAGCTTCAAAAGGTGTCAAAAATATGAGGAGGATGAAATGGTCTGAAAAGTAGGAGGAGCATGAAACGTTGTTGAAAAACATGAAGAGCCTGAAAAGGTGTGAAAAATATGAAGATCTTCAAAATGTGTGAAAAATATGAGTAGCATGAAACGGTCTGAAAAATAGGAGGGGCATGAAGCGGGTTTGAAAAAATTGAAGAGCCTGAAAATGTGTGAAATATATGAAGAGCTTCAAAAGGTGTCAAAATTATGAAGATCATCAAAGGGTCTGAAAAATAGGAGGAGCATGAAGCGGTGTTCAAAAACATGAAGAGCCTGAAAAGGTGTGAAAAATATGAGGAGCATGAAACGGTCTAAAATATAGGAGGAGCATGATTTGGTGTTGAAAAACATGAAGATCATGAAAAGGCGTGAAAAATATGAAGAGCTGCAAAATGTGTGAAAAATATGAGGACCATGAAATGGTGTTCAAAAACATGAAAAGGTGTGAAAAATATGAAGAGCTTCAAAAGGTGTTAAAAATATGAGGAGCATGAAACGGTCTTAAAAATAGGAGGAGCATGAAACGGTGTTCAAAAATATGAAAGGCCTGAAAAGGTTTGAAAAATATGAAGAGCTTCAAAAGGTGTGAAAATTATGAGGAACATGAAAAATAGGAGGAACATGAAGCGTTGTTGAAAAACGTGAAGAGCCTGAAAAGCTTTGAAAAATAGGAAGAGCTTCAAAAGGTGTCAAAAATATGAGTAGCATGAGACGGTGTGAAAAATAGGAGCTTGAAGCGATGTTGAAAAACATGAAGCGCATGAAAAGGTGTGAAATATATGAAGAGCTTCAAAAGATGTCAAAAATAATAGGAACATGAAACCTTCTGAAAAATAGAAGGAACATGAAGCGGTGTTCAAAAGCATGAAGAGCCTGAAAAGGTGTGAAAAATATGAACAGCTTCAAAAGGTGTGAAAAGTATGAGGAGTATGAAACGTTCTGAAAAATAGTAGGATCATGAAGCGGTGTTCAAAAACTTGAAGAGCCTGAAAATATGTGAAATATATGAGGAGCATGAAACGGTCTGAAAAATAGAGGAGCATGAAGTGGTATTGAAAAACATGAAAAGCCTGAAAATGTGTGAAAAATATGAAGAGCTTCAAAAGGTGTCAAAAATATGAGGAGCATGACACGGTCTGAAAAATAGGAGGAACATGAAGCGGAGTTCACAAACATGAAGAGCCTGATGAGGTAGAAAAAATATGAAGAGCTTCAAAAGGTCTCAAAAATTTGAGGAGCATGAAACGGTCTGAAAAATAGGAGGAGCATGAAGCTGTGTTGAAAAACATGAACAGCTGAAAAGGTGGGTAAAATATGAAGAGCTTTAAAAGGTGTCAAAAATATGAAGAGCAAGAAACGGTCTGAAAAATAGGAGGAGCATTAAACGGTGTTCAAAAACATGAAGAGCCTGAAAAGGTGTGAAAAATATGAAGAGCTTCAAAAGGTGTAAAAAATTTGAGCAGCATGAAACGGTCTGAAAAATAGGAGGAGCATGAAGTGGAGCTGAAAAACATGAAGTGCCTGAAAAGGTGTGCAAAATATGAAGAGCTTCAAAAGGTGTAAAAAATGAGATGAGCATGAAACGGTCTGAAAAATAGGAGGAGCATGAACTGGTGCTGAAATACCTGAAGAGCCTGAAAAGGTGTGAAAAATACGAAGAGCTTCAAAAGGTGTGAAAAATATGAGGAGCATGAAACGGTCTGAAAAATAGGAGGGGCATGAAGCGGGTTTGAAAAAATTGAAGAGCCTGAAAATGTGTGAAATATATGAAGAGCTTCAAAAGGTGTCAAAAATATGAAGAGCATCAAAGGGTCTGAAAAATAGGAGGAGCATGAAGCGGTGTTCAAAAACATGAAGAGCCTGAAAAGGTGTGAAAAATATGAGGAGCATGAAACGGTCTAAAATATAGGAGGAGCATGAATTGGTGTTGAAAAACATGAAGATCATGAAAAGGCGTGAAAAATATGAAGAGCTGCAAAATGTGTGAAAAATATGAGGACCATGAAATGGTGTTCAAAAACATGAAAAGGTGTGAAAAATATGAAGAGCTTCACAAGGTGTTAAAAATATGAGGAGCATGAAACGGTCTTAAAAATAGGAGGAGCATGAAACGGTGTTCAAAAATATGAAAGGCCTGAAAAGGTTTGAAAAATATGAAGAGCATGGAACGGTCTGAAAAATAGGAGGAAGATAAGGCGGAGTTCAAAAACATGAAGAGCCTGAAAAGGTGTGACAAATATGAAGAGCTTCAAAAGGTGTCAAAAATATGAGGAGCATGAAACGGTCTAAAAAATAGGAGGAGCATGAAGCGGTGTTCAAAAATATGGAGAGCATGAAAAGGTATGAAAAATAGGAAGAGCTTCAAAAGGTGTCAAAAATATGAGGAACATGAAACGGTCTGAAAAACAGAAGGAGCATGAAGCGGTGTTTAAAAACATGAAGAGCCTGAAAAGCTGTGACAAATATGAAGAGCTTCAAAAGGTTTGAAAAATATGAAGAGCAGGGAACGGTCTGAAAAATAGGAGGAGGATAAAGCGGTGTTCAAAAACATGAAGAGCCTGAAAAGGTGTGACAAATATGAAGAGCTTCAAAAGCTGTCAAAAATGAGATGAGCATGAAACGGTCTGAAAAAAAGCAGGAGCATGAAGCGTTGTTTAAAATCTTGAAGAGCTTGAAAAGGTGTGAAAAATATGAAGAGCTTCAAAAGGTTTCAAAAATATGAGGATCATGAAACGGTCTGAAAAATAGGAGCAACATGAAACGGTCTTAAAAGTAAGAGGAGCATGAAATGGTTTTGAAAAACATGAAGAGCCTGAAAAGGTGTGAAAAATATGAAGACGTTTAAAAGGTGTCAAAAATATGAGGAGCATGAAACTCTCTGAAAAATAGGAGGATCATGAAGCGGTGTTGTAAAACATGAAGAGCCTGAAAAGGTGTGAAAAATATGAAGAGCTTCAAAAGGTGTCAATAATAAGAGGTGCATGAAACAGCCTGAAAAATATGAGGAGCATGAAACGGTCTGAAGAATAGGAGGAGCATGAAACGGTGTTGAAAAATATCAAGAGCCTGAAAACGTGTGAAAAATAGGAGGAGCTTCAAAAGGTGTCAAAAATATGAGGAGCATGAAACGGTCTGAAAAATAGGAGCAGCATGAAACGTTGTTCAAAAACATGAAGAGCCTGGAAAGGTTGGCAAAATATGAAGAGCCTCAAAAGGTGTGAAAAATATGAAGAGATTCAAAAGGTGTGAAAAATATGAAGAGATTCAAAAGGTGTGAAAAATAGGAGCAGCTTCAAAAGGTTTCAAAAATATGAGGAGCATGAAACGGTCTGAAAAATAGGAGGAGCATGAAGCGGTGTTGAAACACATGAAGAGCCTGAAAACGTGTGAAAAATATTAAGAGCTTCAAAAGGTGTCAAAATGAGATGAGCATGAAACGTTCTGAAAAATAGGAGGAACATGAAGCTGTGTTGAAAACCATGAGGAGCCTGAAAAGGTGTGAAAAATATGAAGAGCTTCAAAATGTGTCAAAAATATGAGGAGCCTGAAACGGACTGAAAAATAGGAGGAGCATGAAACGGTCTGAAAAATAGGAGGAGCATGAAGCTGTGTTCAAAAACATGAAGAGCCTGAAAAGGTGTGAAAAATATGAAGAGCTTCAAAAGGTGTAAAAAATTTGAGCAGCATGAAACGGTCTGAAAAATAGGAGGAGCATGAAGTGGAGCTGAAAAACATGAAGTGCCTGAAAAGGTGTGCAAAATATGAAGAGCTTCAAAAGGTGTAAAAAATGAGATGAGCATGAAACGGTCTGAAAAATAGGAGGAGCATGAACTGGTGCTGAAAAACCTGAAGAGCCTGAAAAGGTGTGAAAAATATGAAGAGCTTCAAAAGGTGTGAAAAATATGAGGAGCATGAAACGGTCTGAAAAATTGGAGGAGCATGGATCGGTGTTCAAAAACATGAAGAGCCTGTAAAGGTGTGAAAAATATGAAGAGCTTCAAAAAGTGTCAAATATATGAGGAGAAAGAAACGGTCTGAAAAAAAAGGAGGAGCATGAAGCGGTGTTCAAAAACATGAAGAGCCTGAAAAGGTGTGAAAAATATGAAGAGCTTCAAAAGGTGTCAATAATAAGAGGTGCATGAAACAGCCTGAAAAATATGAGGAGCATGAAACGGTCTGAAGAATAGGAGGAGCATGAAACGGTGTTGAAAAATATCAAGAGCCTGAAAACGTGTGAAAAATAGGAGGAGCTTCAAAAGGTGTCAAAAATATGAGGAGCATGAAACGGTCTGAAAAATAGGAGCAGCATGAAACGTTGTTCAAAAACATGAAGAGCCTGGAAAGGTTGGCAAAATATGAAGAGCCTCAAAAGGTGTGAAAAATATGAAGAGATTCAAAAGGTGTGAAAAATATGAAGAGATTCAAAAGGTGTGAAAAATAGGAGCAGCTTCAAAAGGTTTCAAAAATATGAGGAGCATGAAACGGTCTGAAAAATAGGAGGAGCATGAAGCGGTGTTGAAACACATGAAGAGCCTGAAAACGTGTGAAAAATATTAAGAGCTTCAAAAGGTGTCAAAATGAGATGAGCATGAAACGTTCTGAAAAATAGGAGGAACATGAAGCTGTGTTGAAAACCATGAGGAGCCTGAAAAGGTGTGAAAAATATGAAGAGCTTCAAAATGTGTCAAAAATATGAGGAGCCTGAAACGGACTGAAAAATAGGAGGAGCATGAAACGGTCTGAAAAATAGGAGGAGCATGAAGCTGTGTTCAAAAACATGAAGAGCCTGAAAAGGTGTGAAAAATATGAAGAGCTTCAAAAGGTGTAAAAAATTTGAGCAGCATGAAACGGTCTGAAAAATAGGAGGAGCATGAAGTGGAGCTGAAAAACATGAAGTGCCTGAAAAGGTGTGCAAAATATGAAGAGCTTCAAAAGGTGTAAAAAATGAGATGAGCATGAAACGGTCTGAAAAATAGGAGGAGCATGAACTGGTGCTGAAAAACCTGAAGAGCCTGAAAAGGTGTGAAAAATATGAAGAGCTTCAAAAGGTGTGAAAAATATGAGGAGCATGAAACGGTCTGAAAAATTGGAGGAGCATGGATCGGTGTTCAAAAACATGAAGAGCCTGTAAAGGTGTGAAAAATATGAAGAGCTTCAAAAAGTGTCAAATATATGAGGAGAAAGAAACGGTCTGAAAAAAAAGGAGGAGCATGAAGCGGTGTTCAAAAACATGAAGAGCCTGAAAAGGTGTGAAAAATATGAAGAGCTTCAAAAGCTGTCAAAAATGAGATGAGCAGGAAACGGTCTGAAAAAAAGCAGGAGCATGAAGCGTTGTTGAAAATCTTGAAGAGTTTGAAAAGGTGTGAAAAATATGAAGAGCTTCAAAAGGTTTCAAAAATATGAGGATCATGAAACGGTCTGAGAAATAGGAGCAACATGAAACGGTCTGAAAAATAAGAGGAGCATGAAATGGTGTTGAAAAACAGGAAGAGCCTGAAAATGTGAGAAAAATATGAAGAGCTTCAAAAGGTTTCAAAAATATGAGGAGCATGAAACTTTCTGAAAAAGAGGAGGAGCATGAACCAGTGTGGAAAAACATGAAGAGCCTGAAAAGGTGTGAAAAATATGAAGAGGTTAAAAAGGTGTCAAAAATATGAGGAGCATGAAACTTTCTGAAAAATAGGAGGATCATGACACCGTGTTCAAAAACATGAAGAGCCAGAAAAGGTGTGAAAAATATGAAGCGCCTTAAAAAATGTCAAAAATATGAGGAGTATGAAACGGTCTGAGAAATAGCAGGAGCATTAAGCGGTGTTGAAAAACATGAAGAGCCTGAAAATGTGTGAAAAATATGAAGAGTTTCAAAAGGTGTGAAAAATATGAAGAGCTTCAAAAGGTGTCAAAAATATGAGGAGAATGAAACGGTCTGAAATATAGGCGGAGCATGAAACGGTGTTGAAAAACATGAAGAGCCTGAAAAGGTGTGAAAAATATGAAGAGCGTCAAAACGTGTCAAAATATGAGGAGCATGAAACGGTCTGAAAAATAGGAGGAGCAAGAAGCGGTGTTGAAAAACATGAAGAGCCTGAAAATGTGTGAAAAATATGAAGAGCTTCAAAAGGTGTGAAAAATATGAAGAGCTTCAAAAGCTGTCAAATGAGATGAGCATGAAACGGTCTGAAAAATAGCAGGAGCATGAATCGGTGTTCAAAAACATTAAGAGCCTGAAAAGGGGTGAAAAATATGAAGAGCTTAAAAAGGTGTCAAAATTATGAGGAGCATTAAACGGTCTGAAAAATAGGAGGAGCATGAAACGGTGTTCAAAAACATGAAGAGCCTGAAAAGGTGTGAAAAATATGAAGAGCTTCAAAAGGTGTCAAAAATATGAGGAGCATGAAACGGCCTCAAAAATAGGAGGAGTGTGAATCGCTGATGAAAAACATGGAGTGCCTGAAAAGGTGTGAAAAATATGAAGAGCTTCAAAAGGTTTCAAAAATATGAGGATCATGAAACGGTCTGAGAAATAGGAGCAACATGAAACGGTCTGAAAAATAAGAGGAGCATGAAATGGTGTTGAAAAACAGGAAGCGCCTGAAAATGTGAGAAAAATATGAAGAGCTTCAAAAGGTTTCAAAAATATGAGGAGCATGAAACTTTCTGAAAAAGAGGAGGAGCATGAACCAGTGTGGAAAAACATGAAGAGCCTGAAAAGGTGTGAAAAATATGAAGAGCTTCAAAAAGTTTCAAAAATATGAGGAGCATGAAACGGTCTGAAAAATAGGAGGAGCATGAAGCGGTTTTGAAAAACATGAAGAGCCTGAAAAGATATGGGAAATATGAAGAGCTTCAAAAGGTGTGAAATACATGAGGAGCATGAAACGGTCTGAAAATTAGGAGGAGCATGAAGCGGTGTTAAAAACATGAAGAGCCTGAAAAGTTGTGACAAATATAAAGAGCTTCAAAAGGTGTGAAAAATATGAGGAGCATGAAACGGTCTGAAAAATAGGAGGAGTATGAAACGGTGTGAAAAACATGAAGAGCATGAAAAGGTGTGAAAAAAAGGAAGAGCTTCAAAAGGTGTTTAAAATATGAGGAGCATGAAAAGGTCTGAAAAATACGAGGAGCATGAAGTGGTGTTCAAAAACATGAAGAGCCTGAAAAGGTGTGAAAAATATGAAGAGCTTCAAAAGGTTTCAAAACTTTGAGGAGCATGAATCGGTCTGAAAAATAGGAGGAGCATGAAGCGGTGTTCAAAATCATGAAGAGCCTGAAAGGGTGTGAAAAATATGAAGAGCTCCAAAAGTTGTCAAAAATATGTGGAGCGTGAAACGGTATCAAAATTAGGAGGAGCGTGAAACGGTAATGAAAAACATGAAGAGCCTGAAAAGGTGTGAAAAATATGAAGAGCTTCAAAAGGTGTCAAAAATATGAGGAGTATGAAACGGTCTGAAAAATAGCAGGAGCATGAAGCAGTGTTGAAAAACATGAAGAGCCTGAAAAGGAGTGAAAAATATGAAGAGCTACGAAACGTGTCAAAATATGAGGAGCATGAAACGGTCTCAAAAATAGGGGGAGCATGAAATGGTCTGAAAAATAGGAGGAGCATGAAACGGTGTTGAAAAATATCAAGATCCTAAAAACGTGTGAAAAATAGGAGGAGCTTCAAAAGGTGTCAAAAATATGAGGAGCATGAAACGGTCTGAAAAATAGGAACAGCATGAAACGGTGTTCAAAAACATGAAGAGCCTGGAAAGGTTGGCAAAATATGAAGAGCCTCAAAAGGTGTGAAAAATATGAAGAGATTCAAAAGGTGTGAAAATATGAAGAGACTCAAAAGGTGTGAAAAATAGGAGCAGCTTCAAAAGGTTTCAAAAATATGAGGAGCATGAAACGGTCTGAAAAATAGGAGGAGCATGAAGCGGTGTTGAAACACATGAAGAGCCTGAAAACGTGTGAAAAATATTAAGAGCTTCAAAAGGTGTCAAAATGAGATGAGCATGAAACGTTCTGAAAAATAGGAGGAACATGAAGCTGTGTTGAAAACCATGAGGAGCCTGAAAAGGTGTGAAAAATATGAAGAGCTTCAAAACGTGTCAAAAATATGAGGAGCCTGAAACGGTCTGAAAAATAGGAGGAGCATGAAACGGTCTGAAAAATAAGAGGAGCATGAAGCTGTGTTCAAAAACATGAAGAGCCTGAAAAGGTGTGAAAAATATGAAGAACTTCAAAAGGTGTAAAAAAATTGAGCAGCATGAAACGGTCTGAAAAATAGGAGGAGCATGAAGTGGAGCTGAAAAACATGAAGTGCCTGAAAAGGTGTGCAAAATATGAAGAGCTTCAAAAGGTGTAAAAAATGAGATGAGCATGAAACGGTCTGAAAAATAGGAGGAGCATGAACTGGTGCTGAAAAACCTGAAGAGCCTGAAAAGGTGTGAAAAATATGAAGAGCTTCAAAAGGTGTGAAAAATATGAGGAGCATGAAACGGTCTGAAAAATTGGAGGAGCATGGATCGGTGTTCAAAAACATGAAGAGCCTGTAAAGGTGTGAAAAATATGAAGAGCTTCAAAAAGTGTCAAATATATGAGGAGCATGAAACGGTCTGAAAAATTGGAGGAGCATGAAGCGGTGTTCAAAAACATGAAGAGCCTGAAAAGGTGTGAAAAATATGAAGAGCTTCAAAAGCTGTCAAAAATGAGATGAGCAGGAAACGGTCTGAAAAAAAGCAGGAGCATGAAGCGTTGTTGAAAATCTTGAAGAGTTTGAAAAGGTGTGAAAAATATGAAGAGCTTCAAAAGGTTTCAAAAATATGAGGATCATGAAACGGTCTGAGAAATAGGAGCAACATGAAACGGTCTGAAAAATAAGAGGAGCATGAAATGGTGTTGAAAAACAGGAAGAGCCTGAAAATGTGAGAAAAATATGAAGAGCTTCAAAAGTTTTCAAAAATATGAGGAGCATGAAACTTTCTGAAAAAGAGGAGGAGCATGAACCAGTGTGGAAAAACATGAAGAGCCTGAAAAGGTGTGAAAAATATGAAGAGGTTAAAAAGGTGTCAAAAATATGAGGAGCATGAAACTTTCTGAAAAATAGGAGGATCATGACACCGTGTTCAAAAACATGAAGAGCCTGAAAAGGTGTGAAAAATATGAAGCGCCTTAAAAAATGTCAAAAATATGAGGAGTATGAAACGGTCTGAAAAATAGGCGGAGCATGAAACGGTGTTGAAAATCATGAAGAGCCTGAAAAGGTGTGAAAAATATGAAGAGCTTCAAAAGGTGTCAAAAATATGAAGAGCTTCAAAAGGTGTCAAAAATATGAGGAGAATGAAACGGTCTGAAAAATAGGCGGAGCATGAAACGGTCTTGAAAAACATGAAGAGCCTGAAAAGGTGTGAAAAATATGAAGAGCGTCAAAACGTGTCAAAATATGAGGAGCATGAAACGGTCTGAAAAATAGGAGGAGCAAGAAGCGGTGTTGAAAAACATGAAGAGCCTGAAAATGTGTGAAAAATATGAAGAGCTTCAAAAGGTGTGAAAAATATGAAGAGCTTCAAAAGCTGTCAAATGAGATGAGCATGAAACGGTCTGAAAAATAGCAGGAGCATGAATCGGTGTTCAAAAACATTAAGAGCCTGAAAAGGGGTGAAAAATATGAAGAGCTTAAAAAGGTGTCAAAATTATGAGGAGCATTAAACGGTCTGAAAAATAGGAGGAGCATGAAACGGTGTTCAAAAACATGAAGAGCCTGAAAAGGTGTGAAAAATATGAAGAGCTTCAAAAGGTGTCAAAAATATGAGGAGCATGAAACGGCCTCAAAAATAGGAGGAGTATGAATCGCTGATGAAAAACATGGAGTGCCTGAAAAGGTGTGAAAAATATGAAGAGCTTCAAAAAGTGTCAAATATATGAGGAGAAAGAAACGGTCTGAAAGAAAAAGGAGGAGCATGAAGCGGTGTTCAAAAACATGAAGAGCCTGAAAAGGTGTGAAAAATATGAAGAGCTTCAAAAGCTGTCAAAAATGAGATGAGCAGGAAACGGTCTGAAAAAAAGCAGGAGCATGAAGCGTTGTTGAAAATCTTGAAGAGTTTGAAAAGGTGTGAAAAATATGAAGAGCTTCAAAAGGTTTCAAAAATATGAGGATCATGAAACGGTCTGAGAAATAGGAGCAACATGAAACGGTCTGAAAAATAAGAGGAGCATGAAATGGTGTTGAAAAACAGGAAGAGCCTGAAAATGTGAGAAAAATATGAAGAGCTTCAAAAGGTTTCAAAAATATGAGGAGCATGAAACTTTCTGAAAAAGAGGAGGAGCATGAACCAGTGTGGAAAAACATGAAGAGCCTGAAAAGGTGTGAAAAATATGAAGAGGTTAAAAAGGTGTCAAAAATATAAGGAGCATGAAACTTTCTGAAAAATAGGAGGATCATGACACCGTGTTCAAAAACATGAAGAGCCTGAAAAGGTGTGAAAAATATGAAGCACCTTAAAAAATGTCAAAAATATGAGGAGTATGAAACGGTCTGAGAAATAGCAGGAGCATTAAGCGGTGTTGAAAAACATGAAGATTCTGAAAATGTGTGAAAAATATGAAGAGTTTCAAAAGGTGTGAAAAATATGAAGAGCTTCAACAGGTGTCAAAAACTTGAGGAGAATGAAACGGTCTGAAAAATAGGAGGAGCATGAAGCTGTGTTCAAAAACATGAAGAGCCTGAAAAGGTGTGAAAAATATGAAGAGCTTCAAAAGGTGTCAAAATTATGAGGAGCATTAAACGGTCTGAAAAATAGGAGGAGCATGAAGCTGTGTTCAACAACATGAAGAGACTGAAAAGGTGCGAAAAATATGAAGAGCCTGAAAAGGTGTGAAAATTATGAAGAGCTTCAAAAGGAGTGAAAAATGAGATGAGCATGAAACGGTCTGAAAAATAGGAGGAGCATTAAGCGTTGTTGAAAATCACGAAGAGCCTGAAAAGGTGTGGAAAAATAGGAAGAGCTTCAAAGTGTGTCAAATATATGAGGAGAATGAAACGGTCTGAAAAATAGGAGGAGCATGAAACGGTCTGAAAAATAGGAAGAGCATGAAACGGTCTGAAAAATAGGAGGATCATGGAGCGGTGTTGAAAATCGTGAAGAGCCTGAAATGGTGTGAAAAATGTGAAGAGCTTCAACAGGTGTCAAAAATTTGAGGAGAATGAAACGGTCTGAAAAATAGGAGGAGCATGAAGCTGTGTTCAAAAACATGAAGAGCCAGAAAAGGTGTGAAAAATATGAAGAGCTTCAAAAAGTGTCAAAAATATGAGGAGAATGAAACGATCTGAAAAATAGGAGGAGCATGAAGCTGTGTTCAAAAACATGAAGAGCCTGAAAAGGTGTGAAAAATATGAAGAGCTTCAAAAGGTGTGAAAAATATGAAGAGCTTCAAAAGGTGTCAAAAATATGAGGAGCATGAAACGACTGAAATATAGGAGGAGCATGAAACGGTGTTGAAAAACATTAATAGCCTGAAAAGGTGTGAAATATATGAAGAGTTTCAAAAGGTGTGTAATATATGAAGAGCTTCAATAGGTTGAAAAATATGAAGAGCTTAAAAAGATGTGAAACACATGAAGAGCTTCAAAAGGTGTCAAAAATGAGAGGAGCATGAAACGACTGAAATATAGGAGGAGCATGAAGTGGTGTTGAAAATCATGAAGTGCCTGAAAATGTGTAAAAAATATGAAGAGCTTGAAAAGGTGTCAAAAATATGAGGAGCATGAAACGGTCTAAAAAATAAATGGAGCATGAAACGGTGTTAAAAAACATCAAGAGCCTGAAAACGTGTGAAATATATGAAGAGCTTCAAAAGGTGTGTAAAATATGAAGAGCTTCAATAGGTTGAAAAATATGAAGAGCTTCAAAAGATGTGAAAAACATGAAGAGCTTCAAAAGGTGTCAAAAATGAGAGGAGCATGAAAAGGTGTTAAAAAACATGAAGAGCCTGAAAAGGGGTGAAAAATATGAAGAGCTTCAAAAGGTGTCAAAAGTACGAGGAGCATGAAATGGTCAGAAAAATAAGAGGAGCATGAAGCGGTGTTGAAAAACATGAAGAGCTTGAAACTGTGTGAAATATATGAAGAGCTTCAAAAGGTATCAAAAATATGAGGAGCATGAAAAGTTCTAAAATATAGGAGGAGCATGAAGCGGTGTTGAAAAACATGAAGAGCCTGAAACTGTGTGAAATATATGAAGAGCTTCAAAAGGTATCAAAAATATGAGGAGCATGAAAAGTTCTAAAATAGAGGAGGAGCATGAAGCGGTGTTGAAAAACATGAAGAGCCTGAAACTGTGTGAAATATATGAAGAGCTTCAAAAGGTATCAAAAATATGAGGAGCATGAAAAGTTCTAAAATATAGGAGGAGCATGAAGCGGTGTTGAAAAACATGAAGAGCCTGAAACTGTGTGAAATATATGAAGAGCTTCAAAAGGTATCAAAAATATGAGGAGCATGAAAAGTTCTAAAATATAGGAGGAGCATGAAGCGGTGTTGAAAAACATGAAGAGCCTGAAAAGGTGTGAAATATATGAAGAGCTTCAAAAGGTGTGAAAAATATGAGGAGCATTAAACGGTCTGAAAAATACGAGGAGAATGAAGCGGTGTTGAAAAACATGAAGAGCCTGAAAAGGTGTGAAAAATATGAAGAGCTTCAAAAGTTGTCACAAATAGGAGGAGCATGAAACGGTGTTCAAAAACATGAAGAGCCTGAAAAGGTGTGAAAAATATGAAGAGCTTCAAAGGGTGTGAAAAATATGAAGAGTTTCAAAAGGTGAGAAAAATATGAAGAGCTTCAAAAGGTGTCAAAAATTAGAGGAGCAAGAAACAGTCTGAAAAATAGGAGGATCATGAAGTGGTGTTGAAAAACATGAAGAGCCTGAAAAAGTGTGAAATATATGAAAATCTCCAAAAGGTGTCAAAAATATGAGGAGCTTGAAACGGTCTGAAAAATAGGAGGAGCATGAAACGATGTTGAAAAAAATGAAGAGCCTGAAAAGGTGTGAAAAATATGAAGAGCTTCAAAAGGTGTCAAAAATATGAGGATCATGAAACGGTCTGAAATATAGGAGGAGTATGAAACGGTGTTGAAAAACATAAAGAGCATGAAAAGGTGTGAAAAATATGAAGAGCTTCAAAAGGTTTCAAAATTATTAGTCGCATGAAACGGGTAAAAAAAATAGGAGGAGCATGAGACGGTGTTGAAAAACATGAAGATCCTGAAAAGGTGTGAAATATATGAAGAGCTTCAAAAGTTGTCACAAATAGGAGGAGCATGAAACGGTGTTCAAAAACATGAAGAGCCTGAAAAGGTGTGAAAAATATGAAGAGCTTCAAAGGGTGTGAAAAATATGAAGAGTTTCAAAAGGTGAGAAAAATATGAAGAGCTTCAAAAGGTGTCAAAAATTAGAGGAGCAAGAAACGGTCTGAAAAATAGGAGGATCATGAAGTGGTGTTGAAAAACATGAAGAGCCTGAAAAAGTGTGAAATATATGAAAATCTCCAAAAGGTGTCAAAAATTTGAGGAGCTTGAAACGGTCTGAAAAATAGGAGGAGCATGAAACGATGTTGAAAAAAATGAAGAGCCTGAAAAGGTGTGAAAAATATGAAGAGCTTCAAAAGGTGTCAAAAATATGAGGATCATGAAACTGTCTGAAATATAGGAGGAGTATGAAACGGTGTTGAAAAACATAAAGAGCATGAAAAGGTGTGAAAAATATGAAGAGCTTCAAAAGGTTTCAAAATTATTAGTCGCATGAAACGGGTAAAAAAAATAGGAGGAGCATGAGACGGTGTTGAAAAACATGAAGATCCTGAAAAGGTGTGAAATATATGAAGAGCTTCAAAAGTTTTCAAAAAAAGGAGGAGCATGAGACGCTGTTGAAAAACATGAAGAGCATGAAAAGGTGTGAAAAATATGAAGAGGTTCAAAAGTTATCAAAAATATGAGGAGCATGAAAGGGACTGAAAATAGGAGGAGCATGAAACTTTGTATGTATACATGAAGAGCATCAAAAGGTGTGAAAAATTTGAAGAGCTGCAAAAGGTGTCAAAAATATGAGGAGCATGTAACGGTGTTGAAAAACATGAAGAGGATTAAAAGTGTGAAAAATATGAAGAGTTTCAAAAGGTGTCAAAAATATGAGGAGCATGGAACGGTCTCAAAAATAGTACGAGCATGAGATGGTGTTGAAAAACATGAAGAACCTGAAAAGGCTGGAAATATATGAAGAGCTTTCAAGGTGTCAAAAATATGAGGAGCATGAAACGGTCTGAAAAATAGGAGGAGCATGAAACGGTGTTGAAAAACATGAAGAGCATGATAAGTGTTAAAAATATAAAGAGCTTCAAAAGGTGCCAAAATGTGAGGAGCATGAAACGTTCTGAAAAATAGGAGGAGCATGAAACGGTCTGAAAAATAGGAGGAGCATGAAACCATGTTGAAAAACATGAAGAGCCTAAAAATGTGTGAGAAATATGAATAGCTTCAAAAAGTGTCAAAAATATTAGGAGCATGAAACGGTCTGAAATATAGGAGGAGCATGAAGCGGTATTCAAATACATGAAGAGCATGAAAAGGTGTGCAAAATATTAAGAGCTTCAAAAGGAGTCAAATATACGTGGAACATGAAACGGTGTTAAAAAACATAAAAACAATTAAAAGTGTGAAAAATATAAAGAGCTTCAAAGGCTGTCAAAATTATGAGGAGCAAGAAACGGTCTGAAAAATAGAAGGAGCATGAAACGGTGTTGAAAACATGAAGAGAATGAAAAGGTGTGAAAAATATGAAGAGCTTCAAAAGGTGTCAAAAATATGAGGAGAATGAAACGGTCTGAAAAACACGAGGAGCATGAAAACGTGTTGAAAAATATGAACAGCATGAAAAGGTGTGAAAAATATGAAAAGCTTCAAAAGGTGTCAAAAAAAAGAGGAGCATGAAACTGTCTGAAAAATAGGAACAGCATGAAACGGTGGTGAAAAACATGAAGAGCATGAAAAGGTGTGAAAAATATGAAGAGCTTCAAAAGGTGTCAAAAATATGAGAAGCATGCAACTGTCTGAAAAATAGGAGGAGCATTAAACAGTGTTTAAACATGAAGAGCCTGAAAAGGTGTGAAATATATCAAGAGTTCAAAAGGTGTCAAAAATATGAAGAGCATGAAACGGTGTTCAAAATCATGAAAAGCCTGAAAAGGTGAAAAATATGAAGAGCTTCAAAAGGTGTCAAATATATGAGGAGCATGAAACGGTGTTGAAAGACATGAGGAGCATTAAAAGTGTGAAAAATATAAACAGCTTCAAAAGCTGTCAAAAATATGAGGAGCAAGAAACGGTCTGAAAAATAGGAGGAGCATGAAATGTTGTTCAAAAACATGAAGGGCTTGAAATGATGTGAAAAATATGAAGACTTTCAAAAGGTGTCAAAATTATGAGGGGCATGAAAAGGTCTGAAAAATAGGACGAGCATCAAACGGTGTTGAAAAATATGAAGAGCCTGAATAGGTGTGAAAAATATGAAGAGCTTCAAAAGTGTCACAAATAGGAGGAGCATGAAACGGTGTTCAAAAACATGAAGAGCCAGTAACGGTGTGAAAAATATGAATAGCTTCCAAATGTGACAAAAATAAGATGAGCATGAAACGGTCTGAAAAATAGGAGGAGCATGAAGCGGTGTTGAAAAACATGAAGAGCCTGAAAAGGTGTGAAATATATGAAGAGGTTCAAAAGGTGTCAAAAATGCGAGGAGCATGAAACAACTGAAATATAGGAGGAGCATGAACTGGTGTTGAAAAACATTAATAGCCTGAAAAGGTGTGAAATATATGAAGAGTTTCAAAAGGTGTGTAAAATATGAAGAGCTTCAATAGGTTGAAAAATATGAAGAGCTTAAAAAGATGTGAAACACATGAAGAGCTTCAAAAGGTGTCAAAAATGAGAGGAGCATGAAACGGTCTGAAAAAAAGGAGGAGCATGAAGTGGTGTTGAAAATCATGAAGAGCCTGAAAATGTGTAAAAAATATGAAGAGCTTGAAAAGGTGTCAAAAATATGAGGAGCATGAAACGGTCTAAAAAATAAATGGAGCATGAAACGGTGTTAAAAAACATCAAGAGCCTGAAAACGTGTGAAAAATATGAAGAGCTTCAAAAGGTGTGTAAAATATGAAG
The DNA here is from genome assembly GCF_033118175.1 of Dama dama. NCBI lineage: Eukaryota > Metazoa > Chordata > Mammalia > Artiodactyla > Cervidae > Dama > Dama dama. The sequence goes on from NW_026870882.1 coordinate 1,359,246, forward strand.
AGCTTCAATAGGTTGAAAAATATGAAGAGCTTCAAAAGATGTGAAAAACATGAAGAGCTTCAAAAGGTGTCAAAAATGAGAGGAGCATGAAAAGGTGTTAAAAAACATGAAGAGCCTGAAAAGGGGTGAAAAATATGAAGAGCTTCAAAAGGTGTCAAAAGTACGAGGAGCATGAAATGGTCAGAAAAATAAGAGGAGCATGAAGCGGTGTTGAAAAACATGAAGAGCCTGAAACTGTGTGAAATATATGAAGAGCTTCAAAAGGTATCAAAAATATGAGGAGCATGAAAAGTTCTAAAATATAGGAGGAGCATGAAGCGGTGTTGAAAAACATGAAGAGCCTGAAACTGTGTGAAATATATGAAGAGCTTCAAAAGGTATCAAAAATATGAGGAGCATGAAAAGTTCTAAAATATAGGAGGAGCATGAAGCGGAGTTGAAAAACATGAAGAGCCTGAAACTGTGTGAAATATATGAAGAGCTTCAAAAGGTATCAAAAATATGAGGAGCATGAAAAGTTCTAAAATATAGGAGGAGCATGAAGCGGTGTTGAAATATATGAAGAGCCTGAAACTGTGTGAAATATATGAAGAGCTTCAAAAGGTATCAAAAATATGAGGAGCATGAAAAGTTCTAAAATATAGGAGGAGCATGAAGCGGTGTTGAAAAACATGAAGAGCCTGAAAAGGTGTGAAATATATGAAGAGCTTCAAAAGGTGTGAAAAATATGAGGAGCATTAAACGGTCTGAAAAATACGAGGAGCATGAAGCGGTGTTGAAAAACATGAAGAGCCTGAAAAGCTGTGAAAAATATGAAGAGCTTCAAAAGTTGTCACAAATAGGAGGAGCATGAAACGGTGTTCAAAAACATGAAGAGTCTGAAAAGGTGTGAAAAATATGAAGAGCTTCAAAGGGTGTGAAAAATATGAAGAGTTTCAAAAGGTGAGAAAAATATGAAGAGCTTCAAAAGGTGTCAAAAATTAGAGGAGCAAGAAACGGTCTGAAAAATAGGAGGATCATGAAGTGGTGTTGAAAAACATGAAGAGCCTGAAAAAGTGTGAAATATATGAAAATCTCCAAAAGGTGTCAAAAATATGAGGAGCATGAAACGGTCTGAAAAATAGGAGGAGCATGAAACGATGTTGAAAAAAATGAAGAGCCTGAAAAGGTGTGAAAAATATGAAGAGCTTCAAAAGGTGTCAAAAATATGAGGATCATGAAATGGTCTGAAATATAGGAGGAGTATGAAACGGTGTTGAAAAACATAAAGTGCATGAAAAGGTGTGAAAAATATGAAGAGCTTCAAAAGGTTTCAAAATTATTAGTCGCATGAAACGGGTAAAAAAAATAGAGGGAGCATGAGACGGTGTTGAAAAACATGAAGATCCTGAAAAGGTGTGAAATATATGAAGAGCTTCAAAAGTTTTCAAAAAAAGGAAGAGCATGAGACGCTGTTGAAAAACATGAAGAGCATGAAAAGGTGTGAAAAATATGAAGAGGTTCAAAAGTTATCAAAAATTTGAGGAGCATGAAAGGGACTGAAAATAGGAGGAGCATGAAACTTTGTATGTATACATGAAGAGCATGAAAAGGTGTGAAATATTTGAAGAGCTGCAAAAGGTGTCAAAAATATGAGGAGCATGTAACGGTGTTGAAAAACATGAAGAGGATTAAAAGTGTGAAAAATATGAAGAGTTTCAAAAGGTGTCAAAAATATGAGGAGCATGGAACGGTCTCAAAAATAGTACGAGCATGAGATGGTGTTGAAAAACATGAAGAACCTGAAAAGGCTGGAAATATATGAAGAGCTTTCAAGGTGTCAAAAATATGAGGAGCATGAAACGGTCTGAAAAATAGGAGGAGCATGAAACGGTGTTGAAAAACATGAAGAGCATGATAAGTGTTAAAAATATAAAGAGCTTCAAAAGGTGCCAAAATGTGAGGAGCATGAAACGTTCTGAAAAATAGGAGGAGCATGAAACGGTCTGAAAAATAGGAGGAGCATGAAACCATGTTGAAAAACATGAAGAGCCTAAAAATGTGTGAGAAATATGAATAGCTTCAAAAAGTGTCAAAAATATTAGGAGCATGAAACGGTCTGAAATATAGGAGGAGCATGAAGCGGTATTCAAATACATGAAGAGCATGAAAAGGTGTGCAAAATATTAAGAGCTTCAAAAGGAGTCAAATATACGCGGAACATGAAACGGTGTTAAAAAACATAAAAACAATTAAAAGTGTGAAAAATATAAAGAGCTTCAAAAGCTGTCAAAATTATGAGGAGCAAGAAACGGTCTGAAAAATAGAAGGAGCATGAAACGGTGTTGAAAAACATGAAGAGAATGAAAAGGTGTGAAAAATATGAAGAGCTTCAAAAGGTGTCAAAAATATGAGGAGCATGAAACGGTCTGAAAAACACGAGGAGCATGAAAACGTGTTGAAAAATATGAACAGCATGAAAAGGTGTGAAAAATATGAAAAGCTTCAAAAGGTGTCAAAAAAAAGAGGAGCATGAAACTGTCTGAAAAATAGGAACAGCATGAAACGGTGGTGAAAAACATGAAGAGCATGAAAAGGTGTGAAAAATATGAAGAGCTTCAAAAGGTGTCAAAAATATGAGGAGCATGCAACTGTCTGAAAAATAGGAGGAGCATTAAACAGTGTTTAAACATGAAGAGCCTGAAAAGGTGTGAAATATATCAAGAGTTCAAAAGGTGTCAAAAATATGAGGAGCATGAAACGGTGTTCAAAATCATGAAAAGCCTGAAAAGGTGAAAAATATGAAGAGCTTCAAAAGGTGTCAAATATATGAGGAGCATGAAACGGTGTTGAAAAACATGAGGAGCATTAAAAGTGTGAAAAATATAAACAGCTTCAAAAGCTGTCAAAAATATGAGGAGCAAGAAACGGTCTGAAAAATAGGAAGAGCATGAAATGTTGTTCAAAAACATGAAGGGCTTGAAATGATGTGAAAAATATGAAGACTTTCAAAAGGTGTCAAAATTATGAGGGGCATGAAAAGGTCTGAAAAATAGGACGAGCATCAAACGGTGTTGAAAAATATGAAGAGCCTGAATAGGTGTGAAAAATATGAAGAGCTTCAAAAGTGTCACAAATAGGAGGAGCATGAAACGGTATTCAAAAACATGAAGAGCCAGTAAAGGTGTGAAAAATATGAATAGCTTCCAAATGTGACAAAAATAAGATGAGCATGAAACGGTCTGAAAAATAGGAGGAGCATGAAGCGGTGTTGAAAAACATGAAGAGCCTGAAAAGGTGTGAAATATATGAAGAGGTTCAAAATGTGTCAAAAATGCGAGGAGCATGAAACGACTGAAATATAGGAGGAGCATGAACTGGTGTTGAAAAACATTAATAGCCTGAAAAGGTGTGAAATATATGAAGAGTTTCAAAAGGTGTGTAAAATATGAAGAGCTTCAATAGGTTGAAAAATATGAAGAGCTTAAAAAGATGTGAAACACATGAAGAGCTTCAAAAGGTGTCAAAAATGAGAGGAGCATGAAACGGTCTGAAAAAAAGGAGGAGCATGAAGTGGTGTTGAAAATCATGAAGTGCCTGAAAATGTGTAAAAAATATGAAGAGCTTGAAAAGGTGTCAAAAATATGAGGAGCATGAAACGGTCTAAAAAATAAATGGAGCATGAAACGGTGTTAAAAAACATCAAGAGCCTGAAAACGTGTGAAAAATATGAAGAGCTTCAAAAGGTGTGTAAAATATGAAGAGCTTCAATAGGTTGAAAAATATGAAGAGCTTCAAAAGATGTGAAAAACATGAAGAGCTTCAAAAGGTGTCAAAAATGAGAGGAGCATGAAAAGGTGTTAAAAAACATGAAGAGCTTGAAAAGGGGTGAAAAATATGAAGAGCTTCAAAAGGTGTCAAAAGTACGAGGAGCATGAAATGGTCAGAAAAATAAGAGGAGCATGAAGCGGTGTTGAAAAACATGAAGAGCCTGAAACTGTGTGAAATATATGAAGAGCTTCAAAAGGTATCAAAAATATGAGGAGCATGAAAAGTTCTAAAATATAGGAGGAGCATGAAGCGGTGTTGAAAAACATGAAGAGCCTGAAACTGTGTGAAATATATGAAGAGCTTCAAAAGGTATCAAAAATATGAGGAGCATGAAAAGTTCTAAAATAGAGGAGGAGCATGAAGCGGTGTTGAAAAACATGAAGAGCCTGAAAAGGGGTGAAAAATATGAAGAGCTTCAAAAGGTGTCAAAAGTACGAGGAGCATGAAATGATCAGAAAAATAAGAGGAGCATGAAGCGGTGTTGAAAAACATGAAGAGCCTGAAACTGTGTGAAATATATGAAGAGCTTCAAAAGGTATCAAAAATATGAGGAGCATGAAAAGTTCTAAAATATAGGAGGAGCATGAAGCGGTGTTGAAAAACATGAAGAGCCTGAAACTGTGTGAAATATATGAAGAGCTTCAAAAGGTATCAAAAATATGAGGAGCATGAAAAGTTCTAAAATAGAGGAGGAGCATGAAGCGGTGTTGAAAAACATGAAGAGCCTGAAACTGTGTGAAATATATGAAGAGCTTCAAAAGGTATCAAAAATATGAGGAGCATGAAAAGTTCTAAAATATAGGAGGAGCATGAAGCGGTGTTGAAAAACATGAAGAGCCTGAAACTGTGTGAAATATATGAAGAGCTTCAAAAGGTATCAAAAATATGAGGAGCATGAAAAGTTCTAAAATATAGGAGGAGCATGAAGCGGTGTTGAAAAACATGAAGAGCCTGAAAAGGTGTGAAATATATGAAGAGCTTCAAAAGGTGTGAAAAATATGAGGAGCATTAAACGGTCTGAAAAATACGAGGAGAATGAAGCGGTGTTGAAAAACATGAAGAGCCTGAAAAGGTGTGAAAAATATGAAGAGCTTCAAAAGTTGTCACAAATAGGAGGAGCATGAAACGGTGTTCAAAAACATGAAGAGCCTGAAAAGGTGTGAAAAATATGAAGAGCTTCAAAGGGTGTGAAAAATATGAAGAGTTTCAAAAGGTGAGAAAAATATGAAGAGCTTCAAAAGGTGTCAAAAATTAGAGGAGCAAGAAACGGTCTGAAAAATAGGAGGATCATGAAGTGGTGTTGAAAAACATGAAGAGCCTGAAAAAGTGTGAAATATATGAAAATCTCCGAAAGGTGTCAAAAATATGAGGAGCATGAAACGGTCTGAAAAATAGGAGGAGCATGAAACAATGTTGAAAAAAATGAAGAGCCTGAAAAGGTGTGAAAAATATGAAGAGCTTCAAAAGGTGTCAAAAATATGAGGATCATTAAACGGTCTGAAATATAGGAGGAGTATGAAACGGTGTTGAAAAATATAAAGAGCATGAAAAGGTGTGAAAAATATGAAGAGCTTCAAAAGGTTTCAAAATTATTAGTCGCATGAAACGGGTAAAAAAAATAGAGGGAGCATGAGACGGTGTTGAAAAACATGAAGATCCTGAAAAGGTGTGAAATATATGAAGAGCTTCAAAAGTTTTCAAAAAAAGGAGGAGCATGAGACGCTGTTGAAAAACATGAAGAGCATGAAAAGGTGTGAAAAATATGAAGAGGTTCAAAAGTTATCAAAAATATGAGGAGCATGAAAGGGACTGAAAATAGGAGGAGCATGAAACTTTGTATGTATACATGAAGAGCATGAAAAGGTGTGAAAAATTTGAAGAGCGGCAAAAGGTGTCAAAAATATGAGGAGCATGGAACGGTCTCAAAAATAGTAGGAGCATGAGATGGTGTTGAAAAACATGAAGAACCTGAAAAGGCTGGAAATATATGAAGAGCTTTCAAGGTGTCAAAAATATGAGGAGCATGAAACGGTCTGAAAAATAGGAGGAGCATGAAACGGTGTTGAAAAACATGAAGAGCATGATAAGTGTTAAAAATATAAAGAGCTTCAAAAGGTGCCAAAATTTGAGGAGCATGAAACGTTCTGAAAAATAGGAGGAGCATGAAACGGTCTGAAAAATAGGAGGAGCATGAAACCATGTTGAAAAACATGAAGAGCCTAAAAATGTGTGAGAAATATGAATAGCTTCAAAAAGTGTCAAAAATATTAGGAGCATGAAACGGTCTGAAATATAGGAGGAGCATGAAGCGGTATTCAAATACATGAAGAGCATGAAAAGGTGTGCAAAATATTAAGAGCTTCAAAAGGAGTCAAATATACGCGGAACATGAAACGGTGTTAAAAAACATAAAAACAATTAAAAGTGTGAAAAATATAAAGAGCTTCCAAAGCTGTCAAAATTATGAGGAGCAAGAAACGGTCTGAAAAATAGAAGGAGCATGAAACGGTGTTGAAAAACATGAAGAGAATGAAAAGGTGTGAAAAATATGAAGAGCTTCAAAAGGTGTCAAAAATATGAGGAGCATGAAACGGTCTGAAAAACACGAGGAGCATGAAAACGTGTTGAAAAATATGAACAGCATGAAAAGGTGTGAAAAATATGAAAAGCTTCAAAAGGTGTCAAAAAAAAGAGGAGCATGAAACTGTCTGAAAAATAGGAACAGCATGAAACGGTGGTGAAAAACATGAAGAGCATGAAAAGGTGTGAAAAATATGAAGAGCTTCAAAAGGTGTCAAAAATATGAGGAGCATGCAACTGTCTGAAAAATAGGAGGAGCATTAAACAGTGTTTAAACATGAAGAGCCTGAAAAGGTGTGAAATATATCAAGAGTTCAAAAGGTGTCAAAAATATGAGGAGCATGAAACGGTGTTCAAAATCATGAAAAGCCTGAAAAGGTGAAAAATATGAAGAGCTTCAAAAGGTGTCAAATATATGAGGAGCATGAAACGGTGTTGAAAAACATGAGGAGCATTAAAAGTGTGAAAAATATAAACAGCTTCAAAAGCTGTCAAAAATATGAGGAGCAAGAAACGGTCTGAAAAATAGGAAGAGCATGAAATGTTGTTCAAAAACATGAAGGGCTTGAAATGATGTGAAAAATATGAAGACTTTCAAAAGGTGTCAAAATTATGAGGGGCATGAAAAGGTCTGAAAAATAGGACGAGCATCAAACGGTGTTGAAAAATATGAAGAGCCTGAATAGGTGTGAAAAATATGAAGAGCTTCAAAAGTGTCACAAATAGGAGGAGCATGAAACGGTGTTCAAAAACATGAAGAGCCAGTAACGGTGTGAAAAATATGAATAGCTTCCAAATGTGACAAAAATAAGATGAGCATGAAACGGTCTGAAAAATAGGAGGAGCATGAAGCGGTGTTGAAAAACATGAAGAGCCTGAAAAGGTGTGAAATATATGAAGAGGTTCAAAAGGTGTCAAAAATGCGAGGAGCATGAAACGACTGAAATATAGGAGGAGCATGAACTGGTGTTGAAAAACATTAATAGCCTGAAAAGGTGTGAAATATATGAAGAGTTTCAAAAGGTGTGTAAAATATGAAGAGCTTCAATAGGTTGAAAAATATGAAGAGCTTAAAAAGATGTGAAACACATGAAGAGCTTCAAAAGGTGTCAAAAATGAGAGGAGCATGAAACGGTCTGAAAAAAAGGAGGAGCATGAAGTGGTGTTGAAAATCATGAAGTGCCTGAAAATGTGTAAAAAATATGAAGAGCTTGAAAAGGTGTCAAAAATATGAGGAGCATGAAACGGTCTAAAAAATAAATGGAGCATGAAACGGTGTTAAAAAACATCAAGAGCCTGAAAACGTGTGAAAAATATGAAGAGCTTCAAAAGGTGTGTAAAATATGAAGAGCTTCAATAGGTTGAAAAATATGAAGAGCTTCAAAAGATGTGAAAAACATGAAGAGCTTCAAAAGGTGTCAAAAATGAGAGGAGCATGAAAAGGTGTTAAAAAACATGAAGAGCCTGAAAAGGGGTGAAAAATATGAAGAGCTTCAAAAGGTGTCAAAAGTACGAGGAGCATGAAATGGTCAGAAAAATAAGAGGAGCATGAAGCGGTGTTGAAAAACATGAAGAGCCTGAAACTGTGTGAAATATATGAAGAGCTTCAAAAGGTATCAAAAATATGAGGAGCATGAAAAGTTCTAAAATATAGGAGGAGCATGAAGCGGTGTTGAAAAACATGAAGAGCCTGAAACTGTGTGAAATATATGAAGAGCTTCAAAAGGTATCAAAAATATGAGGAGCATGAAAAGTTCTAAAATAGAGGAGGAGCATGAAGCGGTGTTGAAAAACATGAAGAGCCTGAAACTGTGTGAAATATATGAAGAGCTTCAAAAGGTATCAAAAATATGAGGAGCATGAAAAGTTCTAAAATATAGGAGGAGCATGAAGCGGTGTTGAAAAACATGAAGAGCCTGAAACTGTGTGAAATATATGAAGAGCTTCAAAAGGTATCAAAAATATGAGGAGCATGAAAAGTTCTAAAATATAGGAGGAGCATGAAGCGGTGTTGAAAAACATGAAGAGCCTGAAAAGGTGTGAAATATATGAAGAGCTTCAAAAGGTGTGAAAAATATGAGGAGCATTAAACGGTCTGAAAAATACGAGGAGCATGAAGCGGTGTTGAAAAACATGAAGAGCCTGAAAAGGTGTGAAAAATATGAAGAGCTTCAAAAGTTGTCACAAATAGGAGGAGCATGAAACGGTGTTCAAAAACATGAAGAGCCTGAAAAGGTGTGAAAAATATGAAGAGCTTCAAAGGGTGTGAAAAATATGAAGAGTTTCAAAAGGTGAGAAATATATGAAGAGCTTCAAAAGGTGTCAAAAATTAGAGGAGCAAGAATCGGTCTGAAAAATAGGAGGATCATGAAGTGGTGTTGAAAAACATGAAGAGCCTGAAAAAGTGTGAAATATATGAAAATCTCCAAAAGGTGTCAAAAATATGAGGAGCATGACACGGTCTGAAAAATAGGAGGAGCATGAAACGATGTTGAAAAAAATGAAGAGCCTGAAAAGGTGTGAAAAATATGAAGAGCTTCAAAAGGTGTCAAAAATATGAGGATCATGAAATGGTCTGAAATATAGGAGGAGTATGAAACGGTGTTGAAAAACATAAAGAGCATGAAAAGGTGTGAAAAATATGAAGAGCTTCAAAAGGTTTCAAAATTATTAGTCGCATGAAACGGGTAAAAAAAATAGGAGGAGCATGAGACGGTGTTGAAAAACATGAAGATCCTGAAAAGGTGTGAAATATATTAAGAGCTTCAAAAGTTTTCAAAAAAAGGAGGAGCATGAGACGCTGTTGAAAAACATGAAGAGCATGAAAAGGTGTGAAAAATATGAAGAGGTTCAAAAGGTATCAAAAATATGAGGAGCATGAAAGGGACTGAAAATAGGAGGAGCATGAAACTTTGTATGTATACATGAAGAGCATGAAAAGGTGTGAAAAATTTGAAGAGCGGCAAAAGGTGTCAAAAATATGAGGAGCATGTAACGGTGTTGAAAAACATGAAGAGGATTAAAAGTGTGAAAAATATGAAGAGTTTCAAAAGGTGTCAAAAATATGAGGAGCATGGAACGGTCTCAAAAATAGTAGGAGCATGAGATGGTGTTGAAAAACATGAAGAACCTGAAAAGGCTGGAAATATATGAAGAGCTTTCAAGGTGTCAAAAATATGAGGAGCATGAAACGGTCTGAAAAATAGGAGGAGCATGAAACGGTGTTGAAAAACATGAAGAGCATGATAAGTGTTAAAAATATAAAGAGCTTCAAAAGGTGCCAAAATTTGAGGAGCATGAAACGTTCTGAAAAATAGGAGGAGCATGAAACGGTCTGAAAAATAGGAGGAGCATGAAACCATGTTGAAAAACATGAAGAGCCTAAAAATGTGTGAGAAATATGAATAGCTTCAAAAAGTGTCAAAAATATTAGGAGCATGAAACGGTCTGAAATATAGGAGGAGCATGAAGCGGTATTCAAATACATGAAGAGCATGAAAAGGTGTGCAAAATATTAAGAGCTTCAAAAGGAGTCAAATATACGCGGAACATGAAACGGTGTTAAAAAACATAAAAACAATTAAAAGTGTGAAAAATATAAAGAGCTTCAAAAGCTGTCAAAATTATGAGGAGCAAGAAACGGTCTGAAAAATAGAAGGAGCATGAAAGAGTGTTGAAAAACATGAAGAGAATGAAAAGGTGTGAAAAATACGAAGAGCTTCAAAAGGTGTCAAAAATATGAGGAGCATGAAACGGTCTGAAAAACACGAGGAGCATGAAAACGTGTTGAAAAATATGAACAGCATGAAAAGGTGTGACAAATATGAAAAGCTTCAAAAGGTGTCAAAAAAAAGAGGAGCATGAAACTGTCTGAAAAATAGGAACAGCATGAAACGGTGGTGAAAAACATGAAGAGCATGAAAATGTGTGAAAAATATGAAGAGCTTCAAAAGGTGTCAAAAATATGAGGAGCATGCAACTGTCTGAAAAATAGGAGGAGCATTAAACAGTGTTTAAACATGAAGAGCCTGAAAAGGTGTGAAATATATCAAGAGTTCAAAAGGTGTCAAAAATATGAGGAGCATGAAACGGTGTTCAAAATCATGAAAAGCCTGAAAAGGTGAAAAATATGAAGAGCTTCAAAAGGTGTCAAATATATGAGGAGCATGAAACGGTGTTGAAAAACATGAGGAGCATTAAAAGTGTGAAAAATATAAACAGCTTCAAAAGCTGTCAAAAATATGAGGAGCAAGAAACGGTCCTGAAAATGGGAGGAGCATGAAACGGTGTTGAAAAACATGAAGAGAATGAAAAGGTGTGAAAAATATGAAGAGCTTCAAAAGGTGTCAAAAATATGAGGAGCATGAAACGGTCTTAAATATAGGAGAAGCATGAGACGGTGTAAAAACATGAAGAACCTGAAAACGTTGGAAAAATAAGAAGAGCTTCAAAGGTGTCAAAAATATGAGGAACATGAAACTGTCAGAAAAATATGAGGACCATGAAACGGTCTTAAAAATAGGACGAGCATGAAACAGTGTTGAAAAACATGAAGAGCTTCAAAAGGTGTCAAAAATATGAGGAGCCTGAAACCATCTGAAAAATAGGAGGAGCATGAAACGGTGTTGAAAATCATGAAGAGCCTGAAAAGCTGTGAACAATAAGAAGAGTTTCAGAAGGTGTCAATAATATGAGGAGCATGAAAGGGTCTGAAAAATAGGAGGAGCATAAAATGGTGTTGAACACATGAATTGCTTGAAGAGGTCTGAAAAATATGAAGAGCTTCAAAAGATGTTAAAAATATGAGGAGCATGAAAGGGTCATAAACATTGGAGGAGCATGAAACGGTGTGGAAAAACATGAAGAGCTTCAAAAAGTGTGAAAAATATGAAGAGCTTCAAAAGCTGTCATAAATAAGAGGAGCATGAGACGGTCTGAAAAATATGAGGAGCATGAAATGGTCTGAAAAATGGGAGGAGCATGAAACGTTGTATGAAAACATGAAGAGCATGAAAAGGTGTGAAACATATGAAGAGTTTCAAAATTTGTCAACAATATGAGGAGCATGAAACGGTCTGAAAAATAGAGGGAACATGAAGCGGTGTTGAAATACTTGAAGAGCCTGAAAAGGTGTGAAAAATATGAAGAGCCTGAAAAGAGTGAAATATATGAAGAGCTTCAAAAGCTGTCAAAAATATGAGGAGCATGAAACGATCTGAAAAATAGGTGGGTCATGAAGCGGTGTTGAAAAACTTGAAGAGCCTGAAAAGGTGTTAAAAATATTAGGAGCATGAAACGGTCTTAAAAATAGGTGGAGCATGAAGCGGTTGTGAAAAACATGAAGAGCCTGAAAAGGTGTGAAATATAGGAAGAGCTTCAAAACGTGTAAAAAAATATGAGGAGCATGAAACGGTATTCAAAAACATGAAGAGCCTGAAAAGATGTGAAAAATATGAAGAGCTACAAAATGTTTCAAAAAGATGAGGAGCATGAAACGGTCTGAAAAATAGGAGGAGCATCAAATGGTGTTGAAGAACATGAAGATCCTGAAAAGTTGTGAAAAATATGAAGAGCGTCAAAAGGTGTCAAAATTATGAGGGGCATGAAACGGTCTGAAAAATAGGAGGAGCAAGAAGCGGTGTTGAAAAACCTGAAGAGCCTGAAACGGTGTGAAATATATGAAGAGCTTCAAAAGGTGTCAAAAATATGAGAAGCATGAAACAATCTGAAAAATAGGAGGAGCATGAAGTGGTGTTCAAAAACAAGAATTGCCTGAAAAGGTGTGAAAAATATGAAGAGATTCAAAAGGTGTCTAATATTTGAGGAGCATGAAACGGTCTGAAAAATAGGAGGAGCATGAAGCGGTTTTGAAAAACATGAAGAGCCTGAAAAAGTGTGAAATATATGAAGAGCTTAAAAAGGCGTGAAATGTATAAGGAACCTGAAACGCTCTGAGAAACAGGAGGAGAATGAAGCGGTGTTGAAAAATATGAAGAGCCTGAAAAGTTGTGAAATATATGAAGAGCTTCAAAAGGTGTCAAAAATTTTAGGAGCATGAAACGGTCTGAAAAATTGGAGGAGCATGAAGCGGTGTTGAAAAATATGAAGAGCTTGAAAAGGTGTGAAATATATGAAGAGCTTAAAAAGGCGGGAAATATATGAGGAACCTGAAACGCTCTGAGAAACAGGAGGAGAATGAATCGGTGTTGAAAAATATGAAGAGCCTGAAAAGGTGTGAAATATATGACGAGCTTAAAAAGGCGTGAAATATATGAGGAACCTGAAACGCTCTGAGAAACAGTAGGAGAATGAAGCGGTGTTGAAGAATATGAAGAGCCTGAAAAGGTGTTAACAATATTAGGAGCCTGAAACGGTCTGAAAAATAGGAGGCACATGAAGCGGTGTTGAAAAACTTGAAAAGCCTGAAAACGTGTAAAAAACATGAAGAGCTTCAAAAAGTGTCAAAAATATGAGGAGCATGAAACGGTCTGAAAAATAGGAGGAGCATGAAACGGTGTTGAAAAACATGAAGAGCCTGAAAAGAGTGAAATATATGAAGAGCTTCAAAAGGTCTCAAAAATATGAGGAACATGAAACGGTCTGAAAAATAGGAGGAGCATGAGGCGGGGTTGAAAAACATGAAGAGCCTGAAAAGTTGTGTAATATATGAAGAGCTTCAAAAGGTGTCAAAAATATGAGGAGCATGAAACGGTCTGAACAATAGGAGGAGCATGAAGCAATGTTGAAAAACATGAAGAGCCTGAAAATGTGTGAAAAATATGAGGAGCATGAAACGGCCTGAAAAATAGGAGGAGCATGTATCCGTGTTGAAAACTTGAAGAGCCTGAAAAGGTATGAAAATTATGAAGTGCCTGAAAAGGTGGGAAAAATATGAGGAGCATGAAACGGTCTGAAAAACAAGAGGAGCATGAAGCAGTGTTGAAAAACATGAAGAGCCTGAAAAGGTGTGAAAAATATATAGAGCTTCAAAAAGTGTCAAAAATATGAGAAGCATGAAAAAGTCTGAAAAATAGGAGGAGCATGAAACGGTGTTGAAAAACATGAAGAGCCTGAAAAGGTGTGAAAAATATGAAGAGCTTCAAAAGGTGTCAAAAAAATGAGGAGCATGACAGTCTGAAAAATAGGAGGAGCATGAAGCGGTGTTGAAAAACATGAAGAGCCTGAAAAGGTGTGAAAATTATGAAGAGCTTCAAAAGGTGTCAAAAATTTGAAGAGAATGAAACAGTCTGATAAATAGGAGCAGCATGAAGCGGTGTTGAAAAACATGAAGAGCCTGAAAAGGTGTTAAAAATATTAGGAGCATGAAACGGTCTTAAAAATAGGTGGAGCATGAAGCGGTTGTGAAAAACATGAAGAGCCTGAAAAGGTGTGAAATATATGAAGAGCTTCAACACGTGTAAAAAATATGAGGAGCATGAAACGGTATTCAAAAACATGAAGAGCCTGAAAAAATGTGAAAAATATGAAGAGCTACAAAAGGTGTCAAAAAGATGAGGAGCATGAAACGGTCTGAAAAATAGGAGGAGCATCAAATGGTATTGAAGAACATGAAGATCCTGAAAAGTTGTGAAAAATATGAAGAGCGTCAAAAGGTGTCAAAATTATGAGGAGCATGTAACGGTCTCAAAAATAGGAGGAGCAAGAAGCGGTGTTGAAAAACCTGAAGAGCCTGAAAAGGTATGAAATATATGAAGAGCTTAAAAAGGAGTGAAATATATAAGGAACCTGAAACGCTCTGAAAAACAGGAGGAGAATGAAGCGAGGTTGAAAAATATGAAGAGCCTGAAAAGTTGTGAAATATATGAAGAGCTTCAAAAGGTGTCAAAAATTTTAGGAGCATGAAACGGTCTGAAAAATTGGAGGAGCATGAAGCGGTGTTGAAAAATATGAAGAGCCTGAAAAGGTGTGAAATATATGAAGAGCTTAAAAAGGCGGGAAATATATGAGGAACCTGAAACGCTCTGAGAAACAGGAGGAGAATGAATCGGTGTTGAAAAATATGAAGAGCCTGAAAAGGTGTGAAATATATGACGAGCTTAAAAAGGCGTGAAATATATGAGGAACCTGAAACGCTCTGAGAAACAGTAGGAGAATGAAGCGGTGTTGAAGAATATGAAGAGCCTGAAAAGGTGTTAACAATATTAGGAGCCTGAAACGGTCTGAAAAATAGGAGGCGCATAAAGCAGTGTTGAAAAACTTGAAAAGCCTGAAAAGGTGTGAAAAACATGAAGAGGTTCAAGAAGTGTCAAAAATATGAGGAGCATGAAACGGTCTGAAAAATAGGAGGAGCATGAAACGGTGTTGAAAAACATGAAGAACATGAAAAGAGTGAAATATATGAAGAGCTTCAAAAGGTGTCAAAAATATGAGGAACATGAAACGGTCTGAAAAAGAGGAGGAGCATGAAGCGGGGTTGAAAAACATGAAGAGCCTGAAAAGGTGTTAAAAATATTAGGAGCATGAAACGGTCTGAAAAATAGGTGGAGCATGAAGCGGTGCTGAAAAACATGACGAGACTGAAAAAGTGTGAAATATATGAAGAGCTTCAAAAGGTGTTAAAATTTGAGGAGCATGATACGGTCTGAAAGATAGGAGGATCATAAAGCGGTGTTGAAAAACATGAAGAGCCTGAAAAGGTGTTAAAAATATTAGGAGCATGAAACGGTTTGAAAAATAGGTGGAGCATGAAGTGGTGTTGAAAAACTTGAAGAGCCTGAAAAGGTGTTAGCAATATTAGGAGCCTGAAACGGTCTGAAAAATAGGAGGCGCATAAAGCGGTGTTGAAAAACTTGAAAAGCCTGAAAAGGTGTGAAAAACATGAAGAGCTTCAAAAAGTGTCAAAAATATGAGGAGCATGAAACGGTCTGAAAAATAGGAGAAGCATGAAACGGTGTTGAAAAACATGAAGGCCTGAAAAGAGTGAAATATATGAAGAGCTTCAAAAGGTGTCAAAAATATGAGGAACATGAAACGGTCTGAAAAATAGGAGGAGCATGAAGCGGGGTTGAAAAACATGAAGAGCCTGAAAAGTTGTGTAATATATGAAGAGCTTCAAAAGATGTGAAAAATATGAGGAGAATGATACGGGCAGAAAAGAAGGAGGAGCATGAAGCGGTGTTGAAAAACATGAACAGCCTGAAAAGTTGTGAAAAACATGAAGAGCTTCAAAAGGTGTCAAAAATATGAGGAGCATGAAACGGCAAGAAAAATAGGAGGAGCATGAAGCGGTGTTCAGAAATATGAAGCGCCTGAAAAGGTGGGAAAAATATGAGGAGCATGAAACGGTTTGAAAAATAGGTGGAGCATGAAGTGGTGTTGAAAAACTTGAAGACCTGAAAAGGTGTTAACAATATTAGGAGCCTGAAACAGTCTGAAAAATAGGAGGCGCATAAAGCGGTGTTGAAAATCTTGAAAAGCCTGAAAAGGTGTGAAAAACATGAAGAGCTTCAAGAAGTGTCAAAAATATGAGGAGCATGAAACGGTCTGAAAAATAGGAGGAGCATGAAACGGTGTTGAAAAACATGAAGAGCCTGAAAAGAGTGAAATATATGAAGAGCTTCAAAAGGTGTCAAAAATATGAGGAACATGAAACGGTCTGAAAAATAGGAGGAGCATGAAGCGGGGTTGAAAACATGAAGAGCCTGAAAAGTTGTGTAATATATGAAGACCTTCAAAAGATGTGAAAAATATGAGGAGAATGATACGGGCTGAAAAGAAGGAGGAGCATGAAGCGGTGTTGAAAAACATGAACAGCCTGAAACGGTGTGAAAAACATGAAGAGCTTCAAAAGGTGTCAAAAATATGAGGAGCATGAAACGGCCAGAAAAATAGGAGGAGCATGAAGCAGTGTTCAGAAATATGAAGCGCCTGAAAAGGTGGGAAAAATATGAGGAGCATGATACGGTCTGAAAAATAGGTGGAGCATGAAGCGGTGTTCACATGAAGAGCCTGAAAAGGTGTGAAAAATATGAAGAGCTTAAAAAAGTGTCAAAAATATGAGGAGCATTAAACGGTGTTGAAAAACATGAAGAGCCTGAAAAGAGTGAAATAAATGAAGAGCTTCAAAAGGTGTCAAAAATATGAGGAGCATGAAACGGTCTGAAAAATAGGTGGAGCATGAAGGGTGATGAAAAACATGAAGAGCCTGAAAAAGTGTGAAATACATGAAGAGCTTCAAAGGTGTTAAAATTTGAGGAGCATGATACGGTCTGAAAAATAAGAGGAGCATGAAGCGGTGTTGAAAAACATGAAGACTCTGAAAAGGTGTGAAAAATATGAAGAGCTTCAAAAAGTGTCAAAAATATGAGGAGCATGAAACGGTCTGAAAAATAGGTGGAGCATGAAGGGTGATGAAAAACATGAAGAGCCTGAAAAAGTGTGAAATACATGAAGAGCTTCAAAGGTGTTAAAATTTGAGAAGCATGAAACGGTCTGAAAAATAGGAGGAGCAAGAAGCGGTGTTGAAAAACCTGAAGAGCCTGAAAAGGTGTGAAATATATGAAGAGCTTAAAAAGGCGTGAAATGTATAAGGATCCTGAAACGCTCTGAAAAACAGGAGGAGAATGAAGCGGTGTTGAAAAATATGAAGAGCCTGAAAAGTTGTGAAATATATGAAGAGCTTCAAAAGGTGTCAAAAAATTTAGGAGCATAAAACTGCCTGAAAAATTGGAGGATCATAAAGCGGTGTTGATAAATATGAAGAGCCTGAAAAGGTGTGAAATATATGAAGAGCTTAAAAAGGCGGGAAATATATGAGGAACCTGAAACGCTCTGAGAAACAGGAGGAGAATGAATCGGTGTTGAAAAATATGAAGAGCCTGAAAAGGTGTGAAATATATGACGAGCTTAAAAAGGCGTGAAATATATGAGGAACCTGAAACGCTCTGAGAAACAGTAGGAGAATGAAGCGGTGTTGAAGAATATGAAGAGCCTGAAAAGGTGTTAACAATATTAGGAGCCTGAAAAGGTCTGAAAAATAGGAGGCGCATAAAGCAGTGTTGAAAAAATTGAAAAGCCTGAAAAGGTGTGAAAAACATGAAGAGCTTCAAGAAGTGTCAAAAATATGAGGAGCATGAAAAGGTCTGAAAAATAGGAGGAGCATGAAACGGTGTTCAAAAATATGAAGAGCATGAAAAGCTGTGAAAAATATGAAGAGCTTCAAAACGTGTCAAAAATATGAGGAGCAAGAAGCGATCTGAAAAATAGGAGGAGTATGAAACCGTGTTGAAAACATGAAGAGCCTGTAAATGTGTGAAAAATATGAACCGCTTCAGAAGGTGTGAAAAATATGAGGAGCATGAAACGGTCTGAAAAACAAGAGGAGCATGAAGCAGTGTTGAAAAACATGAAGAGCCTGAAAAGGTGTGAAAAATATGAAGAGCTTCAAAAAGTGTCAAAAATATGAGAAGCATGAAAAAGTCTGAAAAATAGAAGGAGCATGAAACGGTGTTGAAAAACATGAAGAGCCTGAAAAGGTGTGAAAAATATGAAGAGCTTCAAAAGGTGTCAAAAAAATGAGGAGCATGACAGTCTGAAAAATAGGAGGAGCATGAAGCGTTGTTGAAAAACATGAAGAGCGTGAAAAGGTGTGAAAATTATGAAGAGCTTCAAAAGATGTCAAAAATTTGAAGAGAATGAAACAGTCTGATAAATAGGAGCAGCATGAAGCGGTGTTGAAAAACATGAAGAGCCTGAAAATGTGTTAATAATATTAGGAGCATGAAACGGTCTTAAAAATAGGTGGAGCATGAAGCGGTTGTGAAAAACATGAAGAGCCTGAAAAGGTGTGAAATATATGAAGAGCTTCAAAACGTGTAAAAAATATGAGGAGCATGAAACGGTATTCAAAAACATGAAGAGCCTGAAAAGATGTGAAAAATATGAAGAGCTACAAAAGGTGTCAAAAAGATGAGGAGCATGAAACGGTCTGAAAAATAGGAGGAGCATCAAATGGTATTGAAGAACATGAAGATCCTGAAAAGTTGAGAAAAATATGAAGAGCGTCAAAAGGTGTCAAAATTATGAGGAGCATGAAACGGTCTGAAAAATAGGGGGAGCAAGAAGCGGTGTTGAAAAACCTGAAGAGCCTGAAAAGGTGTGAAATATATGAAGAGCTTAAAAAGGCGTGAAATATATAAGGATCCTGAAACGCTCTGAAAAACAGGAGGACAATGAAGCGGTGTTCAAAAATATGAAGAGCCTGAAAAGTTGTGAAATATATGAAGAGCTTCAAAAGGTGTCAAAAATTTTAGGAGCATGAAACGGTCTGAAAAATTGGAGGAGCATGAAGCGGTGTTGAAAAATATGAAGAGCCTGAAAAGGTGTGAAATATATGAAGAGCTTAAAAAGGCGGGAAATATATGAGGAACCTGAAACGCTCTGAGAAACAGGAGGAGAATGAATCGGTGTTGAAAAATATGAAGAGCCTGAAAAGGTGTGAAATATATGACGAGCTTAAAAAGGCGTGAAATATATGAGGAACCTGAAACGCTCTGAGAAACAGTAGGAGAATGAAGCGGTGTTGAAGAATATGAAGAGCCTGACAAGGTGTTAACAATATTAGGAGCCTGAAACGGTCTGAAAAATAGGAGGCACATGAAGCGGTGTTGAAAAACTTGAAAAGCCTTAAAACGTGTAAAAAACATGAAGAGATTCAAAAAGTGTCAAAAATATGAGGAGCATGAAATGGTCTGAAAAATAGGAGGAGCATGAAACGGTGTTGAAAAACATGAAAAGCCTGAAAAGAGTGAAATATATGAAGAGCTTCAAAAGGTCTCAAAAATATGAGGAACATGAAACGGTCTGAAAAATAGGAGGAGCATGAGGCGGGGTTGAAAAACATGAAGAGCCTGAAAAGTTGTGTAATATATGAAGAGCTTCAAAAGGTGTCAAAAATATGAGGAGCATGAAACGGTCTGAACTATAGGAGGAGCATGAAGCAATGTTGAAAAACATGAAGAACCTGAAAATGTGTGAAAAATATGAGGAGCATGAAACGGCCTGAAAAATAGGAGGAGCATGTATCCGTGTTGAAAACTTGAAGAGCCTGAAAAGGTATGAAAATTATGAAGTGCCTGAAAAGGAGGGAAAAATATGAGGAGCATGAAACGGTCTGAAGAATAGGACGAGCATCAAACGGTGTTCAAAAACATGAAGAGCATGAAAAGCTGTGAAAAATACGAAGAGCTTCAAAACGTGTCAAAAATATGAGGAGCATGAAGCGATCTGAAAAATAGGAGGAGTATGAAACGGTGTTGAAAACATGAAGAGCCTGTAAATGTGTGAAAAATATGAACCGCTTCAGAAGGTGTGAAAAATATGAGGAGCATGAAACGGTCTGAAAAACAAGAGGAGCATGAAGCAGTGGTGAAAAACATGAAGAGCCTGAAAAGGTGTGAAAAATATGAAGAGCTTCAAAAAGTGTCAAAAATATGAGAAGCATGAAAAAGTCTGAAAAATAGGAGGAGCATGAAACGGTGTTGAAAAACATGAAGAGCCTGAAAAGGTGTGAAAAATATGAAGAGCTTCAAAAGGTGTCAAAAAAATGAGGAGCATGACAGTCTGAAAAATAGGAGGAGCATGAAGCGTTGTTGAAAAACATGAAGAGCCTGAAAAGGTGTGAAAATTATGAAGAGCTTCAAAAGGTGTCAAAAATTTGAAGAGAATGAAACAGTCTGATAAATAGGAGCAGCATGAAGCGGTGTTGAAAAACATGAAGAGCCTGAAAAGGTGTTAAAAATATTAGGAGCATGAAACGTTCTTAAAAATAGGTGGAGCACGAAGCGGTTGTGAAAAACATGAAGAGCCTGAAAAGGTGTGAAATATAGGAAGAGCTTCAAAACGTGTAAAAAATATGAGGAGCATGAAACGGTATTCAAAAACATGAAGAGCCTGAAAAAATGTGAAAAATATGAAGAGCTACAAAAGGTGTCAAAAAGATGAGGAGCATGAAACGGTCTGAAAAATAGGAGGAGCATCAAATGGTATTGAAGAACATGAAGATCCTGAAAAGTTGTGAAAAATATGAAGAGCGTCAAAAGGTGTCAAAATTATGAGGAGCATGTAACGGTCTCAAAAATAGGAGGAGCAAGAAGCGGTGTTGAAAAACCTGAAGAGCCTGAAAAGGTATGAAATATATGAAGAGCTTAAAAAGGAGTGAAATATATAAGGAACCTGAAACGCTCTGAAAAACAGGAGGAGAATGAAGCGAGGTTGAAAAATATGAAGAGCCTGAAAAGTTGTGAAATATATGAAGAGCTTCAAAAGGTGTCAAAAATTTTAGGAGCATGAAACGGTCTGAAAAATTGGAGGAGCATGAAGCGGTGTTGAAAAATATGAAGAGCCTGAAAAGGTGTGAAATATATGAAGAGCTTAAAAAGGCGGGAAATATATGAGGAACCTGAAACGCTCTGAGAAACAGGAGGAGAATGAATCGGTGTTGAAAAATATGAAGAGCCTGAAAAGGTGTGAAATATATGACGAGCTTAAAAAGGCGTGAAATATATGAGGAACCTGAAACGCTCTGAGAAACAGTAGGAGAATGAAGCGGTGTTGAAGAATATGAAGAGCCTGAAAAGGTGTTAACAATATTAGGAGCCTGAAACGGTCTGAAAAATAGGAGGCGCATAAAGCAGTGTTGAAAAACTTGAAAAGCCTGAAAAGGTGTGAAAAACATGAAGAGCTTCAAGAAGTGTCAAAAATATGAGGAGCATGAAACGGTCTGAAAAATAGGAGGAGCATGAAACGGTGTTGAAAAACATGAAGAGCCTGAAAAGAGTGAAATATATGAAGAGCTTCAAAAGGTGTCAAAAATATGAGGAACATGAAACGGTCTGAAAAAGAGGAGGAGCATGAAGCGGGGTTGAAGAACATGAAGAGCCTGAAAAGCTGTGTAATATATGAAGAGCTTCAAAAGATGTGAAAAATATGAGGAGAATGATACGGGCTGAAAAGAAGGAGGAGCATGAAGCGGTGTTGAAAAACATGAACAGCCTGAAACGGTGTGAAATACATGAAGAGCTTCAAAAGGTGTCAAAAATATGAGGAGCTTGAAACGGCCAGAAAAATAGGAGGAGCATGAAGCGGTGTTCAGAAATATGAAGCGCCTGAAAAGGTGGGAAAAATATGAGGAGCATGATACGGTCTGAAAAATAGGTGGAGCATGACACGGTGTTCACAGGAAGAGCCTGAAATGGTGTGAAAAATATGAAGAGCTTAAAAAAGTGTCAAAAATATGAGGAGCATGAAACGGTGTTGAAAAACATGAAGAGCCTGAAAAGAGTGAAATAAATGAAGAGCTTCAAAAGGTGTCAAAAATATGAGGAGCATGAAACGGTCTGAAAAATAGGTGGAGCATGAAGGGTGATGAAAAACATGAAGAGCCTGAAAAAGTGTGAAATACATGAAGAGCTTCAAAGGTGTTAAAATTTGAGGAGCATGATACGGTCTGAAAAATAGGAGGAGCATGAAGCGGTGTTGAAAAACATGAAGAGTCTGAAAAGGTGTGAAAAATATGAAGAGCTTCAAAAAGTGTCAAAAATATGAGGAGCATGAAACGGTCTGAAAAATAGGAGGAGCATGAAGAGGTGTTCAAAAACATGAAGAGCCTGAAAAGGTGTGAAACATATGAAGAGTTTCAAAATTTGTCAAAAATATGAGGAGCATGAAACGGTCTGAAAAATAGGAGGCACATGAAGCGGTGTTGAAAAACTTGAAAAGCCTTAAAACGTGTAAAAAACATGAAGAGATTCAAAAAGTGTCAAAAATATGAGGAGCATGAAATGGTCTGAAAAATAGGAGGAGCATGAAACGGTGTTGAAAAACATGAAAAGCCTGAAAAGAGTGAAATATATGAAGAGCTTCAAAAGGTCTCAAAAATATGAGGAACATGAAACGGTCTGAAAAATAGGAGGAGCATGAGGCGGGGTTGAAAAACATGAAGAGCCTGAAAAGTTGTGTAATATATGAAGAGCTTCAAAAGGTGTCAAAAATATGAGGAGCATGAAACGGTCTGAACTATAGGAGGAGCATGAAGCAATGTTGAAAAACATGAAGAACCTGAAAATGTGTGAAAAATATGAGGAGCATGAAACGGCCTGAAAAATAGGAGGAGCATGTATCCGTGTTGAAAACTTGAAGAGCCTGAAAAGGTATGAAAATTATGAAGTGCCTGAAAAGGAGGGAAAAATATGAGGAGCATGAAACGGTCTGAAGAATAGGACGAGCATCAAACGGTGTTCAAAAACATGAAGAGCATGAAAAGCTGTGAAAAATACGAAGAGCTTCAAAACGTGTCAAAAATATGAGGAGCATGAAGCGATCTGAAAAATAGGAGGAGTATGAAACGGTGTTGAAAACATGAAGAGCCTGTAAATGTGTGAAAAATATGAACCGCTTCAGAAGGTGTGAAAAATATGAGGAGCATGAAACGGTCTGAAAAACAAGAGGAGCATGAAGCAGTGGTGAAAAACATGAAGAGCCTGAAAAGGTGTGAAAAATATGAAGAGCTTCAAAAAGTGTCAAAAATATGAGAAGCATGAAAAAGTCTGAAAAATAGGAGGAGCATGAAACGGTGTTGAAAAACATGAAGAGCCTGAAAAGGTGTGAAAAATATGAAGAGCTTCAAAAGGTGTCAAAAAAATGAGGAGCATGACAGTCTGAAAAATAGGAGGAGCATGAAGCGTTGTTGAAAAACATGAAGAGCCTGAAAAGGTGTGAAAATTATGAAGAGCTTCAAAAGGTGTCAAAAATTTGAAGAGAATGAAACAGTCTGATAAATAGGAGCAGCATGAAGCGGTGTTGAAAAACATGAAGAGCCTGAAAAGGTGTTAAAAATATTAGGAGCATGAAACGTTCTTAAAAATAGGTGGAGCACGAAGCGGTTGTGAAAAACATGAAGAGCCTGAAAAGGTGTGAAATATAGGAAGAGCTTCAAAACGTGTAAAAAATATGAGGAGCATGAAACGGTATTCAAAAACATGAAGAGCCTGAAAAAATGTGAAAAATATGAAGAGCTACAAAAGGTGTCAAAAAGATGAGGAGCATGAAACGGTCTGAAAAATAGGAGGAGCATCAAATGGTATTGAAGAACATGAAGATCCTGAAAAGTTGTGAAAAATATGAAGAGCGTCAAAAGGTGTCAAAATTATGAGGAGCATGTAATGGTCTCAAAAATAGGAGGAGCAAGAAGCGGTGTTGAAAAACCTGAAGAGCCTGAAAAGGTATGAAATATATGAAGAGCTTAAAAAGGAGTGAAATATATAAGGAACCTGAAACGCTCTGAAAAACAGGAGGAGAATGAAGCGAGGTTGAAAAATATGAAGAGCCTGAAAAGTTGTGAAATATATGAAGAGCTTCAAAAGGTGTCAAAAATTTTAGGAGCATGAAACGGTCTGAAAAATTGGAGGAGCATGAAGCGGTGTTGAAAAATATGAAGAGCCTGAAAAGGTGTGAAATATATGAAGAGCTTAAAAAGGCGGGAAATATATGAGGAACCTGAAACGCTCTGAGAAACAGGAGGAGAATGAATCGGTGTTGAAAAATATGAAGAGCCTGAAAAGGTGTGAAATATATGACGAGCTTAAAAAGGCGTGAAATATATGAGGAACCTGAAACGCTCTGAGAAACAGTAGGAGAATGAAGCGGTGTTGAAGAATATGAAGAGCCTGAAAAGGTGTTAACAATATTAGGAGCCTGAAACGGTCTGAAAAATAGGAGGCGCATAAAGCAGTGTTGAAAAACTTGAAAAGCCTGAAAAGGTGTGAAAAACATGAAGAGCTTCAAGAAGTGTCAAAAATATGAGGAGCATGAAAC
This sequence comes from Dama dama, assembly GCF_033118175.1. Lineage (NCBI taxonomy): Eukaryota > Metazoa > Chordata > Mammalia > Artiodactyla > Cervidae > Dama > Dama dama. The sequence goes on from NW_026870882.1 coordinate 1,383,468, forward strand.
GGTCTGAAAAATAGGAGGAGCATGAAACGGTGTTGAAAAACATGAAGAGCCTGAAAAGAGTGAAATATATGAAGAGCTTCAAAAGGTGTCAAAAATATGAGGAACATGAAACGGTCTGAAAAAGAGGAGGAGCATGAAGCGGGGTTGAAGAACATGAAGAGCCTGAAAAGCTGTGTAATATATGAAGAGCTTCAAAAGATGTGAAAAATATGAGGAGAATGATACGGGCTGAAAAGAAGGAGGAGCATGAAGCGGTGTTGAAAAACATGAACAGCCTGAAACGGTGTGAAATACATGAAGAGCTTCAAAAGGTGTCAAAAATATGAGGAGCTTGAAACGGCCAGAAAAATAGGAGGAGCATGAAGCGGTGTTCAGAAATATGAAGCGCCTGAAAAGGTGGGAAAAATATGAGGAGCATGATACGGTCTGAAAAATAGGTGGAGCATGACACGGTGTTCACAGGAAGAGCCTGAAATGGTGTGAAAAATATGAAGAGCTTAAAAAAGTGTCAAAAATATGAGGAGCATGAAACGGTGTTGAAAAACATGAAGAGCCTGAAAAGAGTGAAATAAATGAAGAGCTTCAAAAGGTGTCAAAAATATGAGGAGCATGAAACGGTCTGAAAAATAGGTGGAGCATGAAGGGTGATGAAAAACATGAAGAGCCTGAAAAAGTGTGAAATACATGAAGAGCTTCAAAGGTGTTAAAATTTGAGGAGCATGATACGGTCTGAAAAATAGGAGGAGCATGAAGCGGTGTTGAAAAACATGAAGAGTCTGAAAAGGTGTGAAAAATATGAAGAGCTTCAAAAAGTGTCAAAAATATGAGGAGCATGAAACGGTCTGAAAAATAGGAGGAGCATGAAGAGGTGTTCAAAAACATGAAGAGCCTGAAAAGGTGTGAAACATATGAAGAGTTTCAAAATTTGTCAAAAATATGAGGAGCATGAAACGGTCTGAAAAATAGAGGGAACATGAAGAGGTGTTCAAAAACATGAAGAGCCTGAAAAGGTGTGAAACATATGAAGAGTTTCAAAATTTGTCAAAAATATGAGGAGCATGATACGGTCTGAAAAATAGGAGGCGCATAAAGCAGTGTTGAAATACTTGAAGAGCCTGAAAAGGTGTGAAAAATATGAAGAGCCTAAAAGAGTGAAATATATGAAGAGCTTCAAAAGGTGTCAAAAATATGAGGAGCATGAAACGATCTGAAAAATAGGTGGGTCATGAAGCGGTGTTGAAAAACTTGAAGAGCCTGAAAAGGTGTTAAAAATATTAGGAGCATGAAACGGTCTGAAAAATAGGTGGAGCATGAAGCGGTGCTGAAAAACATGACGAGACTGAAAAAGTGTGAAATATATGAAGAGCTTCAAAAGGTGTTAAAATTTGAGGAGCATGATACGGTCTGAAAGATAGGAGGATCATGAAGCGGTGTTGAAAAACATGAAGAGCCTGAAAAGGTGTTAAAAATATTAGGAGCATGAAACGGTTTGAAAAATAGGTGGAGCATGAAGTGGTGTTGAAAAACTTGAAGAGCCTGAAAAGGTGTTAGCAATATTAGGAGCCTGAAACGGTCTGAAAAATAGGAGGTGCATAAAGCGGTGTTGAAAAACTTGAAAAGCCTGAAAAGGTGTGAAAAACATGAAGAGCTTCAAAAAGTGTCAAAAATATGAGGAGCATGAAACGGTCTGAAAAATAGGAGGAGCATGAAACGGTGTTGAAAAACATGAAGAGCCTGAAAAGGTGTGAAAAATATGAAGAGCTTCAAAAGGTGTCAAAAAAATGAGGAGCATGACAGTCTGAAAAATAGGAGGAGCATGAAGCGTTGTTGAAAAACATGAAGAGCGTGAAAATGTGTGAAAATTATGAAGAGCTTCAAAAGGTGTCAAAAATTTGAAGAGAATGAAACAGTCTGATAAATAGGAGCAGCATGAAGCGGTGTTGAAAAACATGAAGAGCCTGAAAAGGTGTTAAAAATATTAGGAGCATGAAACGGTCTTAAAAATAGGTGGAGCATGAAGCGGTTGTGAAAAACATGAAGAGCCTGAAAAGGTGTGAAATATATGAAGAGCTTCAAAACGTGTAAAAAATATGAGGAGCATGAAACGGTATTCAAAAACATGAAGAGCCTGAAAAGATGTGAAAAATATGAAGAGCTACAAAAGGTGTCAAAAAGATGAGGAGCATGAAACGGTCTGAAAAATAGGAGGAGCATCAAATGGTATTGAAGAACATGAAGATCCTGAAAAGTTGAGAAAAATATGAAGAGCGTCAAAAGGTGTCAAAATTATGAGGAGCATGGAACGGTCTGAAAAATAGGAGGAGCAAGAAGCGGTGTTGAAAAACCTGAAGAGCCTGAAAAGGTGTGAAATATATGAAGAGCTTAAAAAGGCGTGAAATATATAAGGATCCTGAAACGCTCTGAAAAACAGGAGGAGAATGAAGCGGTGTTCAAAAATATGAAGAGCCTGAAAAGTTGTGAAATATATGAAGAGCTTCAAAAGGTGTCAAAAATTTTAGGAGCATGAAACGGTCTGAAACATTGGAGGAGCATGAAGCGGTGTTGAAAAATATGACGAGCCTGAAAAGGTGTGAAATATATGAAGAGCTTAAAAAGGCGGGAAATATATGAGGAACCTGAAACGCTCTGAGAAACAGGAGGAGAATGAATCGGTGTTGAAAAATATGAAGAGCCTGAAAAGGTGTGAAATATATGACGAGCTTAAAAAGGCGTGAAATATATGAGGAACCTGAAACGCTCTGAGAAACAGTAGGAGAATGAAGCGGTGTTGAAGGATATGAAGAGCCTGACAAGGTGTTAGCAATATTAGGAGCCTGAAACGGTCTGAAAAATAGGAGGCACATGAAGAGGTGTTGAAAAACTTGAAAAGCCTTAAAACGTGTAAAAAACATGAAGAGATTCAAAAAGTGTCAAAAATATGAGGAGCATGAAATGGTCTGAAAAATAGGAGGAGCATGAAACGGTGTTGAAAAACATGAAAAGCCTGAAAAGAGTGAAATATATGAAGAGCTTCAAAAGGTCTCAAAAATATGAGGAACATGAAACGGTCTGAAAAATAGGAGGAGCATGAGGCGGGGTTGAAAAACATGAAGAGCCTGAAAAGTTGTGTAATATATGAAGAGCTTCAAAAGGTGTCAAAAATATGAGGAGCATGAAACGGTCTGAACAATAGGAGGAGCATGAAGCAATGTTGAAAAACATGAAGAGCCTGAAAATGTGTGAAAAATATGAGGAGCATGAAACGGCCTGAAAAATAGGAGGAGCATGTATCCGTGTTGAAAACTTGAAGAGCCTGAAAAGGTATGAAAATTATGAAGTGCCTGAAAAGGTGGGAAAAATATGAGGAGCATGAAACGGTCTGAAGAATAGGAGGAGCATCAAACGGTGTTCAAAAACATGAAGAGCATGAAAAGCTGTGAAAAATATGAAGAGCTTCAAAACGTGTCAAAAATATGAGGAGCATGAAGCGATCTGAAAAATAGGAGGAGTATGAAACGGTGTTGAAAACATGAAGAGCCTGTAAATGTGTGAAAAATATGAACCGCTTCAGAAGGTGTGAAAAATATGAGGAGCATGAAACGGTCTGAAAAACAAGAGGAGCATGAAGCAGTGTTGAAAAACATGAAGAGCCTGAAAAGGTGTGAAAAATATGAAGAGCTTCAAAAAGTGTCAAAAATATGAGAAGCATGAAATGGCCAGAAAAATAGGAGGAGCATGAAGCGGTGTTCAGAAATATGAAGCACCTGAAAAGGTGGGGAAAATATGAGGAGCATGAAACGGTTTGAATATTTGGAGGAGCATGAAGCAATGTTGAAAAACATGAAGAGCCTGAAAATGTGTGAAAAATATGAGGAGCATGAAACGGTTTGAATATTTGGAGGAGCATGAAGCGGTCTTGAAAGACATGAATACCCTGACATGGTGTCAAAAATTTAAGAGCTTCAAAAGATGTCAAAAATATGAGGAGCATGAAACAGTCTGAAAAACTCGAGGACCAAGAATCGGTCTTGAAAGACATTAATTCCCTGAAAAAGTGTGAAAAACATGAAGAGCTTCAAAAGGTGTCAAAAATATGAGGAGCCTGAAACTGTCTGAAAAATAGTAGGATGATGAAGCTGTGTTGAAAAATATGAAGAGCCTGAGAAGGTGTGAAAAATATGAAGAGCTTCAAAAGGTGTCAAAATATGAGGAGCATGAAACGGTCTGAAAAAAAGGAGGAGCATGAAACGGTGTGCCAAAACATGAAGAGCCTGAAAAGGTGTGAAAAATATGAAGAGCTTCAAAAAGTGTCAAAAATATGAGAAGCATGAAAAAGTCTGAAAAATAGGAGGAGCATGAAACGGTGTTGAAAAACATGAAGAGCCTGAAAAGGTGTGAAAAATATGAAGAGCTTCAAAAGGTGTCAAAAAAATGAGGAGCATGACAGTCTGAAAAATAGGAGGAGCATGAAGCGGTGTTGAAAAACATGAAGAGCCAGAAAAGGTGTGAAAATTATGAAGAGCTTCAAAAGGTGTCAAAAATTTGAAGAGAATGAAACAGTCTGATAAATAGGAGCAGCATGAAGCGGTGTTGAAAAACATGAAGAGCCTGAAAAGGTGTTAAAAATATTAGGAGCATTAAACGGTCTTAAAAATAGGTGGAGCATGAAGCGGTTGTGAAAAACATGAAGAGCCTGAAAAGGTGTGAAATATATGAAGAGCTTCAAAACGTGTAAAAAATATGAGGAGCATGAAACGGTATTCAAAAACACTAAGAGCCTGAAAAGATGTGAAAAATATGAAGAGCTACAAAAGGTGTCAAAAAGATGAGGAGCATGAAACGGTATGAAAAATAGGAGCATCAAATGGTGTTGAAGAACATGAAGATCCTGAAAAGTTGTGAAAAATATGAAGAGCGTCAAAAGGTGTCAAAATTATGAGGAGCATGAAACGGTCTGAAAAATAGGAGGAGCAAGAAGCGGTGTTGAAAAACCTGAAGAGCCTGAAACGGTGTGAAATATATGAAGAGCTTCAAAAGGTGTCAAAAATATGAGAAGCATGAAACAATCTGAAAAATAGGAGGAGAATGAAGTGGTGTTCAAAAAAAGAATTGCCTGAAAAGGTGTGAAAAATATGAAGAGATTCAAAAGGTGTCTAATATTTGAGAAGCATGAAACGGTCTGAAAAATAGGAGGAGCATGAAGCGGTGTTGAAAAATATGAAGAGCCTTAAAAGGTGTGAAATATATGAAGAGCTTAAAAAGGCATGAAATGTATAAGGAACCTGAAACGCTCTGAAAAACAGGAGGAGAATAAAGCGGTGTTGAAAAATATGAAGAGCCTGAAAAGTTGTGAAATATATGAAGAGCTTCAAAAGGTGTCAAAAAATTTAGGAGCATGAAACGATCTGAAAAATTGGAGGAGCATGAAGCGGTATTGAAAAATATGGAGAGCCTGAAAAGGTGTGAAATATATGAAGAGGTTAAAAAGGCGGGAAATATATGAGGAACCTGAAACGCTCTGAGAAACAGGAGGAGAATGAATCCGTGTTGAAAAATATGAAGAGCCTGAAAAGGTGTGAAATACAGGACGAGCTTAAAAAGGCGTGAAATATATGAGGAACCTGAAACGCTCTGAGAAACAGTAGGAGAATGAAGCGGTGTTGAAGAATATGAAGAGCCTGAAAAGGTGTTGACAATATTAGGAGCCTGAAACGGTCTGAAAAATAGGAGGCACATGAAGCGGTGTTGAAAAACTTGAAAAGCCTGAAAAGGTGTGAAAAACATGAAGAGCTTCAAAAAGTGTCAAAAATATGAGGAGCATGAAACGGTCTGAAAAATAGGAGGAGCATGAAACGGTGTTGAAAAACATGAAGAGCCTGAAAAGAGTGAAATATATGAAGAGCTTCAAAAAGTGTCAAAAATATGAGGAACATGAAACGGTCTGAAAAATAGGAGGAGCATGAGGCGGGGTTGAAAAACATGAAGAGCCTGAAAAGTTGTGTAATATATGAAGAGCTTCAAAAGGTGTCAAAAATATGAGGAGCATGAAACGGTCTGAACAATAGGAGGAGCATGAAGCAATGTTGAAAAACATGAAGAGCCTGAAAATGTGTGAAAAATATGAGGAGCATGAAACGGCCTGAAAAATAGGAGGAGCATGTATCCGTGTTGAAAACTTGAAGAGCCTGAAAAGGTATGAAAATTATGAAGTGCCTGAAAAGGTGGGAAAAATATGAGGAGCATGAAACGGTCTGAAGAATAGGAGGAGCATCAAACGGTGTTCAAAAACATGAAGAGCATGAAAAGCTGTGAAAAATATGAAGAGCTTCAGAACGTGTCAAAAATATGAGGAGCATGAAGCGATCTGAAAAATAGGAGGAGTATGAAACGGTGTTGAAAACATGAAGAGCCTGTAAATGTGTGAAAAATATGAACCGCTTCAGAAGGTGTGAAAAATATGAGGAGCATGAAACGGTCTGAAAAACAAGAGGAGCATGAAGCAGTGTTGAAAAACATGAAGAGCCTGAAAAGGTGTGAAAAATATGAAGAGCTTCAAAAAATGTCAAAAATATGAGAAGCATGAAAAAGTCTGAAAAATAGGAGGAGCATGAAACGGTGTTGAAAAACATGAAGAGCCTGAAAAGGTGTGAAAATTATGAAGAGCTTCAAAAGGTGTCAAAAATTTGAAGAGAATGAAACAGTCTGATAAATAGGAGCAGCATGAAGCGGTGTTGAAAAACATGAAGAGCGTGAAAAGGTGTTAAAAATATTAGGAGCATGAAACGGTCTCAAAAATAGGTGGAACATGAAGCGGTTGTGAAAAACATGAAGAGCCTGAAAAGGTGTGAAATATATGAAGAGCTTCAAAACGTGTAAAAAATATGAGGAGCATGAAACGGTATTCAAAAACATGAAGAGCCTGAAAAGATGTGAAAAACATGAAGAGTCTGAAAAGGTGTCAAATATATGAAGAGCTTCAAAAGGTTTGAAAAATATGAGGAGCATGATACGGTCTGAAAAATAGAGGAGCAAGAAGCAGTGTTGAAAAACATGAAGAGCCTGAAAAGGTTTGAAAAACATGAAGAGCTTCAAAATGTATCAAAAATATGAGCAGCATGAAGCGCTGTTGAAAATCATGAAGAGCCTGAAAAGTTGTGAAATATATGAAGAGCTTCAAAAGGTGTCAAAAATATGAGGAGCATGAAACGGTCTGAAAATTTGGAGGAGCATGAAGCGGTCTTGAAAGACATGAATACCCTGAAATGGTGTCAAAAATATGAAGAGCTTCAAAAGATGTCAAAATTATGAGGAGCATGAAACAGTCTGAAAAACTGGAGGACAATGAATCAGTCTTGAAAGACATTAATTCCCTGAAAAAGTGTGAAAAATATGAAGAGCTTCAAAAGGTGTCAAAAATATGAGGAGCATGAAACGGTCTGAAAAAAAGGAGGAGAATGAAACGGTGTGCAAAAACATGAAGAGCCTGAAAAGGTGTGAAAAATATGAAGAGCTTCAAAACGTGTCAAAAATATGAGAAGCATGAAAAAGTCTGAAAAATAGGAGGAGCATGAAACGGTGTTGAAAAACATGAAGAGCCTGAAAAGGTGTGAAAAATATGAAGAGCTTCAAAAGGTGTCAAAAAAATGAGGAGCATGACACTCTGAAAAATAGGAGGAGCATGAAGCGGTGTTGAAAAACGTGAAGAGCCTGAAAAGGTGTGAAAATTATGAAGAGCTTCAAACGGTGTCAAAAATTTGAAGAGAATGAAACAGTCTGATAAATAGGAGCAGCATGAAGCGGTGTTGAAAAACATGAAGAGCCTGAAAAGGTGTTAAAAATATTAGGAGCATGAAACGGTTTTAAAAATAGGTGGAGCATGAAGCGGTTGTGAAAAACATGAAGAGCCTGAAAAGGTATGAAATATATGAAGAGCTTCAAAAGGTGTCAAAAAATGAGGAGCATGAAATGGTCTGAAAAATAGGACTAGCATGAAACGGTGTTCAAAAACATGAAGAGCCTGAAAAAGTGTGAAAAACATGAAGAGCTTCAAAAAGTGTCAAAAATATGAGGAGCATGAAACGGTCTGAAAAATAGGAGGAGCAAGAAGCGGTGTTGAAAAACCTGAAGAGACTGAAAAGGTGTGAAATATATGAAGAGCTTCAAAAGGTGTCAAAAATATGAGGAGCATGAAACGATCTGAAAAATAGGAGGAGCAGAAAGCGGTGTTCAAAAACAAGAATTGCCTGAAAAGGTGTGAAAAATATAAAGAGATTCAAAAGGTGTCTAATATTTGAGGAGCATGAAACGGTCTGAAAAATAGGAGGAGCAAGAAGCGGTGTTGAAAAACCTGAAGAGACTGAAACGGTGTGAAATATATGAAGAGCTTCAAAAGGTGTCAAAAATTTTAGGAGCATGAAACGTTCTGAAAAATTGGAGGAGCATGAAGCGGTGTTGAAAAATATGAAGAGCCTGAAAAGTGTGAAATATATGAAGAGCTTAAAAAGGCGGGAAATATATGAGGAACCTGAAACGCTCTGAGAAACAGGAGGAGAATGAATTGGTGTTGAAACATATGAAGAGCCTGAAAAGGTGTGAAATATATGACGAGCTTAAAAAGGCGTTAAATATATGAGGAACCTGAAACTCTCTGAGAAACAAGAGGAAAATGAAGCGGTGTTGCAGAATATGAAGAGCCTGAAAAGGTGTTAACAATATTAGGAGCCTGAAACGGCCTGAAAAATAGGAGGGGCATGAAGCGGTGTTGAAAAACTTGAAAAGCCTGAAAAAGTGTGAAAAATATTAAGAGCATTAAACGGTCTGAAAAAGAGGTGGAGCATGAAGCACTGTTGAAAAACATGAAGAGCCTGAAAAGGTGTGAAATATATGAAGAGCTTCAAAAGGTGTCAAAAAATTTAGGGGCATGAAACGCTCTGAAACATAGGAGGAGCATGAAGCGGTGTTGAAAAGCATGAAGAGCCTGAAACGGTGTGAAATATATGAAGAGCTGCAAAAGCTGTCAAAAATATGAGGAGCATGAAACGGTCTGAAAAATTGGAGGAGCATGAAGCGGTCTTGAAAGACATGAAGACCCTGAAAAGGTGTGAAAAATATGAATAGCTTCAAAATGTGTCAAAAATATGAGGAGCATGAAACAGTCTGAAAACAAGGAGGAGCATGAAGCAGTGTTGAAAAACATGAGACCTGAAAATGTGTGAAATATATGAAGAGCTTCAAAAGGTGTCAAAAATTTTAGGAGCATAAAACGGTCTGAAAAATTGGAGGAGCATGAAGCGGTGTTGAAAAAGATGAAGAGCCTGAAAAGGAGTGAAAAATATGAAGAGTTCAAAAGGTGTGAAAAATATGAGGAGAATGAATCGGTCTGAAAAATAGAAGTAGCATGAAGCGGTGCTGAAAAACATGACGAGACTGAAAAGGTGTTAAAAATATTAGGAGCATGAAACGGTTGGAAAAATAGGTGGAGCATGAAGCGGTGTTGAAAAACATGAAGAGCCTGAAAAGGTGTGAAATATATGAAGAGCTTCAAAACGTGTCAAAAAAGTTAGGAGTATGGAACGTTCTGAAAAATAGGAGGAGCATGAAGCGCTGTTGAAAAGCATGAAGAGCCTGAAAGGTTGTGAAATATATGAAGAGCTTCAAAAGGTGTCAAAAATATGAGGAGCATGAAACGTTCTGAAAATTTGAAGGAGCATGAAGCGGTCTTGAAAGACATGAATACCCTGACATGGTGTCAAAAATATGAAGAGCTTCAAAAGATGTCAAAAATATGAGGAGCATGAAAAAGTCTGAAAAACTGGAGGACCATGAATCGGTCTTGAAAGACATTAATTCCCTGAAAAAGTGTGAAAAACATGAAGAGCTTCAAAAGGTGTCAAAAATATGAGGAGCCTGAAACGGTCTGAAAAATAGTAGGATGATGAAGCTGTGTTGAAAAATATGAAGAGCCTGAGAAGGTGTGAAAAATATGAAGAGCTTCAAAAGGTGTCAAAATATGAGGAGCATGAAACGGTCTGAAAAAAAGGAGGAGCATGAAACGGTGTGCCAAAACATGAAGAGCCTGAAAAGGTGTGAAAAATATGAAGAGCTTCAAAAAGTGTCAAAAATATGAGAAGCATGAAAAAGTCTGAAAAATAGGAGGAGCATGAAACGGTGTTGAAAAACATGAAGAGCCTGAAAAGGTGTGAAAAATATGAAGAGCTTCAAAAGGTGTCAAAAAAATGAGGAGCATGACAGTCTGAAAAATAGGAGGAGCATGAAGCGGTGTTGAAAAACATGAAGAGCCTGAAAAGGTGTTAAAAATATTAGGAGCATGAAACGGTCTTAAAAATAGGTGGAGCATGAAGCGGTTGTGAAAAACATGAAGAGCCTGAAAAGGTGTGAAATATATGAAGAGCTTCAAAACGTGTAAAAAATATGAGGAGAATGAAACGGTATTCAAAAACATGAAGAGCCTGAAAAGATGTGAAAAATATGAAGAGCTACAAAAGGTGTCAAAAAGATGAGGAGCATGAAACGGTCTGAAAAATAGGAGGAGCATCAAATGGTGTTGAAGAACATGAAGATCCTGAAAAGTTGTGAAAAATATGAAGAGCGTCAAAAGGTGTCAAAATTATGAGGAGCATGAAACGGTCTGAAAAACAGGAGGAGCTAGAAGCGGTGTTGAAAAACCTGAAGAGCCTGAAAAGAGTGAAATATATGAAGAGCTTAAAAAGGTGTCAAAAATATGAGGAGCATGAAAGGATCTGAAAAATAGGAGGAGCATGAAGCGGTGTTCAAAAACAAGAATTGCCTGAAAAGGTGTGAAAAATATGAAGAGATTCAAAAGGTGTCTAATATTTGGGGAGCATGAAACGATCTGAAAAATAGGAGGAGCATGAAACGGTGTTGAAAAACATGAAGAGCCTGAAAAGGTGTGAAATATATGAAGAGCTTAAAAAGTTGTGAAATATATAAGGAACCTGAAACGCTCTGAAAAACAGGAGGAGAATGAAGCGGTGTTGAAAAATATGAAGAGCATGAAAAGTTGTGAAATATATGAAGAGCTTCAAAAGGTGTCAAAAATTTTAGGAGCATGAAACGTTCTGAAAAATTGGAGGAGCATGAAGCGGTGTTCAAAAATATGAAGAGCTTGAAAAGGTGTGAAATATATGACAAGCTTAAAAAGGCGTGAAATATATGAGGAACCTGAAACGCTCTGAGAAACAGGAGGAAAATGAAGCGGTGTTGCAGAATATGAAGAGCCTGAAAAGCTGTTAACAATATTAGGAGCCTGAAACGGTCTGAAAAATAGGAGGCGCATGAAGCAGTGTTGAAAAACTTGAAAAGCCTGAAAAGGTGTGAAAAACATGAAGAGCTTCAAAAAGTGTCAAAAATATGAGGAGCATGAAACGGTCTGAAAAATAGGAGGAGCATGAAACAGTGTTGAAAAACATGAACAGCCTGAAAAGTTGTGAAAAACATGAAGAGCTTCAAAAGGTGTCAAAAATATGAGGAGCATGAAACGGCCTGAAAAATAGGAGGAGCATGAAGCGGTGTTCGAAAATATGAAGAGCCTGAAAGAGTGGGAAAAATATGAGGAGCATGAAACGGTCTGAAAAATAGGTGGAGCATGAAGCGGTGTTCAAAAACATGAAGAGCCTGACAGGTGTGAAAAATATCAAGAGTTTCAAAGAGTGTGAAAAATATGAGGAGCATGAAACGGTCTGAAAAAAAGGAGAAGCATGAAGCTGTGTTCAAAAATATGAAGAGCATGAAAAGGTGTGAAAAACATGAAGAGCTTCAAAAAGTTTCAAATATATGAGGTGTATGAAACGGTCTTAAAAATAGAAGGGGCATGAAACGGTGTTCAAAAATATGAAGAGCTTGAAAAGGTGTGAAAAATATGAAGAGCTTCAAAAGGTGCCAAAAATATGAGGAGCATGAAACGGTCTGAAAAATAGGAGGAGCAAGAAGCGGTGTTGAAAAACATGAAGAGTCTGAAAAGGCGTGAATAATATAAAGAGTTTCAAAATGTTTCAAAGATATGAGGAGCATGAAACAGTCTGAAAAATAGGAGGTGCATGAAGCGGTGTTCAAAAACATGAAGAGCCTGAAAAGGTGTTAAATATATTAAGAGCTTCAAAATGTATCAAATATATTAGGAGCAGAAACGGTCTGAAAAATAGGAGGAGCATGAAGCGGTGTTGAAAAATATGAAGAGTCTGAAAAGGTGTGAAAAATATGAAGAGCTTCAAAAAGTGTCAAAAATATGAGGAGCATGAAACGGTCTGAAAAAGAGGAGAAGCATGAAGCGGTGTTGAAAAACATGAAGAGCCTGAAAAGGTGTGAAATATATGAAGAGCTTAAAAAGGCGTGAAATATATGAGGAACCTTAAACGCTCTGAAAAACAGGAGAATGAAGCGGTGTTGAAAAATATGAAGAGGCTGAAAAGGTGTGAAAAATATGAAGAGCCTGAAAAGAGTGAAATATATGAAGAGCTTCAAAAGGTGTCAAAAATATGAGGAGCATGAAACGATCTGAAAAATAGGTGGGTCATGAAACGGTGTTGAAAAACTTGAAGAGCCTGAAAAGTTGTTAAAATATTAGGAGCATGAAACGGTCTGAAAAATAGGTGGAGCATGAAGCGGTGCTGAAAAACATGACGAGACTGAAAAAGTGTGAAATATATGAAGAGCTTCAAATGGTGTTAAAATTTGAGGAGCATGATACGGTCTGAAAGATAGGAGGAGCATGAAGCGGTGTTGAAAAACATGAAGAGCCTGAAAAGGTGTTAAAAAAATTAGGAGCATGAAACGGTCTGAAAAATAGGTGGAGCATGAAGTGGTGTTGAAAAACCTGAAGAGCCTGAAAAGGTGTTAACAATATTAGGAGCCTGAAACAGTCTGAAAAATAGGAGGCGCATGAAGCATTGTTGAAAAACTTGAAAAGCCTGAAAAGGTGTGAAAAACATGAAGAGCTTCAAAAAGTATCAAACATATGAGGAGAATGAAACGGTCTGAAAAATAGGAGGAGCATGAAACGGTGTTGAAAAACATGAAGAGCCTGAAAAGAGTGAAATATATGAAGAGCTTCAAAAGGTGTCAAAAATATGAGGAACATGAAACGGTCTGAAAAATAGGAGGAGTATGAAGCGGGGTTGAAAATCATGAAGAGCCTGAAAAGTTGTGTAATATATGAAGAGCTTCAAAAGATGTGAAAAATATGAGGAGAATGATACGGGCTGAAAAGAAGGAGGAGCATGAAGCGGTGTTGAAAAATATGAACAGCCTGAAAAGGTGTGAAAAACATGAAGAGCTTCAAAAGGTGTCAAAAATATGAGGAGCATGAAACGGCCAGAAAAATAGGAGAAGCATGAAGCGGTGTTCAGAAATATGAAGCGCCTGAAAAGGTGGGAAAAATATGAGGAGCATGATACGGTCTGAAAAATAGGTGGAGCATGAAGCGGTGTTCACATGAAGAGCCTGAAAAAGTGTGAAAAATATGAAGAGCTTAAAAAAGTGTCAAAAATATGAGGAGCATGAAACGGTCTGAAAAATAGGTGGAGCATGAAGCGGTGATGAAAAACATGAAGAGCCTGAAAAAGAGTGAAATACATGAAGAGCTTCAAAGGTGTTAAAATTTGAGGAGCATGATACGGTCTGAAAAATAGGAGGAGCATGAAGCGGTATTGAAAAACATGAAGAGCCTGAAAAGGTGTGAAAAACATGAAGAGTCTGAAAAGGTGTGAAATATATGAATAGCTTCAAAAGGTGTCAAAAATGTTAGGAGCATGAAGTGGTGTTCAAAAACATGAAGAGCCTGAAAAGGTGTGAAATATATGAAGAGCTTTAAAACGTGTCAAAAATATGAGGAGCATGAAACAGTATTCAAAAACATGAAGAGCCTGAAAAGACGTGAAAAATATGAAGAGCTTCAAAAGGTGTCAAAAATATGAGCAGCATGAAACGGTCTGAAAAATAGGTGGAGCATGAAGCGGTGATGAAAAACATGAAGAGCCTGAAAAAGTGTGAAATACATGAAGAGCTTCAAAAGGTGTCAAAAATATGAGGAGCATGAAACGGTCTGAAAAATAGGTGGACCATGAAGCGGTGATGAAAAACATGAAGAGCCTGAAAAAGTGTGAAATACATGAAGAGCTTCAAAATGTGTCAAAAATATGAGGTGCATGAAACGGTCTGAAAAATAGGAGGAGAATGAAACGGTGTTGAAAAACATGAAGCCTGAAAAGGTGTGAAAAATATTAGGAGCAAGAAACAGTCTGAAAAATAGGTGGAGCATGAGGCGGTGTTGAAAAACATGAAGAGCCTGAAAAGGTGTGAAAAATATGAAGAGCATGAAACGGTCTGAAAAATAGGAGGAGCATGAAACGGTGTTCAAAAACAAGAAGAGCCTGAAAAGGTGTGAAAAATATGAAAAGCTTCAAAACGTGTCAAAATTATGAGGAGCAATAAACGATCTGAAAAAATTGTAGGAGCGTGAAGTGGTGTTGAAAAACATTAAGAGCCTGACAAGTTGTGAAAAAAATGAAGAGCTTCAAAAGGTGTGAAAATTATGTGGAGCAGGAAACGGGCTGAAAAATAGGTGGAGCATGAAGTGGTGTTGAAAAACATGAAGCACAGGAAAATATGTGAAATATATGAAGAGCTTCAAAAGGTTTCAAAAATATGAGGAGCATGAAACGGTTTGAAAAATAGGAGGAGCATGAAGCGGTGTTGCAAAGATGAAGAGCCTGAAAAGGTGTGAAAATCATGAAGAGTTTCAAAAGGTGTCAAAAATATGAGGAGAATGAAAATGTCTCAAAAATAGGAGGAGCATGAAGCGGTGTTGAAAAACATGAAGAGCATGAAAAGGTGTGCAAAATATGGAGAGCTTCAAAAAGTGTTAAAAATATGTGGAGCAGGAAACGGTCTGAAAAATAGGAGGAGCATGAAGAGGTGTTGAAAAACATGAAGCGCCTGAAAATGTGTGAAAAATATGAAAAGCTTCAAAAGGTGTCAAATATATGAAGAGCATGAAACTTTCTGAAAAATTGGAGGAGCATGAAGCTGTGTTGAAAAACATGAAGAGCCTGAAAAGGTGTGAAAAATACGAAGAGCTTCAAAAGGTGTGAAAAATATGCAGAGCATGAAACGGTCTGAAATATAGATGGAGCATGAAGCGGTGTTGGAAAATATGAAGACCCTGAAAAAGTGTGAAATATATGAAGAGCTTCAAAAGGTGTGAAAAATATGAGGAGCATGAAACGGTCTGAAAAATGGGAGGAGCATGAAGCTTTGTTGAAAAACATGAAGAGCCTGAAAAGGTGTGAAAAATATGAAGAGCTTCAGAAGGTGTGAAAAATAAGCAGAGCATGAAACGGTCTGAAATATAGATGGAGCATGAAGCGGTGTTGGAAAATATGAAGACCCTGAAAAAGTGTGTAATATATGAAGAGCTTCAAAAGGTGTGAAAAATAAGAGGAGCAAGAAACGGTCTGAAAAATAGGAGGAGCATCAAGTGGTGTTGAAAAACCTGAAGAGCCTGAAAAGGTGTGAAATATATGAAGAGCTTCAAAACGCGTGTAATATATAAGGAACATAAATCGCTCTGAAAAATAGGAGGAGCATGAAGCGGTGTTGAAAAACATGAAGAGCCTGAAAAGTTGTGAAATATATGAAGAGCTTCAAAACGCGTGAAATATATGAGGAACATAAAACGCTCTGAAAAATAGGAGGAGCATGAAGCGGTGTTGAAAAACATGAAGATCCTGAAAAGGTGTGAAATATATGAAGAGCTTCAAAACGGGTGAAATATATGAGGAACATAAAACGCTCTGAAAAATAGGAGGAGCATGAAGCTGTGTTGAAAAACATGAAGAGCCTGAAAAGGTGTGAAATATATGAAGAGCTTCAAAACGCGTGAAATATATGAGGAACATAAAACGCTCTGAAAAATAGGAGGAGCATGAAACGGTGTAGAAAAACATGAAGAGCATGAAAAGGTGTGAAAAATAGGAAGAGCTTCAAAAAGTGTCAAAAATATGAGGAGCATGAAACGGTCTGAGAAACAGAAGGAGCATGAAGTGGTATTGAAAAACATGAAGAGCCTGAAAAGGGGAGAAAAATATGAAGAGCTTCAAATGTGTCAAACATTTGAGGAGCATGATACGGTCTCAAAAATAGGAGGAGCATGAAGCATTGTTCAAAAACATGAAGAGCCTGAAAAGGTGTGAAAAATATGAAAAGCTTCAAAAGGTGTCAAAAATACGAGGAGCATGAAATGGTCTTAAAAATAGGAGGAGCAGGAAGCGGAGTTGAAAAACATGAAGAGCCTGAAAAGGTGTGAAAAATATGAAGAGCTTACAAAGGTGTCAAAAATATGAGGAGCATGAAACGGTCTGAAAAATAGGAGGAGCATGAAACGGTGTTCAAAAACAAGAAGAGCCTGAAAAGGTGTGAAAAATATGAAGAGGTTCAAAAGGTGTGAAAATATGAGAAGCATGAAACGGTCTGAAAAATGGGAGGAGCATGAAGCTTTGTTGAAAAAAATGAAGAGCCTGAAAAGATGTGAAAAATATGAAGAGCTTCAAAAGGTGTGAAAAATATGCAGAGCATGAAACGGTCTGAAAAATAGGAGGAGCATGAAGTGGTGTTCAAAACATGGAGAGCGTGAAAACATGTGAAAATTATGAAGAGCTTTAAAAGGTGTGAAATATATGAGGAGCATGATACGGTCTGAAAAATAGCAGGATCATGAAGCGGTGTTGAAAAACATGAAGAATATAAAAACGTGTGAAAATATGAAGAGCTTCAAAAATATGAAAAATATGAAGAGCTTCAAAAGGTGTGAAAAATATGAAGCACTTCAAAAGTTGTTAAAAATGAGATGAGCATGACACAGTTTGAAAAATAGGAGGAGCATGAAACCGTGTTCAAAAACATGAAGAGCCTAAATAGGTTGAAAAATATGAAGAGCTTCAAAAGGTGTGAAAAAAAGGGGAGCTTAAAAGGTCTGAAAAATAGGAGAAGCATGAAGTGGTGTTGAAAAACATGAAGAGCCTGAAAACGTGTGAAATATATGAAGAGCTTCAAAAGGTGTCAAATATATGAGGAGCATGAAACGGTCTGAAAAATAGGAGGAACACAAGTGGTGTTCAAAAACATGAAGAGCCTGAATAGGTGTGAAAAATATGAAGAGTTTCAAAAGGTGTCAAAAATATGAGGAGCATGAATCGGTGTTGAAAAACATGAAGAGCCTGAAAATGTGTGAAAAAAATGAAGAGCTTCAAAATGAGTCAAAAATATGAGGAGCATGAAAAGATCTGAAAAATAGGAGCAGCATGAAACGGTGTTCAAAGACATGAAGAGCCTGAAAAGGTGTGAAAAATATGAAGAGCTTCAAAACGTGTCAAAAATATGAGGAGCATGAAACGATCTGAAAAATAGGAGGAGCAAGAAGCGGTGTTGAAAAAAATGAAGAACCTGAAAATGTGTGAAATATATGAAGAGCTTCAAAAGTTGTCAGAAATGATAGAAACATGAAACGTCTGAAAAATAGGATGAGCAAGAAGGGGTGTTGAAAAACATGAAGAGCGTGAAAACGTTTGAGAAATATGAAGAGATTCAAAAGGTGTGAAAATTATGAAGAGCTTCAAAAGGTGTCAAAAATGAGATGAGCATGAAACAGTCCGAAAAATAGGAGGAGAATGAAATCGTGTTCAAAAACATGAAGAGCCTAAAAAGGTGTGAAAAATATAAAGAGCTTCAAAAGGTGTGAAATGCAGGAGTAGCATTAAACGGTCTGAAAATTAGGAGGAGCATGAAGTGGTGTTGAAAAACATGAAGAGCCTGAAAATGTGTGAAATATATGAAGAGCTTCAAAAGGTGTCAGAAATGAGAGGAGCATGAAACGGTCTGAAAAATAGGAGAAGCATGAAGTGGCTTTGAAAAACATGAAGAGCCTGAAAAGGTGTGAAAAATATGAAGAGCTTCAAAAGGTGTCAAAAATATGAGGAGCATGAAACGGTCAGAAAAATAGGAGGAGCATGAAACGGTGTTCAAAAACATGAAGAGCCTGAAAAGGTGTGAAAAACATGAAGAGCTTCAAAACGTGTCAAAAATATGAGGAGCATTAAACGGTCTGAAAAATAGGAGGAGCAAGAAGCGGTGTTGAAAAAGATTAAGAGCCTGAAAATGTTTGAAAAATATGAAGAGCTTTAAAAGGTGTGGAAAATATGAAGAGCTTCAAAATGTGTCAAAAGCGAGATGAGTATGAAACGGTCTGAAAAATAGGAGGAGCATGAAGTGGTGTTGAAAAACATGAAGAGCCTGAAAATGTGTGAAATATATGAAGAGCTTCAAAATGTGTCAGAAATGAGAGAAGCATGAAACGGTCTGAAAAATAGGATGAGCAAGAAGGGGTGTTGAAAAACATGAAGAGCCTGAAAACGTTTGAGAAATATGAAGAGCTTCAAAAGGTGTGAAAAATATGAAGAGCTTCAAAAGTTGTTAAAAATGAGATGAGCATGACACAGTTCGAAAAATAGGAGGAGAATGAAAACGTGTTCAAAAACATGAAGAGCCTAAAAAGGTTGAAAAACAGGAAGAGCTTCAAAAGGTGTGAAAAATACGAGGAGCATAAAACGCACTGAAAAATAGGAGAAGCAAGAAGTGGTGTTGAAAAACATGAAGAGCCTGAAAATGTGTGAAATATATGAAGAGCTGCAAAAGGTGTCAAAAATATGAGGAGCATGAAACGGTCTGAAAAATAGGAGGAACACAAGTGGTGTTCAAAAACATGAAGAGCCTGAAAAGGTGTGAAAAATATGAAGAGCTTCAAAAGGTGTCAAAAATATGAGGAGCATGAAACGGTCTGAAAAATAGGAGAAGCATGAAGCGGTGTTGAAAAACATGAAGAACATGAAAAGGTGTGAAAAATATGAAGAGCTTCAAAAGGTGTCAAAAAAATGAGGAGCATGAACCGGTCTGTAAAATAGGAGGAGCATGAAGCGTTGTTCAAAAACATGAAGAGCATGAAAAGGTGTGAAAAATATGAAGAGCTTCAAAAGGTGTCAAAAATATGAGGAGCATGAACCGGTCTGAAAAATAGGAGGAGCATGAAGCGGTGTTCAAAAACATGAAGAGCATGAAAAGGTGTGAAAAATATGAAGAGCTTCAAAAGGTGTCAAAAATATGAGGAGCATGAAACGGTCTGAAAAATAGGAAGAGAATGAAGCGGTGTTGAAAAACATGAAAAGCCTGAAAAGGTGTGAAAAATATGAAGAGCTTCAAAAGGTGTCAAAAATATGAGGAGCATGAAACGGTCTGAAAAATAAGAGGAGCATGAAACGGTCTGAAAAATGGGAGGAGCATTAAGCGGTGTTGAAAAACATGAAGAGCCTGAAAACGTGTGAAAAACATGAAGAGCTTAAAAGTTGTGAGAAATATGAAGAGCTTCAAAAGGTGTCAAAAATGAGACGAGCATGAAACGGTCTGGAAAATAGGACGAGCATGAAGCGGTGTTGAAAACATGAAGAGCCAGAAAAGGTGTGAAAAATATGAAGAGCTTCAAAAAGTGTCAAAAATATGAAGAGCATGAAACGGTCTGAAAAATAGGAGGAGCATGAAGTGATGTTGAAACACATGAAGAGCCTAAAAAGTTGTGAAAAATATGAAGAGCTTCAAAACGAGTCAAAAATATGAGGAGCATGAAACGGTCTGAAAAAGAGTATGATCATGAAGCCGTGTTGAAAAACATGGGGAGCCTGAAAATGTGTGAAAAATATGAAGAGCTTCAAAAGGTGTCAAAAATATGAGGAGCATGAAATGGTCTGAAAAATAGGAGGAGCATGAAACCGTGTTCAAAAACATGAAGAGCCTGACAAGTTGTGAAAAATATGAAGAGCTTCAAACGGTTGGAAATACATGAGGAGCATGAAACCGTCTTGAAAAACATGACGAGCCTGAAAAGGTGGGTAAAATATGAAGAGCTTCAAAAGGTGTGAAATACATGAGGAGCATGAATCGGTCTGAAAAATAGGAGGAGCATGAAGTAGTGTTTAAAAACATGAAGAGACTGAATAGGTGTGAAAAATATGAAGAGCTTCAAAAGGTGTCAAAATATGAGGAGCATGAAACGGTCTGAAACATAGGAGGAGCATGAATCGGTTTTGAAAAACATGAAGAGCCTGAAAATGTGTGAAAAATATGAAGATCTTCAAAACGTGTCAAAATATGAGGAGCATGAAACGGTCTGAAAAACAGGAGGATCATGAAGCCGTGTTGAAAAACATGGGGAGGCTGCAAAGGTGTGAAAAATATGAAGAGCTTCAAAAGGTTGGAAATACATGAGGAGCATGAAACGGTCTGGAAAATAGGAAGAGCATGAAGCGGTGTTGAAAAACATGAAGAGCCTGAAAGGTGGATAAAATATGAAGAGCTTAAAAAGGTGTCAAAAATATGAGGAGCATGAAACGATCTGAAAAATAGGAGAAGCATGAAGTGGTGTTGAAAAACATGAAGAGCCTGAAAACGTGTGAAAAATATGAAGAGCTTCAAAAGGTGTGAAAAATATGAAGAGCTTCAAAAGGTGATAAAAATGAGATGAACATGAAACGGTCTGAAAAATATGAGGAGGATGAAGCGGTGTTGGAAATCATGAAGAGTATGAAAAGGTGTGAAATATATGAAGAGCTTCAAAAGGTGTCAAAAATATGAGGAGCATGAAACGGTGTTGAAAAACATGAAGAGCCTGAAAAGGTGGGTAAAATATGAAGAGCTTCAAAAGGTGTCAAAAACATGAGGAGCATGAAACGGTCTGAAAAATAGGAGGAGCATTAAACGGTGTTCAAAAACATGAAGAGCCTGAAATGGTGTGAAATATGAAGAGGTTCAAAAGGTGTCAAAAATAGGAGGAGCATGAAACAGTCTGAAAAATAGGAGGAGCATGAAGCGGTGTAAAAAACATGAAGACCCTGAAAAGGTGTGAAAAATATGAAGAGCTTCAAAAGGTATCAAAAATATGAGGAGCATGAAACGGTCTGAAAAATAGGAGGAACATGAAGCGCTGTTCAAAAACATGAAGAGCCTCAAAAGGTGTGAAAAATATGAAGAGCTTCAAAAGGTGTCAAAAATATGAGGAGCATGAAAGGGTCTGAAAAATAGGAGGAGCATGAAACGGTGTTCAAAAACATGAAGAGCCTGAAAAGGTGTGAAAGATATGAAGACCTTCAAAAGGTGTCAAAAATATGAGGAGCATGAAACGGTCTGAAAAATAGGAGCAGCATGAAGCGGTGTAATAAACATGAAGAGCCTGAAAAGGTGTGAAAAATATGAAGAGCTTCAAAAGGTGTGAAAAAAATGAAGAGCTTCAAAATGTGTCAAAAATATGAGGAGCATGAAAAGATCTGAAAATAGGAGCAGCATGAAACGGTGTTCAAAGACATGAAGAGCCTGAAAAGGTGTGAAAAATATGGAGAGCATCAAAACGTGTCAAAAATATGAGGAGCATGAAACGATCTGAAAAATAGGAGGAGCAAGAAGCGGTGTTGAAAAAAATGAAGAGCCTGAAAACCTTTGAAAAATATGAAGAGCTTCAAAAGGTGTGGAAAATATGAAGAGCTTCAAAATGTATCAAAAGTGAGATGAGCATGAAAATGTCTGAAAAATAGGAGGAGCATGAAGTGGTGTTGAAAAACATGAAGAGCCTGAAAATGTGTGAAATATATGAAGAGCTTCAAAAGGTGTCAAAAATGAGATGAGCATGAAACAGTCCGAAAAATAGGAGGAGCCTGAAATCGTGTTCAAAAACATGAAGAGCCTAAAAAGTTGTGAATAATATAAAGAGCTTCAAAAGGTGTGAAATGCAGGAGGAGCATTAAACGGTCTGAAAATTAGGAGGAGCATGAAGTGGTGTTGAAAAACATGAAGAGCCTGAAAATGTGTGAAATATATGAAGAGCTTCAAAAGGTGTCAGAAATGAGAGGAGCATGAAACGGTCTGAAAAATAGGAGAAGCATGAAGTGGCTTTGAAAAACATGAAGAGCCTGAAAAGGTGTGAAAAATATGAAGAGTTTCAAAAGGTGTCAAAAATATGAGGAGCATGAAACGGTCTGAAAAATAGGAGGAGCATGAAACGGTGTTCAAAAACATGAAGAGCCTGAAAAGGTGTGAAAAATATGAAGAGCTTCAAAACATGTCAAAAATATGAGGAGCATGAAACGGTCTGAAAAATAGGAGGAGCAAGAAGCGGTGTTGAAAAAGATTAAGAGCCTGAAAATGTTTGAAAAATATGAAGAGCTTTAAAAGGTGTGGAAAATATGAAGAGCTTCAAAATGTGTCAAAAGCGAGATGAGTATGAAACGGTCTGAAAAATAGGAGGAGCATGAAGTGGTGTTGAAAAACATGAAGAGCCTGAAAATGTGTGAATTATATGAAGAGCTTCAAAATGTGTCAGAAATGAGAGAAGCATGAAACGGTCTGAAAAATAGGATGAGCAAGAAGGGGTGTTGAAAAACATGAAGAGCCTGAATACGTTTGAGAAATATGAAGAGCTTCAAAAGGTGTGAAAAGTATGAAGAGCTTCAAAAGTTGTTAAAAATGAGATGAGCATGACACAGTTCAAAAAATAGGAGGAGAATGAAAACGTGTTCAAAAACATGAAGAGCCTAAAAAGGTTGAAAAACATGAAGAGCTTCAAAAGGTGTGAAAAATACGAGGAGCATAAAACGCTCTGAAAAATAGCAGAAGCAGGAAGTGGTGTTGAAAAACATGAAGAGCCTGAAAACGTGTGAAATATATGAAGAGCTTCAAAAGGTGTCAAAAATATGAGGAGCATGAAACGGTCTGAAAAATAGGAGGAACACAAGTGGTGTTCAAAAACATGAAGAGCCTGAAAAGGTGTGAAAAATATGAAGAGATTCAAAAGTTGTCAAAAATATGAGGAGCATGAATCGGTGTTGAAAAACATGAAGAGCCTGAAAATGTGTGAAATATATGAAGAGCTTCAAAAGGTGTCAAAAATGAGATGAGCATGAAACAGTCCGAAAAATAGGAGGAGCCTGAAATCGTGTTCAAAAACATGAAGAGCCTAAAAAGTTGTGAAAAATATAAAGAGCTTCAAAAGGTGTGAAATGCAGGAGGAGCATTAAACGGTCTGAAAATTAGGAGGAGCATGAAGTGGTGTTGAAAAACATGAAGAGCCTGAAAATGTGTGAAATATATGAAGAGCTTCAAAAGGTGTCAGAAATGAGAGGAGCATGAAACGGTCTGAAAAATAGGAGAAGCATGAAGTGGCTTTGAAAAACATGAAGAGCCTGAAAAGGTGTGAAAAATATGAAGAGTTTCAAAAGGTGTCAAAAATATGAGGAGCATGAAACGGTCTGAAAAATAGGAGGAGCATGAAACGGTGTTCAAAAACATGAAGAGCCTGAAAAGGTGTGAAAAATATGAAGAGCTTCAAAACATGTCAAAAATATGAGGAGCATGAAACGGTCTAAAAAATAGGAGGAGCAAGAAGCGGTGTTGAAAAAGATTAAGAGCCTGAAAATGTTTGAAAAATATGAAGAGCTTTAAAAGGTGTGGAAAATATGAAGAGCTTCAAAATGTGTCAAAAGCGAGATGAGTATGAAACGGTCTGAAAAATAGGAGGAGCATGAAGTGGTGTTGAAAAACATGAAGAGCCTGAAAATGTGTGAATTATATGAAGAGCTTCAAAATGTGTCAGAAATGAGAGAAGCATGAAACGGTCTGAAAAATAGGATGAGCAAGAAGGGGTGTTGAAAAACATGAAGAGCCTGAAAACGTTTGAGAAATATGAAGAGCTTCAAAAGGTGTGAAAAATATGAAGAGCTTCAAAAGTTGTTAAAAATGAGATGAGCATGACACAGTTCAAAAAATAGGAGGAGAATGAAAACGTGTTCAAAAACATGAAGAGCCTAAAAAGGTTGAAAAACATGAAGAGCTTCAAAAGGTGTGAAAAATACGAGGAGCATAAAACGCTCTGAAAAATAGCAGAAGCAGGAAGTGGTGTTGAAAAACATGAAGAGCCTGAAAACGTGTGAAATATATGAAGAGCTTCAAAAGGTGTCAAAAATATGAGGAGCATGAAACGGTGTGAAAAATAGGAGGAACACAAGTGGTGTTCAAAAACATGAAGAGTCTGAAAAGGTGTGAAAAATATGAAGAGATTCAAAAGTTGTCAAAAATATGAGGAGCATGAATCGGTGTTGAAAAACATGAAGAGCCTGAAAATGTGTGAAAAATATGAAGAGCTTCAAAAGGTGTCAAAAATATGAGGAGCATGAAACGGTCTGAAAAATAGGAGAAGCATGAAGCGGTGTTGAAAAACATGAAGAACATGAAAAGGTGTGAAAAATATGAAGAGCTTCAAAAGGTGTCAAAAATATTAGGAGCATGAACCGGTCTAAAAAATAGGAGGAGCATGAAGCGGTTTTGAAAAACATGAAGAGCATGAAAAGGTGTGAAAAATATGAAGAGATTCAAAAGGTGTCAAAAATATGAGGATCATGAAACGGTCTGAAAAATAGGAAGAGAATGAAGCGGTGTTGAAAAACATGAAAAGCCTGAAAAGGTGTGAAAAATATGAAGAGCTTCAAAAGGTGTCAAAAATATGAGGAGCATGAAACGGTCTGAAAAATAGGAGGAGCATGAAACGGTCTGAAAAATGGGAGGAGCATGAAGCGGTGTTGAAAAACATGAAGAGACTGAAAACGTGTGAAAAACATGAAGAGCTTAAAAGTTGTGAGAAATATGAAGAGCTTCAAAAGGTGTCAAAATGAGACGAGCATGAAACGGTCTGGAAAATAGGACGAGCATGAAGCGGTGTTGAAAACATGAAGAGCCAGAAAAGGTGTGAAAAATATGAAGAGCTTCAAAAAGTGTCAAAAATATGAAGAGCATGAAACGGTCTGAAAAATAGGAGGAGCATGAAGTGATGTTGAAAAACATGAAAAGCCTAAAAAGGTGTGAAAAATATGAAGAGCTTCAAAACGTGTCAAAAATATGAGGAGCTTGAAACGGTCTGAAAAAGAGTAGGATCATGAAGCCGTGTTGAAAAACATGGGGAGCCTGAAAAGGTGTGAAAAATATGAAGAGCTTCAAAAGGTGTCAAAAATATGAAGAGCTTCAAAAGTTGTTAAAAATGAGATGAGCATGACACAGTCCGAAAAATAGGAGGAGCATGAAACCGTGTTCAAAAACATGAAGAGCCTGAAAAGGTGTGAAAAATATGAAGAGCTTCAAAAGGTGTCAAAAATATGAAGAGCTTCAAAAGTTGTTAAAAATGAGATGAGCATGACACAGTCCGAAAAATAGGAGGAGCATGAAACCGTGTTCAAAAACATGAAGAGCCTGAAAAGTTGTGAAAAATATGAAGAGCTTCAAACGGTTGGAAATACATGAGTAGCATGAAGCGGTGTTGGAAATCATGAAGAGTCTGAAAAGGTGTGAAATATATTAAGAGCTTCAAAAGGTGTCAAAAATATGAGGAGCATGAAACGTTCTGAAAAATAGGAGGAGCATGAAGCGGTGTTGAAAAACATGAAGAACCTGAAAAGGTGTGAAAAATATCAAGAGCTTCAAAAGGTGTCTAAACTATGAGGAGCATGAAACGGTCTGATAAATAGGAAGAGCATGAAAGGGTGTTCAAATGCATGAAGAGCCTGAAAAGGTGTGAAAAATATGAAGAGCTTCAAAAGGTGTAAAATACATGAGGAACAAGAAACGGTCTGGAAAATAGGATGAGCATGAAGTTGTGTTGAAAAACATGAAGAGACTGAAAAGGTGTGAAAAATATGAAGAGGTTCAAAATGTGTCAAAAGTGAGATGAGCATGAAACGGTCTGAAAAATAGGAGGAGCATGAAGTGGTGTTGAAAAACATGAAGAGCCTGAAAATGTGTGAAATATATGAAGAGCTTCAAAAGTTGTCAGAAATGATAGAAACATGAAACGGTCTGAAAAATAGGATGAGCAAGAAGGGGTGTTGAAAAACATGAAGAGCCTGAAAAGGTTTGAGAAATACGAAGAGATTCAAAAGGTGTGAAAAATATGAAGAGCTTCAAAAGGTGTCAAAAATGAGATGAGCATGAAACGGGCTGAAAAATAGGAGAAGCATGAACTGGTGTGGAAAAACATGAAGAGCCTGAAAAGGTGTGAAAAATATGAAGAGCTTCAAAAGGTGTGAAAAACATGAGGAGAATGAAACGGCCTGAAAAATAGAAGCTGCATGAAACGGTGTGGGAAAACATGAAGAGCCTGAAAAGGTGTGAAAAATATGAAGAGCTTCAAAAGGTGTCAAAAATATGAAGAGCCTGAAAAGGTGTGAAAAATATGAAGAGCTTCAAATGGTGTCAAAAATATGAGAAGCATGAAACGGTCTGAAAGATATTAGGAGCATGAAACGGTGATCAGAAACATGAAGAGCCTGAAAAGTTGTGAAAAATATGAAGAGCTTTAAAAGGTGTCAAAAATATGAGGAGCATGAAACGGTCTGAAAAATAGGGGAAGCATGAAGTGGTGTGGAAAAACATGAAGAGCCTGAAAAGGTGTGAAAAATATGAAGAGCTTCAAAAGGTGTGAAATACATGAGGAGCATGAAACGGTCTGAAAAATAGATGCGGCAAGAAATGGTGTTGACAAACATGAAGAGCCTGAAAAGGTGTGAAAAATATGAAGAGCTTAAAAAGGTGTCAAAAATATGAGGAGCATGAAACTGTCTGAAAAAAGGAAGAGCAAGAAAGGGTGTTGAAAAACATGAAGAGACTGAAAAAGTGTGAAAAATATGAAGAGCTTCCAAAGATATCAAAATATGAAGAGCTTCAAAAGGTGTCAAAAATGAGATGAGCATGAAACGGTCTGAAAAATAGGAGGAGCATGAAACGGTGATCAAAAACAAGAGGAGCCTGAAAAGGTGTGAGAAATATGAAGAACTTCAAAAGGTGTGAAATTCATGAGAGCATGAAACGTTCTGAAAAATAGGAGGAGCATGAAACGGTGATCAAAAACAAGAGGAGCCGGAAAAGGTGTGAGAAATATGAAGAACTTCAAAAGGTGTGAAATTCATGAGAGCATGAAACGTTCTGAAAAATAGGAAGAGCATGAAGTGGTGTTCAAAAACATGAAGAGTCTGAAAAGGTGTGAAAAATATGAAGAGCTTCAATAGGTGTGAAAAATATGAGGAGCAGTATACGGTGTGAAACATAGGAGAAGCATGAAGCGGTGTTCAAAAACATGAAGAGCCTGATAAGGTGTGAAAAATATGAAAAGTTTGAAAAGGTGTCAAAAATGAGATGAGCATGAAACGGTCTGAAAAATAGGAGGAGCATGAAGTGGTGTTGAAAAACATGAAGAGCCTGAAAAGGTGTGAAAAATATGAAGAGATTGTAAAGGTTTCAAAAATGAGATGAGCATGAAACGGTCTGAAAAATAGGAGGAGCATGAAGTGCTGTTGCAAAACATGAAGAGCCTGAAAATGCATGAAAAATATGAAGAGGTTCAAAAGGTGTGAAATACATGAGGTGATTGAAACTCTCTGAAAAATAGGAGGAGCATGAAGCGGTGTTCAAAAACATGAAGAGCCTGAAATGTTGTGAAAAATTTGAAAAGCTTCAAAAGGTGTCAAAAACGAGATGAGCATGAAACTGTTTGAAAAATAGGAGGACCATGAAGTGGTGTTGAAAAACATGAAGAGCCTGAAAAGGAGTGAAAAATATGAAGAGTTTCAATAAGTGTCAAAAATATGAGGAGCATGAAACGGTCTGAAAAATATGAGGAGCATGAAACGGTGATCAAAAACATGAAGAGTCTGAAAAGGTGTGAAAAATATGAAGAGCTTCAAAAGGTGTCAAAAATATGAGGAGCATGAAAGGTCTGAAAAATACGACGAGCATGAAGTGGTGCTGAAACACAAGAAGAGCCTGAAAAGTTGTGAAATAATGAAGAGCTTCTAAAGGTGTCAAAAATATGAGGAGGATGAAACGGTCTGAAAAATAGGAGGAGCATGAAGTGTTGTTGAAAAACCTGAAGAGCCTGAAAAGGTGTGAAAAATATGAAGAGTTTCAAAATGTGTCAAAAATATGAGGAGCATGAAACGGTCTGGAAAATAGGAGGAGCATGAAGCGGTGTTCAAAAACATGAAGAGTCTGAAAACGTGTGAAAAATATGAAGAGCTTCAAAAGGTGTCAAAACTATTAGGGGCATGAAACGGTCTGAAAAATACGAGGAGCATGAAGTGGTGTTGAAAAACATGAAGAGCCTGAAAAGGTGTGAAAAATATAAAGAGCTTCAAAAGGTGTGAATTACATGAGGAGCATGAAAAATTCTGAAAAAAGGAGGAGCATAAGGCGGTGTTGAAAAACATGAAGAGCCTGAAAAGGTGTGAAAAATATGAAGAGATTCAAAAGGTGTCAATAATATGAGGAGCATGAAACTGTCTGAAAAATGGGAGGAGCATGAAGCTGTGTTCAAAAACGTGAAGAGCCTGAAAAGGTGTGAAAAATATGAAGAACTTCAAAACGTGTCAAAAATATGAGGAGCATGAAACGGTCTGAAAAATAGGAGGAGCATGAAAAGGTGATCAAAAACATGAGGAGCCTGAAAAGGTGTGATAGATATGAAGAGCTTCAAGTCGAGTCAAAAATAGAAGAAGCATGAAACGGTCTGAAAGATAGGAGGAGCATGAAACGGTGATCAGAAACATGAAGAGCCTGAAAATTTGTGAAAAATATGAAGAGCTTCAAAAGGTTTGAAATTCATGAGGAGCATGAAACGGTCTGAAAAATAGGAGAAGCATGAAGTGAAGTGGAAAAACATGAAGAGCCTGAAAAGGTGTGAAAAATATGAAGAGCTTCAAAAGGTGTCAAAAATATGAAGAGCCTGAAAAGGTGTGAAAAATATGAAGAGCTTCAAATGGTGTCAAAAATATGAGAAGCATGAAACGGTCTGAAAGATATTAGGAGCATGAAACGGTGATCAGAAACATGAAGAGCCTGAAAAGTTGTGAAAAATATGAAGAGCTTTAAAAGGTGTCAAAAATATGAGGAGCATGAAACGGTCTGAAAAATAGCGGAAGCATGAAGTGGTGTGGAAAAACATGAAGAGCCTGAAAAGGTGTGAAAAATATGAAGAGCTTCAAAAGGTGTGAAATACATGAGGAGCATGAAACGGTCTGAAAAATAGATGCGGCAAGAAATGGTGTTGACAAACATGAAGAGCCTGAAAAGGTGTGAAAAATATGAAGAGCTTAAAAAGGTGTCAAAAATATGAGGAGCATGAAACTGTCTGAAAAAAGGAAGAGCAAGAAAGGGTGTTGAAAAACATGAAGAGACTGAAAAAGTGTGAAAAATATGAAGAGCTTCCAAAGATATCAAAATATGAAGAGCTTCAAAAGGTGTCAAAAATGAGATGAGCATGAAACGGTCTGAAAAATAGGAGGAGCATGAAACGGTGATCAAAAACAAGAGGAGCCTGAAAAGGTGTGAGAAATATGAAGAACTTCAAAAGGTGTGAAATTCATGAGAGCATGAAACGTTCTGAAAAATAGGAGGAGCATGAAACGGTGATCAAAAACAAGAGGAGCCGGAAAAGGTGTGAGAAATATGAAGAACTTCAAAAGGTGTGAAATTCATGAGAGCATGAAACGTTCTGAAAAATAGGAAGAGCATGAAGTGGTGTTCAAAAACATGAAGAGTCTGAAAAGGTGTCAAAAATACGAAGAGCTTCAATAGGTGTGAAAAATATGAGGAGCAGTATACGGTGTGAAACATAGGAGAAGCATGAAGCGGTGTTCAAAAACATGAAGAGCCTGATAAGTTGTGAAAAATATGAAAAGTTTGAAAAGGTGTCAAAAATGAGATGAGCATGAAACGGTCTGAAAAATAGGAGGAGCATGAAGTGGTGTTGAAAAACATGAAGAGCCTGAAAAGGTGTGAAAAATATGAAGAGATTGTAAAGGTTTCAAAAATGAGATGAGCATGAAACGGTCTGAAAAATAGGAGGAGCATGAAGTGCTGTTGCAAAACATGAAGAGCCTGAAAATGCATGAAAAATATGAAGAGGTTCAAAAGGTGTGAAATACATGAGGTGATTGAAACTCTCTGAAAAATAGGAGGAGCATGAAGCGGTGTTCAAAAACATGAAGAGCCTGAAATGTTGTGAAAAATTTGAAAAGCTTCAAAAGGTGTCAAAAACGAGATGAGCATGAAACTGTTTGAAAAATAGGAGGACCATGAAGTGGTGTTGAAAAACATGAAGAGCCTGAAAAGGAGTGAAAAATATGAAGAGTTTCAATAAGTGTCAAAAATATGAGGAGCATGAAACGGTCTGAAAAATATGAGGAGCATGAAACGGTGATCAAAAACATGAAGAGTCTGAAAAGGTGTGAAAAATATGAAGAGCTTCAAAAGGTGTCAAAAATATGAGGAGCATGAAAGGTCTGAAAAATACGACGAGCATGAAGTGGTGCTGAAACACAAGAAGAGCCTGAAAAGTTGTGAAATAATGAAGAGCTTCTAAAGGTGTCAAAAATATGAGGAGGATGAAACGGTCTGAAAAATAGGAGGAGCATGAAGTGTTGTTGAAAAACCTGAAGAGCCTGAAAAGGTGTGAAAAATATGAAGAGTTTCAAAATGTGTCAAAAATATGAGGAGCATGAAACGGTCTGGAAAATAGGAGGAGCATGAAGCGGTGTTCAAAAACATGAAGAGTCTGAAAACGTGTGAAAAATATGAAGAGCTTCAAAAGGTGTCAAAACTATTAGGGGCATGAAACGGTCTGAAAAATACGAGGAGCATGAAGTGGTGTTGAAAAACATGAAGAGCCTGAAAAGGTGTGAAAAATATAAAGAGCTTCAAAAGGTGTGAATTACATGAGGAGCATGAAAAATTCTGAAAAAAGGAGGAGCATAAGGCGGTGTTGAAAAACATGAAGAGCCTGAAAAGGTGTGAAAAATATGAAGAGATTCAAAAGGTGTCAATAATATGAGGAGCATGAAACTGTCTGAAAAATGGGAGGAGCATGAAGCTGTGTTCAAAAACGTGAAGAGCCTGAAAAGGTGTGAAAAATATGAAGAACTTCAAAACGTGTCAAAAATATGAGGAGCATGAAACGGTCTGAAAAATAGAAGCAGCATGAAGCGGTGTTCAAAAACATGAAGAGCCTGAAAACGTGTGAAAAATATGAAGACCTTCAAAAGGTGTGAAAAATATGAAGAGCTTCAAAAAGTGTCAAAAATTAGATGAGCATGAAACGGTCTGAACAATAGGAGGAGCATGAAGCGTTGTTCAAAAACATGAAGAGCCTGAAAAGGTGTGAAAAATATGAAAAGTTTGAAAAGGTGTCAAAAATGAGATGAGCATGAAACGGTCTGAAAAATAGGAGGAGCATCAAGCGGTGTTGAAAAACATAAAGAGCCTGAAAAGGTGTGAAAAATATGAAGAGATACTAAAGGTTTCAAAAATGAGATGAGCATGAAACAGTCCGAAAAATAGGAGGAGCATCAAGCGGTGTTGATAAACATGAAGAGCCTGAAAAGTTGTCAAAAATATGAAGAGCTTCAAAATGTGTCAAAAACATGAGGAGCAAGAAACGGTCTGAAATATATGAGGAGCATGATGCGGTGTTGGATAACATGAAGAGCCTGAAAACGTGTGAAAATTTTGAAGAGCTTCAAAAGGAGTGAAAAATATGAAGAGCTTCAAAAGGTGTCAAAAATGAGATGAGCATGAAACGGTCTGAAAAAAAGGAGGAGCATGAAGTGGTGTTGAAAAAAAGAAGAGCCTGAAAAGGTGTAAAATATATGAAGAGCTTCAAAAGGTGTGAAACACATGAGGAGCATTAAACGGTCTGATAATTAGGAGGAGCATGAAGCGTTGTTCAGAAACATGAAGAGCCTGAATAGGTGTGAAAAATATGAAGAGCTTCAAAAGGTGTGAAAATTATGAGGAGCATGAAACGGTATGAAAAATAGGAGGAGCATCAAGCGGTGTTCAAAAACATGAAGAGCCTGAAAAGGTGTGAAAAATATGAAGAGCTTCATAAGGTGTCAAAATTAGTTTAGCATGAAAGGATCTGAACAATAGGAGGCGCATGAAGTGATGTTGAAAACATGAAGAGCCTGAAATGGTGTGAAATATATAAAGAGCTTCAAAAGGTGTGAAAAATATGAAGAGCATCAAAAGGTGTCAAAAATATGAGGAGCATGAAACGGTCTGAAAAATAGGAGGAGCATGAAGCGCAGTTCAAAAACATGAAGAGCCTGAAAAGGTGTGAAAAATATGAAAAGCTTTAAAAGGTGTCAAAATTATGAGGAACATGAAACGTTCTGAAAAATAGGAGGATCATTAAACGTTGTTCAAAATCATGAACAGCCTGAAAAGGTGTGAAAAATATGAAGAGCCTCAAAACGTGTCAAAAATATGAGAAGTAAGAAACTGTCTGAAAAATAGGAGGAGAATGAAACGGTATTCAAAACCATGAAGAGCCTGAAAAGGTGTGAAAAATGTGAAGAGCTTCAAAAGGTGTCAAAATTATGAAGAGCTTCAAAAGTGTCAAATATTAGATGAGCATGAAACGGTCTGAAAAATAGAAGAAGCATGAAGTGGTGATGAAAAACATGAGGAGCCTGAAAAGGTGTGAAATATATGAAGAGGTTCAAAATTGTGAAAAATATGAAGAGCTTCAAAAGGTGTCAAAAATATGAGGAGCATGAAAGGGTCTGAAAAATAGGAGGAGAATGAAACGGTGTTCAAAAACATGAAGAGCCTGAAAAGGTGTGAAAAATGTGAAGAGCTTCAAAAGGTGTGAAAAATATGAAGAGCTTCAAAAGGTGTCAAAAAATAGATGAGCATGAAACGGTATGAAAAATAGGAGGAGCATGAAATGGTGTTCAAAAACATGAAGAGCCTGAAAAGGTGTGAAAATTATGAAGAGCTTCAAAATGTGTGAAATACATGAGGAGCATGAAACATTCTGAAAAATAGGAGGAGCATGATGCGGTGTTCAAAAACATAAAGAGCCTGAAAAGGTGTGAACAATATGAAGAGCTTCAAAAGTTGTGAAATACATGAGGAGCATGAAACATTCTGAAAAATAGGAAGAGCATGATGAGGTGTTCAAAAACATGAACAGCCTGAAAAGGTGTGAAAAATATGAAGAGCTTCAAAAGGTGTGAAAAATATGAGGAGATTCAAAAGGTGTGAAAAATATGAGGAGCATGAAAGGTCTGAAAAATAGGACGAGCATGAAGCGGTGCTAAAACACATGAAGAGCCTGAAAAGTTGTGAAATAATGAAGAGCTTCTAAAGGTGTCAAAAATATGAGGAGCATGAAACGGCCTGAAAAATAGGCGAAGCTTGAAGCGGTGTTGAAAAACATCAAGAGCCTGAAAAGTGTGAAAAATATGAAGAGCTTCAAAAGGTGTCAAAAATATGAGGAGATTGATACGGTTTGAAAAATAGGAGGAGCATGAAGTGGTGTTGAAAATCATGAAGAGGCTGAATAGCTGTGAGAAATATGAAGAGCTTCAAAAGTTGTCAAAAATATGAGGAGCATGAAACGGTCTGAAAAATAGGAGGAGCATCAAGCGGTGTTGATAAACATGAAGAGCCTGAAAAGTTGTCAAAAATATGAAGAGCTTCAAAATGTGTCAAAAACATGAGGAGCAAGAAACGGTCTGAAATATATGAGGAGCATGATGCGGTGTTGGATAACATGAAGAGCCTGAAAACGTGTGAAAATTTTGAAGAGCTTCAAAAGGAGTGAAAAATATGAAGAGCTTCAAAAGGTGTCAAAAATGAGATGAGCATGAAACGGTCTGAAAAAAAGGAGGAGCATGAAGTGGTGTTGAAAAAAAGAAGAGCCTGAAAAGGTGTAAAATATATGAAGAGCTTCAAAAGGTGTGAAACACATGAGGAGCATTAAACGGTCTGATAATTAGGAGGAGCATGAAGCGTTGTTCAGAAACATGAAGAGCCTGAATAGGTGTGAAAAATATGAAGAGCTTCAAAAGGTGTGAAAATTATGAGGAGCATGAAACGGTATGAAAAATAGGAGGAGCATCAAGCGGTGTTCAAAAACATGAAGAGCCTGAAAAGGTGTGAAAAATATGAAGAGCTTCATAAGGTGTCAAAATTAGTTTAGCATGAAAGGATCTGAACAATAGGAGGCGCATGAAGTGATGTTGAAAACATGAAGAGCCTGAAATGGTGTGAAATATATAAAGAGCTTCAAAAGGTGTGAAAAATATGAAGAGCATCAAAAGGTGTCAAAAATATGAGGAGCATGAAACGGTCTGAAAAATAGGAGGAGCATGAAGCGCAGTTCAAAAACATGAAGAGCCTGAAAAGGTGTGAAAAATATGAAAAGCTTTAAAAGGTGTCAAAATTATGAGGAACATGAAACGTTCTGAAAAATAGGAGGATCATTAAACGTTGTTCAAAATCATGAACAGCCTGAAAAGGTGTGAAAAATATGAAGAGCCTCAAAACGTGTCAAAAATATGAGAAGTAAGAAACTGTCTGAAAAATAGGAGGAGAATGAAACGGTATTCAAAACCATGAAGAGCCTGAAAAGGTGTGAAAAATGTGAAGAGCTTCAAAAGGTGTCAAAATTATGAAGAGCTTCAAAAGTGTCAAATATTAGATGAGCATGAAACGGTCTGAAAAATAGAAGAAGCATGAAGTGGTGATGAAAAACATGAGGAGCCTGAAAAGGTGTGAAATATATGAAGAGGTTCAAAATTGTGAAAAATATGAAGAGCTTCAAAAGGTGTCAAAAATATGAGGAGCATGAAAGGGTCTGAAAAATAGGAGGAGAATGAAACGGTGTTCAAAAACATGAAGAGCCTGAAAAGGTGTGAAAAATGTGAAGAGCTTCAAAAGGTGTGAAAAATATGAAGAGCTTCAAAAGGTGTCAAAAAATAGATGAGCATGAAACGGTATGAAAAATAGGAGGAGCATGAAATGGTGTTCAAAAACATGAAGAGCCTGAAAAGGTGTGAAAATTATGAAGAGCTTCAAAATGTGTGAAATACATGAGGAGCATGAAACATTCTGAAAAATAGGAGGAGCATGATGCGGTGTTCAAAAACATAAAGAGCCTGAAAAGGTGTGAACAATATGAAGAGCTTCAAAAGTTGTGAAATACATGAGGAGCATGAAACATTCTGAAAAATAGGAAGAGCATGATGAGGTGTTCAAAAACATGAACAGCCTGAAAAGGTGTGAAAAATATGAAGAGCTTCAAAAGGTGTGAAAAATATGAGGAGATTCAAAAGGTGTGAAAAATATGAGGAGCATGAAAGGTCTGAAAAATAGGACGAGCATGAAGCGGTGCTAAAACACATGAAGAGCCTGAAAAGTTGTGAAATAATGAAGAGCTTCTAAAGGTGTCAAAAATATGAGGAGCATGAAACGGCCTGAAAAATAGGCGAAGCTTGAAGCGGTGTTGAAAAACATCAAGAGCCTGAAAAGTGTGAAAAATATGAAGAGCTTCAAAAGGTGTCAAAAATATGAGGAGATTGATACGGTTTGAAAAATAGGAGGAGCATGAAGTGGTGTTGAAAATCATGAAGAGGCTGAATAGCTGTGAGAAATATGAAGAGCTTCAAAAGTTGTCAAAAATATGAGGAGCATGAAACGGTCTGAAAAATAGCAGGAGCATGAAGCGGTGTTGAAAAACATGAAGAGTCTGAAAACGTGTGAAAATTCGAAGAGCTTCAAAAATATGAAAAACATGAAGAGCTTCAAAAGGTGTCAAAAATATGAGGAGCATGAAACGGTCTGAAAAATAGGAGGATAATGAAGCGGTGTTGAAAAACCTCAAGAGCCTGAAAAGGTGTGAAAAATATGAAGAGCTTCAAAAAGTGTCAAAAATTAGATTAGCATGAATGGGTCTGAAAAATAGTAGGAGCCTGAAGTTTTGTTGAAAAACATGAAGAGCTTGAAAAAGTGTGAAAAATATGAAGAGCTTCAAAAATATGAAAATTATGAAGAGCTTCAAAAGGTGTGAAAAATATGAAGAGCTTCAAAAGATGTCAAAAATGAGATGAGCATGAAACGGTCTGAAAAATAGGAGGAGCATGAAGTGGTGGTGAAAATCATGAAGAGCCTGAAAAGGTGTGAAAAATATGCAGAGCTTCAAAAGGTGTCAAAAATATGAGGAGAATGAAACGGTCTGAAAAATACGAGGAGCATGAAGTGGTGTTGAAAAACATGAAGAGCCTGAAAATTGTGAAAAATATGTAGAGCTTCAAAAGGTGTCAAAAATATGAGGAGCATGAAACGGTCCGAAAAATAGGAGGAGCATGAAGCGGTGTTGAAAAACATGAAGAGCCTGAAAAGGTGTCAAAAATATGAAGCGCTTCAAAAGGTGTGAAAAATATGAAGAGCTTCAAATGGTGTGAAAAATATGAGGAGCATGAAACGGTCTGAAATATAGGAGGAGCATGAACCGGTGTTCAAAAACATGAAGAGCCTGAAAAGGTGTGAAAAATCTGAAGAGCTTCAAAAGGTGTCAAAAATATGAGGAGCATGGAATGGTCTGAAAAATAGGAGGAGCATGAAGCGGTGTTGAAAAACATGAAGAGCGTGAAAAGGTGTGAAAAACATGAAGAGCTTCAAAAGGTGTGAAATACATGAGGAGCATGAAACGGTCTGAAAAATAGGAGGAGCATGAAGCGGTGTTGAAAAACATGAAGAGCCTTAAAAGTGTGAAAAATATGAACAGCTTCAAAATGTGTGAAAAATACGAGGAGCATGAAACGGTGAAAAATAGGAGAGGCATGAAGCGGTGTTGAAAAACAAGAACAGTCTGAAAAGGTGTGGAAAATATGTATAGCTTCAAAAGGTGTTAAATACATGAGGAGCATGAAACGGTCTGAAAAATAAGAGGAGCATGAAGAGGTGTTCACAAACATGAAGAGCCTGAAAGGTGTGAAAAATATGAAGAGCTTCAAAATGTGTGAAATACATGAGGAGCATGAAAAGGTCTGAAAAATAGGAGGAGCATAAAGTGGTGTTCAAAAACATGAAGAGCCTGAATACGTGTGAAAAATATGAGGAGCTTCAAAAATGTGAAAAATATGAAGAGCTTCAAAAGGTGTTAAAATTATGAGGAGCATGATACGGTCTTAAAAAGATTAGGAGGATGAAGTGGTGTTCAAAAGCATGAAGAGCCTGAAAAGGTGTGAAAAATATGAAGAGACTCAATACGTGCCAAAAATATGAGGAGTATGAAACGGTCGGAAAAATAGCAGGAGCATGAAGCGGTGTTGAAAAACATGAAGAGTCTGAAAACCTGTGAAAATTATGAAGAGCTTCAAAAATGTGAAAAATATGAAGAGCTTCAAAAGGTGTGAAAAATATGAAGAGCTTCAAAAGGTGTCAAAAAAGAGATGAGCATGAAAAGGTCTGAAAAAAAAGAGGAGCATGAAGCGGTGTTGAAAATCATGAAGAGCCTGAAAAGGTATGAAAAATATGAAGAGCTTCATAAGGTGTGAAATATATGAAGAGCTTCAAAAGGTGTCAAAATGAGATGAGCATGAAACGATTTGAAAAATAGGAGGAGCATGAATTGGTGTTGAAAAAAAATGAAGAGCCTGAAAAGGTGTGAAATATCTGAAGAGCTTCAAAAGGTGTCAAAAATATGAGGAGAATGAAACGGTCTGAAAAATAGGCGGAGCAGAAGCAGATTTGAAAAACATGAAGATCCTGAAAAGGTGTGATAATTATGAAGCGCTTCAAAAGGTGTCAAAATTATGGGGAGCATTAAACGGTCTGAAATATAGGAGGAGCATGAAACCTTGTTGAAAAATATGAAGAGCCTGAAAAGGTGTGAAAAATATGAAGAGCTTCAAAAGGTGTCAAAATATGAGGAGCATGAAACGGTCTGAAAAATAGGAGGAGCATGAAACGGTGTTCAAAAACATGAGGACCCTGAAAAATTGTGAAAAATATGAAGAGTTTCAAAAGGTGTCAAAAATATGAGGAGCATGAAACAATCTGAAAAATATGAGGAGAATGAAACGGTGTTCAAAAACATGAAAACCCTGAAATGGTGTGAAATATATGAAGAGCTTCAAAAGGTGTCAAAATTATGAGGAGCATGAAACGGTCTGAAAAATATGAGGAGCATGAAACGGTGTTCAAAAACATGAAAACCCTGAAAAGGTGTGAAATATATGAAGAGGTTCAAAAGATGTCAAAAATAGGAGGACCATGAAGCGGTGTAGAAAAACATGAAGAGCATGAAAAGGTGTGAAAAATATGAAGAGCTTCAAAACTTGTCAAAAATATGAGGAGCATGACACGGTCAGAAATATAGGAGGAGCATGAAGTGGTGTTGAAAACATGAAGAACCTGAAAAGTTGTGAAAAATATGAAGAGCTTCAAAAGGTGTCAAATATATGAGGAGCATGAAACGGTCTGAAAATTAGGAGGAGGATGAAATGGTGTTCAAAACATGAAGAGCCTGAAAAGGTTTGAAAAATGTGAAGAGCTTGAAAAGGTGTCAAAAATATGAGGGCCATGAAACGGTCTGAAAAAGAGGATGCGCAAGAAGCGGTGTTGAAAAACATGAAGAGCCTGAAAAGGTGTGAAAAATATGAAGAGCTTCAAAAGGAGTCAAAATATGAGGAGCATGAAACGGTCTGAAAAATAGGAGGTGCAAGAAACGGTGTTCAAAAACATGAACAGCCTGAAAAGGTTTGAAAAATGTGAAGAGCTTGAAAAGGTGTCAAAAATGTGAGGGGCATGAAACTGTCTGAAAAATAGGAGGAGCATGAAACCTTGTTGAAAAATATGAAGAGCCTGAAAAGGTGTGAAAAATATGAAGAGCTTCAAAAGGTGTCAAAATATGAGGAGCAAGAAACGGTCTGAAAAATAGGAGGAGCATGAAACGGTGTTGAAAACATGAAGAGCCTGAAAAGGTGTGAAAAATATGAAGAGCTCAGAAGGTGTCAAAAATATGAGGAGCATGAAACGGTCTGAAAAATATGAGGAGCATGAAACGGTGTTCAAAAACATGAAAACCCTGAAAAGGTGTGAAATATATGAAGAGCTTCAAAAGATGTCAAAAATAGGAGGAGCATGACACGGTTCAGAAATATAGGAGGAGCATGAAGTGGTGTTGAAAACATGAAGAACCTGAAAAGTTGTGAAAAATATGAAGAGCTTCAAAAGGTGTCAAATATATGAGGAGTATGAAACGGTCTGAAAAATGGGAGGAGCATGAAGTGGTGTTCAAAAACATGAAGAACCTGAAAAGGTGTGAAAAATATGAAGAGATTCAAAAGGTGTCAAAAATATGAGAAGCATGAAACGGTCTGAAAAATAGGAGGAGCATGAAGCGGTGTTGAAAAAGATGAAGATCTTGAATACGTGTGAAAAATATGAAGAGCTTCAAAAGGTGTCAAAAATATGAGGAGCATGAAACAGTCTGAAAAATAGGAGGAGCATGAAGCGGATTTGAAAAGCATGAAGAGCCTGAAAAGGTGTGAAATATATGAAGAGCTTCAAAAGGTGTAAAAAATATGAGGAGCTTGAAACGGTCTGAAAAATAAGAGGATCTGGTTTCCTCAGTGTGTATGCCCAGAAGTGGGATTGCTGGGTCATATGGCAGTTCTATTTCCAGTTTTTTAAGAAATCTCCACACTGTTTTCCATAGGGGCTGTACTAGTGTGCATTCCCACCAACAGTGTAAGAGGGTTCCCTTTTCTCCACACCATCTCCAGCATTTATTGCTTGTAGACTTTTGGATAGCAGCCATCCTGACTGGCATGTAATGGTACCTCATTGTGGTTTTGATTTGCATTTCTCTAATAATGAGTGATGTTGAGCATCTTTTCATGTGTTTGTTATCCATCTGTATGCCTTCTTTGGAGAAATGTCTGTTTAGTTCTTTGGCTCATTTTTTATTGGGTCATTTATTTTTCTGGAATTGAGCTGCAGGATTTGCTTGTATATTTTTGAGATTAATCCTTTGTCTATTTCTTCATTTGCTATTATTTTCTCCCAATTTGAGGGCTGTTTTTCACCTTACTTATAGTTTCCTTTGTAGTGCAAAAGCTTTTAAGTTTCATTAGGTCCCATTTGTTTAGTTTTGCTTTTATTTCCAATATTCTGGGAGGTGGGTCATAGAGGATCTTGCTTTGATTTATGTCGGAGAGTGTTTTGCCTGTGTTCTCCTCTAGGAGTTTTATAGTTTCTGGTCTTAAATTTAGATCTTTAATCCATTTTGAGTTTATTTTTGTGTATGGTGTTAGAAAGTGTTCTATTTTCATTCTTTTACAAGTGGTTGACCAGTTTTCCCAGCACCACTTGTTAAAGAGGTTGTCTTTTTTACATTGTATATCCTTGCCTCCTTTGTCAAAGATAAGGTGTACATAGGTTCGTCTGAAAGAGACACGTGCACCCCAATGTTCATCGCAGCACTGTTTATAATAGCCAGGACATGGAAGCAACCTAGATGCCCGTCAGCAGATGAATGGATAAGAAAGCTGTGGTACATATACACCATGGAATATTACTCAGCCATTAAAAAGAATTCATTTGAATCAGTCCTAATGAGATGGATGAAGCTGGAGCCCATTATACAGAGTGAAGTAAGCCAGAAAGATAAAGAACATTAGAGCATGCTGACACATGTATATGGAATTTAGAAAAGTGATAACGATAACCCTATATGCAGAACAGAAAAAGAGACACAGAAATACAGAACAGACTTTTGAACTTTGTGGGAGAATGCGAGGTTGGGATATTTCAAAAGAACAGCATGTATGCTATCTATGGTGAAACAGATCACCAGCCCAGGTAGGATGCAAGAGACAAGTGCTCCGGCTTGGTGCACTGGGAAGACCGAGAGGAATCGGGTGGAGAGGGAGGTGGGAGGGGGGATTGGGATTGGGAATACATGTAAATACATGGCTGATTCATAGCAATGTATGACAAAACCGACAGGGAAAAAAAAATAAAAATAATTAAAAAAAAATTAAAAAAAAAAATAACAATAAAAAAAAAATAAGAGGAGCATGAAACGGTCTGAAAAATAGGAGGAGCATGAAGCGGTCTTGAAAAACTTGAAGAGCCTGAAAACGTGTGAAAAATTTGAAGAGCATCAAAGGTGTGAAAAATATGAAGAGCTTCAAAAGGTGTAAAAAATGAGATGAGCATGAAACGGTCTGAAAAATAGGAGGAGCATGAAGTGGTGTTGAAAAAAATGAAGAGCCTGAAAATGTGTGAAACATATGAAGAGCTTCAAAAGGTGTCAAAAATATGAAGAGCATGAAATGGTCTGAAAAATAGGAGGGTCATGAAGCGGTGTTCAAAACGTGAAGAGCCTGAAAAGGTATGAAAAATATGAAGAGCTACAAAAGGTGTGAAATACATGAGGAGCATGAAACGGTCTGAAAAATGGAAGCGGCATGAAATGGTGTTCAAAAACATGAAGAGCCTGAAAAGATGTGAAAATTATGAAGAGCTTCAAAAGGTGTGAAATACATGAGGAGCATGAAACGGTCTGAAAAATAGGAGAAGCATGAAGTGGTGTTGAAAAACATGAAGAGCCTGAAAAGGAGTGAAAAATATGAAGAGCTTCAAAAGGTGTCAAACATATGAAGAACATGAAACGGTCTGAAAAATAGGAGGATCATGAAGCAGTGTTCAAAAACATGAAGAGCCAGAAAATGTGTGAAAAATATTCAGAGCTTCAAAATGTGTCAAATATATGAGGAGCATGAAACGGTCTGAAAAATAGGAGGAGCATTAAATGGTGATTAAAAACATGAAGAGCCTGAAAAGGTGTGAAAAATATGAAGAGATTCAAAAGGTGTGAAATACATGAGGAGCATGAAACAGGCCGAAAATAGGAGAAGCATGAAGTGGTGTGGAAAAACATGAAGAGCCTAAAAAGTTGTGAGAAATATGAAGAGCTTCAAAAGATGTGAAATACATGAGGAGCATGAAACTCTCTGAAAAATAAGAGGACCATGAAGCAGTGTCAAAAACATGAAGAGCCTAAAAAGTTGTGAGAAATATGAAGAGCTTTAAAAGGTGTCAAAAATGAGATGAGCATGAAACGGTCTGAAAAATAGGAGGAACATGAAGCGGTGTTGAGAAACATGAAGAGCCTAAAAAGTTGTGAGAAATATGAAGAGTTTCACAAGGGGTCAAAAATGAGATGAGCATGAAACGGTCTGAAAAATAGGAGCATGAAACGGTGATAAAAAACATGAAGAGCCTGAAAAAGTGTGAAAAATATGAAGAGCTTCAAAAGGTATGAAATTCATGAGGAGCATGAAATGGTCTGAAAAATAGGACAAGAATGAAGTGGTGTGGAAAAACATGAAGAGCCTGAAAAGGTGTGAAAAATATGAAGAGCTTCAAGAGGTGTCAAAAATATGAAGAGCATGAAACGGTCTGAAAAATAGGAGGATCATGAAGCAGTGATCAAAAACATGAGGAGCGTGAAAAGGTGTGAAAAATATGAAGAGCTTCAAAAGGTGTGAAATTCATG
Organism: Dama dama; assembly: GCF_033118175.1. Classification (NCBI taxonomy): domain Eukaryota; kingdom Metazoa; phylum Chordata; class Mammalia; order Artiodactyla; family Cervidae; genus Dama; species Dama dama. Next base: position 1,425,988 of record NW_026870882.1, read on the forward strand.
AGGATCATGAAACCGTCTAAAAAATAGGAGAAGCATGAAGTGGTGTGGAAAAACATGAAGAGCCTGTAAACGTGTGAAAATTATGAAGAGCTTCAAAAGGTGTCAAAAATATGAGGAGCATGAAATGGTCCGAAAAATAGGAGGAGCATGAAGCAGTGTTCAAAAACATGAAGAGCCTGAAAAAGTGTGAAAAATATGAAGAGCTTCAAAAGGTGTGAAATACATGAGGAGCATGAAACGGTCTGAAAAATAGGAGGAGCATGAAGCGGTGTTGAAAAACATGAAGAGCCTGAAGGTGTGAAAAATATGAAGAGCTTCAAAAGGTGTCAAAAATACGAGGAGCATGAAACGGTCTGAAAAATAGGAGGAGCATGAAGCGGTGTTGAAAAACTTGAAGAGCCTGAAAACGTGTGAAAAATATGAAGAGCATCAAAAGGTGTGAAAAATATGAAGAGCTTCAAAAGGTGTAAAAAATGAGATGAGCATGAAACGGTCTGAAAAATAGGAGGAGCATGAAGTGGTGTTGAAAAAAATGAAGTGCCTGAAAATGTGTGAAACATATGAAGAGCTTCAAAAGATGTCAAAATTATGAGGAGCATGAAACGGCCTGAAAAACTGGAGGAGCATGAAGCGGTGTTCAAAAATATGAAGAGCCTGAAAAGGTGTGAAAAATATGAAGAGCTTCAAAACGTGTCAAAAATATGAGTAGCATGAAACGGTCTGAAAAATAGGAGGAGCATGAAATGGTGTTCAAAAACATGAAGAGCCTGAAAAGGTGTGAAAAACATGAAGAGCCGGAAAAGGTGTGAAAAATATGAAGAGCTTCAAAAATATGAAAATTATGAAGAGCTTCAAAAGGTGTGAAACATATGAAGAGCTTCAAAAGATGTCAAAAATGAGATGAGCATGAAACGGTCTGAAAAATAGGAGGAGCATGAAGTGGTGGTGAAAATCATGAAGAGCCTGAAAAGGTGTGAAAAATATGCAGAGCTTCAAAAGGTGTCAAAAATATGAGGAGAATGAAACGGTCTGAAAAATACGAGGAGCATGAAGTGGTGTTGAAAAACATGAAGAGCCTGAAAATTGTGAAAAATATGAAGAGCTTCATAAGGTGTGAAATATATGAAGAGCTTCAAAAGGTGTCAAAATGAGATGAGCATGAAACGATTTGAAAAATAGGAGGAGCATGAATTGGTGTTGAAAAAAAATGAAGAGCCTGAAAAGGTGTGAAATATCTGAAGAGATTCAAAAGGTGTCAAAAATATGAGGAGAATGAAACGGTCTGAAAAATAGGCGGAGCAGAAGCAGATTTGAAAAACATGAAGATCCTGAAAAGGTGTGATAATTATGAAGCGCTTCAAAAGGTGTCAAAATTATGGGGAGCATTAAACGGTCTGAAATATAGGAGGAGCATGAAACCTTGTTGAAAAATATGAAGAGCCTGAAAAGGTGTGAAAAATATGAAGAGCTTCAAAAGGTGTCAAAATATGAGGAGCATGAAACGGTCTGAAAAATAGGAGGAGCATGAAACGGTGTTCAAAAACATGAGGACCCTGAAAAATTGTGAAAAATATGAAGAGTTTCAAAAGGTGTCAAAAATATGAGGAGCATGAAACAGTCTGAAAAATATGAGGAGAATGAAACGGTGTTCAAAAACATGAAAACCCTGAAATGGTGTGAAATATATGAAGAGCTTCAAAAGGTGTCAAAATTATGAGGAGCATGAAACGGTCTGAAAAATATGAGGAGAATGAAACGGTGTTCAAAAACATGAAAACCCTGAAAAGGTGTGAAATATATGAAGAGGTTCAAAAGATGTCAAAAATAGGAGGACCATGAAGCGGTGTAGAAAAACATGAAGAGCATGAAAAGGTGTGAAAAATATGAAGAGCTTCAAAACTTGTCAAAAATATGAGGAGCATGACACGGTCAGAAATATAGGAGGAGCATGAAGTGGTGTTGAAAACATGAAGAACCTGAAAAGTTGTGAAAAATATGAAGAGCTTCAAAAGGTGTCAAATATATGAGGAGCATGAAACGGTCTGAAAATTAGGAGGAGGATGAAATGGTGTTCAAAACATGAAGAGCCTGAAAAGGTTTGAAAAATGTGAAGAGCTTGAAAAGGTGTCAAAAATATGAGGGCCATGAAACGGTCTGAAAAAGAGGATGCGCAAGAAGCGGTGTTGAAAAACATGAAGAGCCTGAAAAGGTGTGAAAAATATGAAGAGCTTCAAAAGGAGTCAAAATATGAGGAGCATGAAACGGTCTGAAAAATAGGAGGTGCAAGAAACGGTGTTCAAAAACATGAACAGCCTGAAAAGGTTTGAAAAATGTGAAGAGCTTGAAAAGGTGTCAAAAATGTGAGGGGCATGAAACTGTCTGAAAAATAGGAGGAGCATGAAACCTTGTTGAAAAATATGAAGAGCCTGAAAAGGTGTGAAAAATATGAAGAGCTTCAAAAGGTGTCAAAATATGAGGAGCAAGAAACGGTCTGAAAAATAGGAGGAGCATGAAACGGTGTTGAAAACATGAAGAGCCTGAAAAGGTGTGAAAAATATGAAGAGCTCAAAAGGTGTCAAAAATATGAGGAGCATGAAACGGTCTGAAAAATATGAGGAGCATGAAACGGTGTTCAAAAACATGAAAACCCTGAAAAGGTGTGAAATATATGAAGAGCTTCAAAAGATGTCAAAAATAGGAGGAGCATGACACGGTTCAGAAATATAGGAGGAGCATGAAGTGGTGTTGAAAACATGAAGAACCTGAAAAGTTGTGAAAAATATGAAGAGCTTCAAAAGGTGTCAAATATATGAGGAGTATGAAACGGTCTGAAAAATGGGAGGAGCATGAAGTGGTGTTCAAAAACATGAAGAACCTGAAAAGGTGTGAAAAATATGAAGAGATTCAAAAGGTGTCAAAAATATGAGAAGCATGAAATGGTCTGAAAAATAGGAGGAGCATGAAGCGGTGTTGAAAAAGATGAAGATCTTGAATACGTGTGAAAAATATGAAGAGCTTCAAAAGGTGTCAAAAATATGAGGAGCATGAAACAGTCTGAAAAATAGGAGGAGCATGAAGCGGATTTGAAAAGCATGAAGAGCCTGAAAAGGTGTGAAATATATGAAGAGCTTCAAAAGGTGTAAAAAATATGAGGAGCTTGAAACGGTCTGAAAAATAAGAGGATCTGGTTTCCTCAGTGTGTATGCCCAGAAGTGGGATTGCTGGGTCATATGGCAGTTCTATTTCCAGTTTTTTAAGAAATCTCCACACTGTTTTCCATAGGGGCTGTACTAGTGTGCATTCCCACCAACAGTGTAAGAGGGTTCCCTTTTCTCCACACCATCTCCAGCATTTATTGCTTGTAGACTTTTGGATAGCAGCCATCCTGACTGGCATGTAATGGTACCTCATTGTGGTTTTGATTTGCATTTCTCTAATAATGAGTGATGTTGAGCATCTTTTCATGTGTTTGTTATCCATCTGTATGCCTTCTTTGGAGAAATGTCTGTTTAGTTCTTTGGCTCATTTTTTATTGGGTCATTTATTTTTCTGGAATTGAGCTGCAGGATTTGCTTGTATATTTTTGAGATTAATCCTTTGTCTATTTCTTCATTTGCTATTATTTTCTCCCAATTTGAGGGCTGTTTTTCACCTTACTTATAGTTTCCTTTGTAGTGCAAAAGCTTTTAAGTTTCATTAGGTCCCATTTGTTTAGTTTTGCTTTTATTTCCAATATTCTGGGAGGTGGGTCATAGAGGATCTTGCTTTGATTTATGTCGGAGAGTGTTTTGCCTGTGTTCTCCTCTAGGAGTTTTATAGTTTCTGGTCTTAAATTTAGATCTTTAATCCATTTTGAGTTTATTTTTGTGTATGGTGTTAGAAAGTGTTCTATTTTCATTCTTTTACAAGTGGTTGACCAGTTTTCCCAGCACCACTTGTTAAAGAGGTTGTCTTTTTTACATTGTATATCCTTGCCTCCTTTGTCAAAGATAAGGTGTACATAGGTTCGTCTGAAAGAGACACGTGCACCCCAATGTTCATCGCAGCACTGTTTATAATAGCCAGGACATGGAAGCAACCTAGATGCGCGTCAGCGGATGAATGGATAAGAAAGCTGTGGTACATATACACCATGGAATATTACTCAGCCATTAAAAAGAATTCATTTGAATCAGTCCTAATGAGATGGATGAAGCTGGAGCCCATTATACAGAGTGAAGTAAGCCAGAAAGATAAAGAACATTAGAGCATGCTGACACATGTATATGGAATTTAGAAAAGTGATAACGATAACCCTATATGCAGAACAGAAAAAGAGACACAGAAATACAGAACAGACTTTTGAACTTTGTGGGAGAATGCGAGGTTGGGATATTTCAAAAGAACAGCATGTATGCTATCTATGGTGAAACAGATCACCAGCCCAGGTAGGATGCAAGAGACAAGTGCTCCGGCTTGGTGCACTGGGAAGACCGAGAGGAATCGGGTGGAGAGGGAGGTGGGAGGGGGGATTGGGATTGGGAATACATGTAAATACATGGCTGATTCATATCAATGTATGACAAAACCGACAGGGAAAAAAAAATAAAAATAATTAAAAAAAAATTAAAAAAAAAATAACAATAAAAAAAAAATAAGAGGAGCATGAAACGGTCTGAAAAATAGGAGGAGCATGAAGCGGTCTTGAAAAACTTGAAGAGCCTGAAAACGTGTGAAAAATTTGAAGAGCATCAAAGGTGTGAAAAATATGAAGAGCTTCAAAAGGTGTAAAAAATGAGATGAGCATGAAACGGTCTGAAAAATAGGAGGAGCATGAAGTGGTGTTGAAAAAAATGAAGAGCCTGAAAATGTGTGAAACATATGAAGAGCTTCAAAAGGTGTCAAAAATATGAAGAGCATGAAATGGTCTGAAAAATAGGAGGGTCATGAAGCGGTGTTCAAAACGTGAAGAGCCTGAAAAGGTATGAAAAATATGAAGAGCTACAAAAGGTGTGAAATACATGAGGAGCATGAAACGGTCTGAAAAATGGAAGCGGCATGAAATGGTGTTCAAAAACATGAAGAGCCTGAAAAGATGTGAAAATTATGAAGAGCTTCAAAAGGTGTGAAATACATGAGGAGCATGAAACGGTCTGAAAAATAGGAGAAGCATGAAGTGGTGTTGAAAAACATGAAGAGCCTGAAAAGGAGTGAAAAATATGAAGAGCTTCAAAAGGTGTCAAACATATGAAGAACATGAAACGGTCTGAAAAATAGGAGGATCATGAAGCAGTGTTCAAAAACATGAAGAGCCAGAAAATGTGTGAAAAATATTCAGAGCTTCAAAATGTGTCAAATATATGAGGAGCATGAAACGGTCTGAAAAATAGGAGGAGCATTAAATGGTGATTAAAAACATGAAGAGCCTGAAAAGGTGTGAAAAATATGAAGAGATTCAAAAGGTGTGAAATACATGAGGAGCATGAAACAGGCCGAAAATAGGAGAAGCATGAAGTGGTGTTGAAAAACATGAAGAGCCTAAAAAGTTGTGAGAAATATGAAGAGCTTCAAAAGATGTGAAATACATGAGGAGCATGAAACTCTCTGAAAAATAAGAGGACCATGAAGCAGTGTCAAAAACATGAAGAGCCTAAAAAGTTGTGAGAAATATGAAGAGCTTTAAAAGGTGTCAAAAATGAGATGAGCATGAAACGGTCTGAAAAATAGGAGGAACATGAAGCGGTGTTGAGAAACATGAAGAGCCTAAAAAGTTGTGAGAAATATGAAGAGCTTCACAAGGGGTCAAAAATGAGATGAGCATGAAACGGTCTGAAAAATAGGAGCATGAAACGGTGATAAAAAACATGAAGAGCCTGAAAAAGTGTGAAAAATATGAAGAGCTTCAAAAGGTGTGAAATTCATGAGGAGCATGAAATGGTCTGAAAAATAGGACAAGAATGAAGTGGTGTGGAAAAACATGAAGAGCCTGAAAAGGTGTGAAAAATATGAAGAACTTCAAGAGGTGTCAAAAATATGAAGAGCATGAAACGGTCTGAAAAATAGGAGGATCATGAAGCAGTGATCAAAAACATGAGGAGCGTGAAAAGGTGTGAAAAATATGAAGAGCTTCAAAAGGTGTGAAATTCATGAGGATCATGAAACCGTCTAAAAAATAGGAGAAGCATGAAGTGGTGTGGAAAAACATGAAGAGCCTGTAAACGTGTGAAAATTATGAAGAGCTTCAAAAGGTGTCAAAAATATGAGGAGCATGAAATGGTCCGAAAAATAGGAGGAGCATGAAGCAGTGTTCAAAAACATGAAGAGCCTGAAAAAGTGTGAAAAATATGAAGAGCTTCAAAAGGTGTGAAATACATGAGGAGCATGAAACGGTCTGAAAAATAGGAGGAGCATGAAGCGGTGTTGAAAAACATGAAGAGCCTGAAGGTGTGAAAAATATGAAGAGCTTCAAAAGGTGTCAAAAATACGAGGAGCATGAAACGGTCTGAAAAATAGGAGGAGCATGAAGCGGTGTTGAAAAACTTGAAGAGCCTGAAAACGTGTGAAAAATATGAAGAGCATCAAAAGGTGTGAAAAATATGAAGAGCTTCAAAAGGTGTAAAAAATGAGATGAGCATGAAACGGTCTGAAAAATAGGAGGAGCATGAAGTGGTGTTGAAAAAAATGAAGTGCCTGAAAATGTGTGAAACATATGAAGAGCTTCAAAAGGTGTCAAAATTATGAGGAGCATGAAACGGCCTGAAAAACTGGAGGAGCATGAAGCGGTGTTCAAAAATATGAAGAGCCTGAAAAGGTGTGAACAATATGAAGAGCTTCAAAACGTGTCAAAAATATGAGTAGCATGAAACGGTCTGAAAAATAGGAGGAGCATGAAATGGTGTTCAAAAACATGAAGAGCCTGAAAAGGTGTGAAAAACATGAAGAGCCGGAAAAGGTGTGAAAAATATGAAGAGCTTCAAAAGGTGTGAAATACATGAGGAGTTTGAAAAGGGCAGAAAAATAGGAGAAGCATGAAGTGGTGTGGAAAAATATGAAGAGCCTGAAAAGGTGTGGAAAATATGAAGAGCTTCAAAAGGTGTGAAATACATGAGGAGCATGAAACTCTCTGAAAAAAAGAAGGAGCATGAAGCGGTGTTCAAAACCATGAAGAGCCTGAAAAGGTGTGAAAAATATGAAGAGCTTCAAACGGTGTCAAAAATATGAGGAGCATGAAACAGCCTGAAAAATAGGAGGAGCATGAAGCGATGTTGAAAAACATGACGCAACAGAAAAGGTGTGAAAAATATGAAGTGCTTCAAAAGGTGTGCAAAATATGAAGAGATTCAAGGGGTCCAAAATATGAGGAGCATGAAACGGTCTGAAAAATAGGAGGAGCATGAAACGATGTTCAAAAACATGAAGAGCCTGAAAAGGTGTGTAAAATATGAAGAGCTTCAAAAGGTGTCAAAAATATGAGGAGATTGAAATGGTCTGAAAAATAGGAGGTGCATGAAACGATGTTCAAAAATATGAAGAGCCTGAAAAGGTGTGTAAAATATGAAGAGCTTTAAAAGGTGTCAAAAATATGAGGAGCATGAAACGGTCTGAAAAATAGGAGGAGCATGAAGTGGTGTTGAAAACATGAAGATACTGAAAAAGTGTGAAATATATGAAGAGCTTCAAAAAGTGTGAAAAATATGAGGAGCTTCAAAATGTGTCAAAAATATGAGGAGCATGAAACGGTCTTAAAAAACGGAGGAGCATGAAGCGGTGTTGAAAAATATGAAGAGCCTGAAATGGTGTGAAAAATATGAAGAGCTTCAAAAGGTGTGAAAAATATGAGGAGCATGAAACGGTCTGAAGAATAGGAGGAGGATTGCAGCGATGTTCAAAAACATGAAGAGCATGAAAAGGTGTGAAAAATATGAAGAGCTTCCAAAGGTGTGAAATACAAGAGGAGCATGAAACAGCTTGAAAAATAGGAGGAGCATGAAGCGGTGTTGAAAAACATGACGAAACAGAAAAGGTGTGAAAAATATGAAGAGCTTCAAAGGTGTCAAAAATTAGATGAGCATGAAACGGTCTGAAAAATAGGAGGAGCATGAAGTGGTGTTGAAAAACATTAAGAGCCTGAAAATGTGTGAAATATATGAAGAGCTTCAAAAGGTGTGAAAAATATGAAGAGCTTCAAAAGGTGTCAAAAAAATGAAGAGCATGAAACGGTCTGAAAAATAGGAGGAGCTTGAAGTGGTGTAGAAAAACATGAAGACCCTGAAAAGGTGTGAAAAATATGAAGAGCTTCAAATGGTGTGAAATATATGAGGAGCTTGAAACGGTCTGAAAAATTGGAGGAGCATGAAGCGGTATTCAAAAACATGAAGAGCCTGAAAAGCTGTGAAATTATGTCAAGCTTCAAAAGGTGTGAAAAATATGAGGAGCAGGAAACGGTCTGAAAAATAATAGGAGCACGAAACGGTGTTAAAGAACATGAAGAGCCTGAAAAGGTGTGAAATATATGAAGAGCTTCAAAAGGTGTCAAAAATATGAGGAGCAGGAAACGGTCTGAAAAATAGTAGAAGCATGAATCGGTGTTAAAGAACATGAAGAGCCTGAAAAGGTGTGAAATATATGAAGAGCTTCAAAAAGTGTCAAAAATATGAGGAGCAGGAAACGGTCGGAAAAATAGGAGGAGCATGAAGTGGTGTAGAAAAACATGAAGACCCTGAAAAGGTGTGAAAAATATGAAGAGCTTCAAAAGGTGTCAAAAATATGAGGAGCAGGAAATGGTCTGAAAAATAGGAGGAGCTTGAAGTGTTGTAGAAAAACATGAAAACCCTGAAAAGGTGTGAAAAATATGAAGAGCTTCAAATGGTGTGAAATATATGAGGAGCTTGAAACGGTCTGAAAAATAGGAGGAGCATGAAATCTTGTTGAAAAACATGAAGAGCCTGAAAACGTGTGAAAATTATGAAGAGCTTCAAAAGGTGTGAAATATATGAAGAGCTTCAAAAGGTATCAAAAATGAGATGAGCATGAAATGGTCTGAAAGATAGGAGGGGTATGGAGCGGTGTTGAAAAACATGAAGAGCCTGAAAAGGTGTGAGAAATATGAAGATCTTCAAAATGTGTCAAAAATATGAGGAGCATGAAACGGTCTGAAAAATAGGAGGAGCAAGAAGTGATGTTTAAAAACATGAAGAGACTGAAAAGGTGTGAAAAATATGAAGAGCATCAAAAGATGTGAAAAATATGAGGAGCATGAACCGGTCTGAAAAATAGGAGGCGCATGAAGCGGTTTTGAAAAGCATGAAGAGTCTGAAAGATATGGAAAATATGAAGAGCTTCAAAAGGTGTGAAATACATGAGGAGCATGAAATGGTCTGAAAAATAGGAGGAGCATGAAGCGGTGTTGAAAAACATGAAGAGCCTGAAAAGGTGTGAAAAAAATGAAGAGCTTCAAAAGGTGTCAAAAATACGAGGAGCATGAAACGGTCTGAAAAATAGGAGGAACATGAATCTGTGCTCAAATACATGAAGCGCCTGAGAAGGTGCGAAAAATATGAAGAGCTTCAAAAGGTGTGAAAAATATGAGGACCATGAAACGATCTCAAAAATAGGAGGAGCATGAAGCGGTGTTAAAAAACATGAAGAGCCTGAAAAGGTGTGACAAATATAAAGAGCTTCAAGATGTGTGAAAAATATGAGGAGCATGAAACGGTCTGAAAAATAGGAGGAACATGAATCTGTGCTCAAATACATGAAGCGCCTGAGAAGGTGCGAAAAATATGAAGAGCTTCAAAAGGTGTCAAAAATATGAGGAGAATGAAACGGTCTGAAAAATAGGCGGAGCATGAAACGGTGTTCAAAAACATGAAGAGCCTAAAAAGGTGTGAAAAATATGAAGAGCGTCAAAACGTGTCAAAATATGAGGAGCATGAAACGGTCTGAAAAATAGGAGGAGCAAGAAGCGGTGTTGAAAAACATGAAGAGCCTGAAAATGTGTGAAAAATATGAAGAGCCTGAAAAGGTGTGAAAAATATGAAGAGCTTCAAAAGGTGTCAAAATTATGAGGAGCATTAAACGGTCTGAAAAATAGGAAGAGCATGAAGCTGTGGTCAACAACATGAAGAGACTGAAAAGGTGCGAAAAATATGAAGAGCCTGAAAAGGTGTGAAAAATATGAAGAGCTTCAAAAGGTGTCAAAAATTAGATGAGCATGAAACGGTCTGAAAAATAGGAGGAGCATTAAACGGCGTGGAGAAACATGAAGAGCCAGAAAAGGTGTGGAAAAATAGGAGGAGCTTCAAAATGTGTCAAATATATGAGGAGAATGAAAGGGTCTGAAAAATAGGAGGAGCATGAAACGGTCTGAAAAATAAGAAGAGCATGAAACGGTCTGAAAAATAGGAGGATCATGAAGCGGTGTTGAAAATCGTGAAGAGCCTGAAATGGTGTGAAAAATGTGAAGGGCTTAAACAGGTGTCAAAAACTTGAGGAGAATGAAACGGTCTGAAAAATAGGAGGAGCATGAAGCTGTGTTGAAAAACATGAAGAGCCTGAAATGTTGTGTAAAATATGAAGAGCTTCAAAAGGTGTAAAAAATGAGATGAGCATGAAACGGTCTGAAAAATAGGAGGAGCATGAACTGGTGTTGAAAACATGAAGAGCCTGAAAAGGTGTGAAAAATACGACGAGCATGAAACGGTCTGAAAAATAGGAGGAGCATGAAGCTGTGTTCAAAAACATGAAGAGCCAGAAAAGGTGTGAAAAATATAAAGAGCTTCAAAAAGTGTCAAAAATATGAGGAGCAAGAAACGGTCGGAAAATAGGAGGAGCATGAAATGATCTGAAAAATAGGAGGAGCAGGAAGCTGTGTTCAAAAACATGAAGAGCCTGAAAAGCTGTGAAAAATATGAAGAGCTTCAAAAAGTGTCAAATATATGAGGAGAAACAAACGGTCTGAAAAAAAGGAGGAGCATGAAGTGGTGTTCAAAAACTTGAAGAGCCTGAAAAGGTGTGAAAAATATGAAGAGCTTCAAAAAGTGTCAAATATATGAGGAGAAACAAACGGTCTGAAAAAAAGGAGGAGCATGAAGTGGTGTTCAAAAACTTGAAGAGCCTGAAAAGGTGTGAAAAATATGAAGAGCTTCAAAAGGTGTGAAAAATATGAAGAGCTTCAAAACCTGTCAAAAATGAGATGAGCATGAAACGGTCTGAAAAAAAGCAGGAGCATGAATCTGTGCTCAAATACATGAAGCGCCTGAGAAGGTGCGAAAAATATGAAGAGCTTCAAAAGGTGTGAAAAATATGAGGAGCATAAAACGATCTCAAAAATAGGAGGAGCATGAAGCGGTGTTAAAAAACATGAAGAGCCTGAAAAGGTGTGACAAATATAAAGAGCTTCAAGATGTGTGAAACATAGGAGCAACATGAAACGGTCTGAAAAATAAGAGGAGCATGAAATGGTGTTGAAAAACAGGAAGAGCCTGAAAATGCGAGAAAAATATGAAGAGCTTCAAAAGGTTTCAAAAATATGAGGAGCATGAAACTTTCTGAAAAAGAGGAGGAGCATGAACCGGTGTTGAAAAACATGAAGAGCCTGAAAAGGTGTGAAAAATATGAAGAGGTTTAAAGGTGTCAAAAATATGAGGAGCATGAAACATTCTGAAAAATAGGAGGATCATGAAACCGTGTTCAAAAACATGAAGAGCCTGAAAAGGTGTGAAAAATATGAAGAGCCTTAAAAAATGTCAAAAATATGAGGAGTATGAAACGGTCTGAAAAATAGCAGGAGCATGAAGCGGTGTTGAAAAACATGAAGAGCCTGAAAAGGTGTGAAAAATATGAAGAGCGTCAAAAGGTGTGAAAAATATGAAGAGCTTCAAAAGGTGTCAAAAATATGAGGAGAATGAAACGGTCTGAAAAATAGGCGGAGCATGAAACGGTGTTCAAAAACATGAATAGCCTAAAAAGGTGTGAAAAATATGAAGAGCGTCAAAAAGTGTCAAAATATGAGGAGCATGAAACGGTCTGAAAAATAGGAGGAGCAAGAAGCGGTGTTGAAAAACATGAAGAGCCTGAAAATGTGTGAAAAATATGAAGAGCCTGAAAAGGTGTGAAAAATATGAAGAGCTTCAAAAGGTGTCAAAATTATGAGGAGCATTAAACGGTCTGAAAAATAGGAAGAGCATGAAGCTGTGTTCAACAACATGAAGAGACTGAAAAGGTGCGAAAAATATGAAGAGCCTGAAAAGGTGTGAAAAATATGAAGAGCTTCAAAAGGTGTCAAAATTATGAGGAGCATGAAACGGTCTGAAAAATACGAGGAGCATGAAATGGTGGTAAAGAACATGAAGAGCCTGAAAAGGTGTGAAGTATAGGAAGAGCTTCAAAAGGTGTCAACAATATGAGGGGCATGAAACGGTCTGAAAAATAGGAGGAGCATGAAATGGTGTTAAAAAACATGAAGAGCTTCAAAAGGTGTGAAACATATAAAGAGCTTTAAATGGTGTCAAAAATATGAGGAGCAGGAAACAGTCTGAAAAATAGGAGGAGCATGAAATGGTGTAGAAAAACATGAAGACCCTGAAAAGGTGTGAAAAATATGAAGATCTTCAAAAGGTGTCAAAATATGAGGAGCATGAAACTGTCTGAAATATAGGAGGAGCATGAAAAGGTGTTAAAAAACATGAAGAGCTTCAAAACGTGTGAAACATATGAGGAGCGGGAAACGATCAGAAAAATAGGAGGAGCATGAAACGGTGTTAAAAAACATGAAGAGCTTCAAAAGGTGGGAAACATATGAAGAGCTTCAAAAGGTGTCAAAAATATGAGGAGCATGAAACGGTATGAAAAATAGGAGGAGCATGAAGCGGTGTTGAAAAACAAGAAGAGCCTGAAAAGGTGTGAAAAATATGAAGAGCTTCCAAAGGTGGCAAAAATATGAGGAGCATGAAACGGCCTGAAAAAGAGGAGGAGCATGAAATGGTGTTGAAAAACATGAAGAGCCTGAAAAGGTGTGAAAAATATGAAGAGCTTCAAAAGGTGTCAAAAATATGAGGAGCATGAAACGGTCTGAAAAATAGGAGTAGCATGAAACGGTGTTGAAATACATTAAGAGCCTGAACAGGTGTGAAATAATGAAGAGCTTCAAAAGGTTTCAAAAATATGAGGAGCATGTAACGGTCTGAAAATTACGAGGAGCATGAAGTTGTGTTGAAAAACATGAAGAACCTGAAAAGGTGTGAAAAATAGGAAGAGCTTAAAAAGGTGTCAAAAATATGAGGAGCATGAAACGTTTTGAAAAATAGGAGGAGCATGAAGCGGTGTAGAAAAACATCAAGAGCCTGAAAATGTGTGAAAAATATGAAGAGCTTCAAAAGGTGTCAAAAATATGAGGAGAATGAAACGGTCTGAAATATCGGAGGAGCAAGAAAAGGAGTTCAAAAACATGAAGAGCCTGAAAAGGTGTGAAAAATATGAAGAGCCTCAAAATGTGTCATACATATGAGGAGCATGAAACGGTCTGAAAAATAGGAGGAGCCTGAAGCGGTATTCAAAAACATGAAGAGCCTGAAAAGCTGTGAAATTATGTCAACCTTCAAAAGGTGTGAAAAATATGAGGAGCAGGAAACGGTCTGAAAAATAGTAGGAGCATGAAGCGGTGTTAAAGAACATGAAGAGCCTGAACAGGTGTGAAGTATATGAAGAGCTTCAAAAGGTGTCAAAAATATGAGGGGCATGAAACGGTCTGAAAAATAGGAGGAGCATGAAATGGTGTTAAAAAACATGAAGAGCTACAAAAGGTGTGAAACATATAAAGAGCTTCAAAAGGTGTCAAAAATATAAGGAGCAGGAAACGGTCTGAAAAATAGGAGGAGCATGAAGTGGTGTAGAAAAACATGAAGACCGTGAAAACGTGTGAAAAATATGAAGAGCTTCAAAAGGTGTCAAAATATGAGGAGCATGAAACTGTCTGAAATATAGGAGGAGGATGAAAAGGTGTTAAAAAACATGAAGAGCTTCAAAAGGTGTGAAACATATGAGAAGCGGGAAACGATCAGAAAAATAGGAGGAGCATGAAGCCGGGTTGAAAAACATGAAGAGCCTGAAAACGTGTGAAAATTCTGAAGATCTTCAAAAGGTGTGAAATATATGAAGAGCTTCAAAAGGTGTCAAAAATGAGATGAGCATGAAATGGTCTGAAAGATAGGAGGGGCATGAAGTGGTGTCGAAAAACATGAAGAGCCTGAAAAGGTGTGAGAAATATGAAGATCTTCAAAATGTGTCAAAAATATGAGGAGCATGAAACGGTCTGAAAAATAGGAGGAGCAAGAAGTGATGTTTAAAAACATGAAGAGCCTGAAAAGGTGTGAAAAATATGAAGAGCATCAAAAGATGTGAAAAATATGAGGAGCATGAACCGGTCTGAAAAATAGGAGGAGCATGAAGCGGTTTTGAAAAGCATGAAGAGTCTGAAAAGGTGTGGAAAATATGAAGAGCTTCATAAGGTGTCAAAAATATTAGGAGCATGAAACGGTGTGAAAAATAGGAGGAGCATGAAGCGGTTTTTAAAACATGAAGAGCCTGAAAGATATGGAAAATATGAAGAGCTTTAAATGGTGTGAAATACATGAGGAGCATGAAATGGTCTGAAAAATAGGAGGAGCATGAAACGGTGTTGAAAAACATGAAGAGCCTGAAAAGGTGTGAAAAAAATGAAAAGCTTCAAAAGGTGTCAATAATAAGATGTGCATGAAAAAGTCTGAAAAATAGGAGGAGCATGAAACGGTCTGAAATATAGGAGGAGCATGAAGCGGTGTTCAAAACAAGAAGAGCCTGAAAAGGTGTGACAAATATAAAGAGCTTCAAAACGTGTGAAATATATGAGGAGCATGTAACGGTCTGAAAAATAGGAGGAGCATGAAACGGTGTGAAAAACATGAAGAGCATGAAAAGGTGTGAAAAATATGAAGAGCTTCAAAAGGTGTCAAAAATATGAGGAGCATGAAACGGTCTCAAAAATAGGAGGAGCATGAAGCGGTGTTCAAAAACATGAAGAGCCTGAAAAGGTGTGAAAAAAATGAAGAGCTTCAAAAGGTGTCAAAAATATGAGGAGCATGAAACGGTCTGAAAAATAGGAGGAGCAAGAAGTGATGTTTAAAAACATGAAGAGCCTGAAAAGGTGTGAAAAATATGAAGAGCATCAAAAGATGTGAAAAATATGAGGAGCATGAACCGGTCTGAATAATAGGAGGCGCATGAAGCGGTTTTGAAAAGCATGAAGAGTCTGAAAGATATGGAAAATATGAAGAGCTTCAAAAGGTGTGAAATACATGAGGAGCATGAAATGGTCTGAAAAATAGGAGGAGCATGAAGCGGTGTTGAAAAACATGAAGAGCCTGAAAAGGTGTGAAAAAAATGAAGAGCTTCAAAAGGTGTCAAAAATACGAGGAGCATGAAACGGTCTGAAAAATAGGAGGAACATGAATCTGTGCTCAAATACATGAAGCGCCTGAGAAGGTGCGAAAAATATGAAGAGCTTCAAAAAGTGTCAAAAATATGAGGAGCAGGAAACGGTCGGAAAAATAGGAGGAGCATGAAGTGGTGTAGAAAAACATGAAGACCCTGAAAAGGTGTGAAAAATATGAAGAGCTTCAAAAGGTGTCAAAAATATGAGGAGCAGGAAATGGTCTGAAAAATAGGAGGAGCTTGAAGTGGTGTAGAAAAACATGAAAACCCTGAAAAGGTGTGAAAAATATGAAGAGCTTCAAATGGTGTGAAATATATGAGGAGCTTGAAACGGTCTGAAAAATAGGAGGAGCATGAAATCTTGTTGAAAAACATGAAGAGCCTGAAAACGTGTGAAAATTATGAAGAGCTTCAAAAGGTGTGAAATATATGAAGAGCTTCAAAAGGTATCAAAAATGAGATGAGGATGAAATGGTCTGAAAGATAGGAGGGGTATGGAGCGGTGTTGAAAAACATGAAGAGCCTGAAAAGGTGTGAGAAATATGAAGATCTTCAAAATGTGTCAAAAATATGAGGAGCATGAAACGGTCTGAAAAATAGGAGGAGCAAGAAGTGATGTTTAAAAACATGAAGAGACTGAAAAGGTGTGAAAAATATGAAGAGCATCAAAAGATGTGAAAAATATGAGGAGCATGAACCGGTCTGAAAAATAGGAGGCGCATGAAGGGGTTTTGAAAAGCATGAAGAGTCTGAAAGATATGGAAAATATGAAGAGCTTCAAAAGGTGTGAAATACATGAGGAGCATGAAATGGTCTGAAAAATAGGAGGAGCATGAAGCGGTGTTGAAAAACATGAAGAGCCTGAAAAGGTGTGAAAAAAATGAAGAGCTTCAAAAGGTGTCAAAAATACGAGGAGCATGAAACGGTCTGAAAAATAGGAGGAACATGAATCTGTGCTCAAATACATGAAGCGTCTGAGAAGGTGCGAAAAATATGAAGAGCTTCAAAAGGTGTGAAAAATATGAGGACCATGAAACGATCTCAAAAATAGGAGGAGCATGAAGCGGTGTTAAAAAACATGAAGAGCCTGAAAAGGTGTGACAAATATAAAGAGCTTCAAGATGTGTGAAAAATATGAGGAGCATGAAACGGTCTGAAAAATAGGAGGAACATGAATCTGTGCTCAAATACATGAAGCGCCTGAGAAGGTGCGAAAAATATGAAGAGCTTCAAAAGGTGTCAAAAATATGAGGAGAATGAAACGGTCTGAAAATAGGCGGAGCATGAAACGGTGTTCAAAAACATGAAGAGCCTAAAAAGGTGTGAAAAATATGAAGAGCGTCAAAACGTGTCAAAATATGAGGAGCATGAAACGGTCTGAAAAATAGGAGGAGCAAGAAGCGGTGTTGAAAAACATGAAGAGCCTGAAAATGTGTGAAATATATGAAGAGCCTGAAAAGGTGTGAAAAATATGAAGAGCTTCAAAAGGTGTCAAAATTATGAGGAGCATTAAACGGTCTGAAAAATAGGAAGAGCATGAAGCTGTGGTCAACAACATGAAGAGACTGAAAAGGTGCGAAAAATATGAAGAGCCTGAAAAGGTGTGAAAAATATGAAGAGCTTCAAAAGGTGTCAAAAATTAGATGAGCATGAAACGGTCTGAAAAATAGGAGGAGCATTAAACGGCGTGGAGAAACATGAAGAGCCAGAAAAGGTGTGGAAAAATAGGAGGAGCTTCAAAATGTGTCAAATATATGAGGAGAATGAAAGGGTCTGAAAAATAGGAGGAGCATGAAACGGTCTGAAAAATAAGAAGAGCATGAAACGGTCTGAAAAATAGGAGGATCATGAAGCGGTGTTGAAAATCGTGAAGAGGCTGAAATGGTGTGAAAAATGTTAAGAGCTTAAACAGGTGTCAAAAACTTGAGGAGAATGAAACGGTCTGAAAAATAGGAGGAGCATGAAGCTGTGTTGAAAAACATGAAGAGCCTGAAAAGGTGTGTAAAATATGAAGAGCTTCAAAAGGTGTAAAAAATGATATGAGCATGAAACGGTCTGAAAAATAGGAGGAGCATGAACTGGCGCTGAAAACATGAAGAGCCTGAAAAGGTGTGAAAAATATGAAGAGCTTTAAAAGGTGTGAAAAATACGACGAGCATGAAACGGTCTGAAAAATAGGAGGAGCATGAAGCTGTGTTCAAAAACATGAAGAGCCAGAAAAGGTGTGAAAAATATAAAGAGTTTCAAAAAGTGTCAAAAATATGAGGAGCAAGAAACGGTCGGAAAATAGGAGGAGCATGAAATGATCTGAAAAATAGGAGGAGCAGGAAGCTGTGTTCAAAAACATGAAGAGCCTGAAAAGCTGTGAAAAATATGAAGAGCTTCAAAAGGTGTAAAAAACTTGAGCAGCATGAAACGGTCTGAAAAATAGGAGGAGCATGAAGTGGAACTGAAAAACATGAAGTGCCTGAAAAGGTGTGCAAAATATGAAGAGTTTCAAAAGGTGTAAAAATGAGATGAGCATGAAACGGTCTGAAAAATAGGAGGAGCATGAACTGGTGCTGAAAAACATGAAGAGCCTTAAAAGGTGTGAAAAATATGAAGAGCTTCAAAAGGTGTGAAAAATATGAGGAGCATGAAACGGTCTGAAAAATAGGAGGAGCATGAAGTGGTGTTCAAAAACATGAAGAGCCTGAAAAGGTGTGAAAAATATGAAGAGCTTCAAAAAGTGTCAAATATATGAGGAGAAACAAACGGTCTGAAAAAAAGGAGGAGCATGAAGTGGTGTTCAAAAACTTGAAGAGCCTGAAAAGGTGTGAAAAATATGAAGAGCTTCAAAAGGTGTGAAAAATATGAAGAGCTTCAAAACCTGTCAAAAATGAGATGAGCATGAAACGGTCTGAAAAAAAGCAGGAGCATGAATCTGTGCTCAAATACATGAAGCGCCTGAGAAGGTGCGAAAAATATGAAGAGCTTCAAAAGGTGTGAAAAATATGAGGAGCATAAAACGATCTCAAAAATAGGAGGAGCATGAAGCGGTGTTAAAAAACATGAAGAGCCTGAAAAGGTGTGACAAATATAAAGAGCTTCAAGATGTGTGAAACATAGGAGCAACATGAAACGGTCTGAAAAATAAGAGGAGCATGAAATGGTGTTGAAAAACAGGAAGAGCCTGAAAATGCGAGAAAAATATGAAGAGCTTCAAAAGGTTTCAAAAATATGAGGAGCATGAAACTTTCTGAAAAAGAGGAGGAGCATGAACCGGTGTTGAAAAACATGAAGAGCCTGAAAAGGTGTGAAAAATATGAAGAGGTTTAAAGGTGTCAAAAATATGAGGAGCATGAAACATTCTGAAAAATAGGAGGATCATGAAACCGTGTTCAAAAACATGAAGAGCCTGAAAAGGTGTGAAAAATATGAAGAGCCTTAAAAAATGTCAAAAATATGAGGAGTATGAAACGGTCTGAAAAATAGCAGGAGCATGAAGCGGTGTTGAAAAACATGAAGAGCCTGAAAAGGTGTGAAAAATATGAAGAGCGTCAAAAGGTGTGAAAAATATGAAGAGCTTCAAAAGGTGTCAAAAATATGAGGAGAATGAAACGGTCTGAAAAATAGGCGGAGCATGAAACGGTGTTCAAAAACATGAATAGCCTAAAAAGGTGTGAAAAATATGAAGAGCGTCAAAAAGTGTCAAAATATGAGGAGCATGAAACGGTCTGAAAAATAGGAGGAGCAAGAAGCGGTGTTGAAAAACATGAAGAGCCTGAAAATGTGTGAAAAATATGAAGAGCCTGAAAAGGTGTGAAAAATATGAAGAGCTTCAAAAGGTGTCAAAATTATGAGGAGCATTAAACGGTCTGAAAAATAGGAAGAGCATGAAGCTGTGTTCAACAACATGAAGAGACTGAAAAGGTGCGAAAAATATGAAGAGCCTGAAAAGGTGTGAAAAATATGAAGAGCTTCAAAAGGTGTCAAAATTATGAGGAGCATGAAACGGTCTGAAAAATAGGAGGAGCAAGAAGCGGTGTTGAAAAACATGAAGAGCCTGAAAATGTGTGAAAAATATGAAGAGCCTGAAAAGGTGTGAAAAATATGAAGAGCTTCAAAAGGTGTCAAAATTATGAGGAGCATTAAACGGTCTGAAAAATAGGAAGAGCATGAAGCTGTGTTCAACAACATGAAGAGACTGAAAAGGTGCGAAAAATATGAAGAGCCTGAAAAGGTGTGAAAAATATGAAGAGCTTCAAAAGGTGTCAAAATTATGAGGAGCATGAAACGGTCTGAAAAATAGGAGGAGCATGAAGCGATATTCAAAAACATGAAGAGCCAGAAAAGGTGTGCAAAATATGAAGAGCTTCAAAAGGTGTCAAAAATATAAGGAGCAGGAAACGGTCTGAAAAATAGGAGGAGCATGAAATGGTGGTAAAGAACATGAAGAGCCTGAAAAGGTGTGAAGTATAGGAAGAGCTTCAAAAGGTGTCAACAATATGAGGGGCATGAAACGGTCTGAAAAATAGGAGGAGCATGAAATGGTGTTAAAAAACATGAAGAGCTTCAAAAGGTGTGAAACATATAAAGAGCTTTAAATGGTGTCAAAAATATGAGGAGCAGGAAACTGTCTGAAAAATAGGAGGAGCATGAAGTGGTGTAGAAAAACATGAAGACCCTGAAAAGGTGTGAAAAATATGAAGATCTTCAAAAGGTGTCAAAATATGAGGAGCATGAAACTGTCTGAAATATAGGAGGAGCATGAAAAGGTGTTAAAAAACATGAAGAGCTTCAAAACGTGTGAAACATATGAGGAGCGGGAAACGATCAGAAAAATAGGAGGAGCATGAAACGGTGTTAAAAAACATGAAGAGCTTCAAAAGGTGGGAAACATATGAAGAGCTTCAAAAGGTGTCAAAAATATGAGGAGCATGAAACGGTATGAAAAATAGGAGGAGCATGAAGCGGTGTTGAAAAACAAGAAGAGCCTGAAAAGGTTTGAAAAATATGAAGAGCTTCCAAAGGTGGCAAAAATATGAGGAGCATGAAACGGCCTGAAAAAGAGGAGGAGCATGAAATGGTGTTGAAAAACATGAAGAGCCTGAAAAGGTGTGAAAAATATGAAGAGCTTCAAAAGGTGTCAAAAATATGAGGAGCATGAAACGGTCTGAAAAATAGGAGTAGCATGAAACGGTGTTGAAATACATGAAGAGCCTGAACAGGTGTGAAATAATGAAGAGCTTCAAAAGGTTTCAAAAATATGAGGAGCATGTAACGGTCTGAAAATTACGAGGAGCATGAAGTTGTGTTGAAAAACATGAAGAACCTGAAAAGGTGTGAAAAATAGGAAGAGCTTCAAAAGGTGTCAAAAATATGAGGAGCATGAAACGGTTTGAAAAATAGGAGGAGCATGAAGCGGTGTAGAAAAATATCAAGAGCCTGAAAATGTGTGAAAAATATGAAGAGCTTCAAAAGGTGTCAAAAATATGAGGAGAATGAAACGGTCTGAAATATCGGAGGAGCAAGAAAAGGAGTTCAAAAACATGAAGAGCCTGAAAAGGTGTGAAAAATATGAAGAGCCTCAAAATGTGTCATATATATGAGGAGCATGAAACGGTCTGAAAAATAGGAGGAGCATGAAGCGGTATTCAAAAACATGAAGAGCCTGAAAAGCTGTGAAATTATGTCAACCTTCAAAAGGTGTGAAAAATATGAGGAGCAGGAAACGGTCTGAAAAATAGTAGGAGCATGAAGCGGTGTTAAAGAACATGAAGAGCCTGAAAAGGTGTGAAGTATATGAAGAGCTTCAAAAGGTGTCAAAAATATGAGGGGCATGAAACGGTCTGAAAAATAGGAGGAGCATGAAATGGTGTTAAAAATCATGAAGAGCTACAAAAGGTGTGAAACATATAAAGAGCTTCAAAAGGTGTCAAAAATATGAGGAGCAGGAAACGGTCTGAAAAATAGGAGGAGCATGAAGTGGTGTAGAAAAACATGAAGACCGTGAAAACGTGTGAAAAATATGAAGAGCTTCAAAAGGTGTCAAAATATGAGGAGCATGAAACTGTCTGAAATATAGGAGGAGGATGAAAAGGTGTTAAAAAACATGAAGAGCTTCAAAAGGTGTGAAACATATGAGAAGCGGGAAACGATCAGAAAAATAGGAGGAGCATGAAGCCGGGTTGAAAAACATGAAGAGCCTGAAAACGTGTGAAAATTCTGAAGATCTTCAAAAGGTGTGAAATATATGAAGAGCTTCAAAAGGTGTCAAAAATGAGATGAGCATGAAATGGTCTGAAAGATAGGAGGGGCATGAAGTGGTGTGGAAAAACATGAAGAGCCTGAAAAGGTGTGAGAAATATGAAGATCTTCAAAATGTGTCAAAAATATGAGGAGCATGAAACGGTCTGAAAAATAGGAGGAGCAAGAAGTGATGTTTAAAAACATGAAGAGCCTGAAAAGGTGTGAAAAATATGAAGAGCATCAAAAGATGTGAAAAATATGAGGAGCATGAACCGGTCTGAAAAATAGGAGGAGCATGAAGCGGTTTTGAAAAGCATGAAGAGTCTGAAAAGGTGTGGAAAATATGAAGAGCTTCATAAGGTGTCAAAAATATTAGGAGCATGAAACGGTGTGAAAAATAGGAGGAGCATGAAGCGGTTTTTAAAACATGAAGAGCCTGAAAGATATGGAAAATATGAAGAGCTTCAAAAGGTGTGAAATACATGAGGAGCATGAAATGGTCTGAAAAATAGGAGGAGCATGAAGCGGTGTTGAAAAACATGAAGAGCCTGAAAAGGTGTGAAAAAAATGAAAAGCTTCAAAAGGTGTCAATAATAAGATGTGCATGAAAAAGTCTGAAAAATAGGAGGAGCATGAAACGGTCTGAAATATAGGAGGAGCATGAAGCGGTGTTCAAAACAAGAAGAGCCTGAAAAGGTGTGACAAATATAAAGAGCTTCAAAACGTGTGAAATATATGAGGAGCATGTAACGGTCTGAAAAATAGGAGGAGCATGAAACGGTGTGAAAAACATGAAGAGCATGAAAAGGTGTGAAAAATATGAAGAGTTTCAAAAGGTGTCAAAAATATGAGGAGCATGAAACGGTCTCAAAAATAGGAGGAGCATGAAGCGGTGTTCAAAAACATGAAGAGCCTGAAAAGGTGTGAAAAAAATGAAGAGCTTCAAAAGGTGTCAAAAATATGAGGAGCATGAAACGGTCTGAAAAATAGGAGGAGCAAGAAGTGATGTTTAAAAACATGAAGAGCCTGAAAAGGTGTGAAAAATATGAAGAGCATCAAAAGATGTGAAAAATATGAGGAGCATGAACCGGTCTGAATAATAGGAGGCGCATGAAGCGGTTTTGAAAAGCATGAAGAGTCTGAAAGATATGGAAAATATGAAGAGCTTCAAAAGGTGTGAAATACATGAGGAGCATGAAATGGTCTGAAAAATAGGAGGAGCATGAAGCGGTGTTGAAAAACATGAAGAGCCTGAAAAGGTGTGAAAAAAATGAAGAGCTTCAAAAGGTGTCAAAAATACGAGGAGCATGAAACGGTCTGAAAAATAGGAGGAACATGAATCTGTGCTCAAATACATGAAGCGCCTGAGAAGGTGCGAAAAATATGAAGAGCTTCAAAAAGTGTCAAAAATATGAGGAGCAGGAAACGGTCGGAAAAATAGGAGGAGCATGAAGTGGTGTAGAAAAACATGAAGACCCTGAAAAGGTGTGAAAAATATGAAGAGCTTCAAATGGTGTGAAATATATGAGGAGCTTGAAACGGTCTGAAAAATAGGAGGAGCATGAAATCTTGTTGAAAAACATGAAGAGCCTGAAAACGTGTGAAAATTATGAAGAGCTTCAAAAGGTGTGAAATATATGAAGAGCTTCAAAAGGTATCAAAAATGAGATGAGGATGAAATGGTCTGAAAGATAGGAGGGGTATGGAGCGGTGTTGAAAAACATGAAGAGCCTGAAAAGGTGTGAGAAATATGAAGATCTTCAAAATGTGTCAAAAATATGAGGAGCATGAAACGGTCTGAAAAATAGGAGGAGCAAGAAGTGATGTTTAAAAACATGAAGAGACTGAAAAGGTGTGAAAAATATGAAGAGCATCAAAAGATGTGAAAAATATGAGGAGCATGAACCGGTCTGAAAAATAGGAGGCGCATGAAGGGGTTTTGAAAAGCATGAAGAGTCTGAAAGATATGGAAAATATGAAGAGCTTCAAAAGGTGTGAAATACATGAGGAGCATGAAACGGTCTGAAAAATAGGAGGAACATGAATCTGTGCTCAAATACATGAAGCGCCTGAGAAGGTGCGAAAAATATGAAGAGCTTCAAAAGGTGTGAAAAATATGAGGACCATGAAACGATCTCAAAAATAGGAGGAGCATGAAGCGGTGTTAAAAAACATGAAGAGCCTGAAAAGGTGTGACAAATATAAAGAGCTTCAAGATGTGTGAAAAATATGAGGAGCATGAAACGGTCTGAAAAATAGGAGGAACATGAATCTGTGCTCAAATACATGAAGCGCCTGAGAAGGTGCGAAAAATATGAAGAGCTTCAAAAGGTGTCAAAAATATGAGGAGAATGAAACGGTCTGAAAATAGGCGGAGCATGAAACGGTGTTCAAAAACATGAAGAGCCTAAAAAGGTGTGAAAAATATGAAGAGCGTCAAAACGTGTCAAAATATGAGGAGCATGAAACGGTCTGAAAAATAGGAGGAGCAAGAAGCGGTGTTGAAAAACATGAAGAGCCTGAAAATGTGTGAAAAATATGAAGAGCCTGAAAAGGTGTGAAAAATATGAAGAGCTTCAAAAGGTGTCAAAATTATGAGGAGCATTAAACGGTCTGAAAAATAGGAAGAGCATGAAGCTGTGGTCAACAACATGAAGAGACTGAAAAGGTGCGAAAAATATGAAGAGCCTGAAAAGGTGTGAAAAATATGAAGAGCTTCAAAAGGTGTCAAAAATTAGATGAGCATGAAACGGTCTGAAAAATAGGAGGAGCATTAAACGGCGTGGAGAAACATGAAGAGCCAGAAAAGGTGTGGAAAAATAGGAGGAGCTTCAAAATGTGTCAAATATATGAGGAGAATGAAAGGGTCTGAAAAATAGGAGGAGCATGAAACGGTCTGAAAAATAAGAAGAGCATGAAACGGTCTGAAAAATAGGAGGATCATGAAGCGGTGTTGAAAATCGTGAAGAGCCTGAAATGGTGTGAAAAATGTGAAGAGCTTAAACAGGTGTCAAAAACTTGAGGAGAATGAAACGGTCTGAAAAATAGGAGGAGCATGAAGCTGTGTTGAAAAACATGAAGAGCCTGAAAAGGTGTGTAAAATATGAAGAGCTTCAAAAGGTGTAAAAAATGAGATGAGCATGAAACGGTCTGAAAAATAGGAGGAGCATGAACTGGTGCTGAAAACATGAAGAGCCTGAAAAGGTGTGAAAAATATGAAGAGCTTTAAAAGGTGTGAAAAATACGACGAGCATGAAACGGTCTGAAAAATAGGAGGAGCATGAAGCTGTGTTCAAAAACATGAAGAGCCAGAAAAGGTGTGAAAAATATAAAGAGCTTCAAAAAGTGTCAAAAATATGAGGAGCAAGAAACGGTCAGAAAATAGGAGGAGCATGAAATGATCTGAAAAATAGGAGGAGCAGGAAGCTGTGTTCAAAAACATGAAGAGCCTGAAAAGCTGTGAAAAATATGAAGAGCTTCAAAAGGTGTAAAAAACTTGAGCAGCATGAAACGGTCTGAAAAATAGGAGGAGCATGAAGTGGAACTGAAAAACATGAAGTGCCTGAAAAGGTGTGCAAAATATGAAGAGTTTCAAAAGGTGTAAAAATGAGATGAGCATGAAACGGTCTGAAAAATAGGAGGAGCATGAACTGGTGCTGAAAAACATGAAGAGCCTGAAAAGGTGTGAAAAATATGAAGAGCTTCAAAAGGTGTGAAAAATATGAGGAGCATGAAACGGTCTGAAAAATAGGAGGAGCATGAAGTGGTGTTCAAAAACATGAAGAGCCTGAAAAGGTGTGAAAAATATGAAGAGCTTCAAAAAGTGTCAAATATATGAGGAGAAACAAACGGTCTGAAAAAAAGGAGGAGCATGAAGTGGTGTTCAAAAACTTGAAGAGCCTGAAAAGGTGTGAAAAATATGAAGAGCTTCAAAAGGTGTGAAAAATATGAAGAGCTTCAAAACCTGTCAAAAATGAGATGAGCATGAAACGGTCTGAAAAAAAGCAGGAGCATGAATCTGTGCTCAAATACATGAAGCGCCTGAGAAGGTGCGAAAAATATGAAGAGCTTCAAAAGGTGTGAAAAATATGAGGAGCATAAAACGATCTCAAAAATAGGAGGAGCATGAAGCGGTGTTAAAAAACATGAAGAGCCTGAAAAAGTGTGACAAATATAAAGAGCTTCAAGATGTGTGAAACATAGGAGCAACATGAAACGGTCTGAAAAATAAGAGGAGCATGAAATGGTGTTGAAAAACAGGAAGAGCCTGAAAATGCGAGAAAAATATGAAGAGCTTCAAAAGGTTTCAAAAATATGAGGAGCATGAAACTTTCTGAAAAAGAGGAGGAGCATGAACCGGTGTTGAAAAACATGAAGAGCCTGAAAAGGTGTGAAAAATATGAAGAGGTTTAAAGGTGTCAAAAATATGAGGAGCATGAAACATTCTGAAAAATAGGAGGATCATGAAACCGTGTTCAAAAACATGAAGAGCCTGAAAAGGTGTGAAAAATATGAAGAGCCTTAAAAAATGTCAAAAATATGAGGAGTATGAAACGGTCTGAAAAATAGCAGGAGCATGAAGCGGTGTTGAAAAACATGAAGAGCCTGAAAAGGTGTGAAAAATATGAAGAGCATCAAAAGGTGTGAAAAATATGAAGAGCTTCAAAAGGTGTCAAAAATATGAGGAGAATGAAACGGTCTGAAAAATAGGCGGAGCATGAAACGGTGTTCAAAAACATGAATAGCCTAAAAAGGTGTGAAAAATATGAAGAGCGTCAAAAAGTGTCAAAATATGAGGAGCATGAAACGGTCTGAAAAATAGGAGGAGCAAGAAGCGGTGTTGAAAAACATGAAGAGCCTGAAAATGTGTGAAAAATATGAAGAGCCTGAAAAGGTGTGAAAAATATGAAGAGCTTCAAAAGGTGTCAAAATTATGAGGAGCATTAAACGGTCTGAAAAATAGGAAGAGCATGAAGCTGTGTTCAACAACATGAAGAGACTGAAAAGGTGCGAAAAATATGAAGAGCCTGAAAAGGTGTGAAAAACATGAAGAGCTTCAAAAGGTGTCAAAATTATGAGGAGCATGAAACGGTCTGAAAAATAGGAGGAGCATGAAGCGATATTCAAAAACATGAAGAGCCAGAAAAGGTGTGCAAAATATGAAGAGCTTCAAAAGGTGTCAAAAATATAAGGAGCAGGAAACGGTCTGAAAAATAGGAGGAGCATGAAATGGTGGTAAAGAACATGAAGAGCCTGAAAAGGTGTGAAGTATAGGAAGAGCTTCAAAAGGTGTCAACAATATGAGGGGCATGAAACGGTCTGAAAAATAGGAGGAGCATGAAATGGTGTTAAAAAACATGAAGAGCTTCAAAAGGTGTGAAACATATAAAGAGCTTTAAATGGTGTCAAAAATATGAGGAGCAGGAAACTGTCTGAAAAATAGGAGGAGCATGAAGTGGTGTAGAAAAACATGAAGACCCTGAAAAGGTGTGAAAAATATGAAGATCTTCAAAAGGTGTCAAAATATGAGGAGCATGAAACTGTCTGAAATATAGGAGGAGCATGAAAAGGTGTTAAAAAACATGAAGAGCTTCAAAACGTGTGAAACATATGAGGAGCGGGAAACGATCAGAAAAATAGGAGGAGCATGAAACGGTGTTAAAAAACATGAAGAGCTTCAAAAGGTGGGAAACATATGAAGAGCTTCAAAAGGTGTCAAAAATATGAGGAGCATGAAACGGTATGAAAAATAGGAGGAGCATGAAGCGGTGTTGAAAAACAAGAAGAGCCTGAAAAGGTGTGAAAAATATGAAGAGCTTCCAAAGGTGGCAAAAATATGAGGAGCATGAAACGGCCTGAAAAAGAGGAGGAGCATGAAATGGTGTTGAAAAACATGAAGAGCCTGAAAAGGTGTGAAAAATATGAAGAGCTTCAAAAGGTGTCAAAAATATGAGGAGCATGAAACGGTCTGAAAAATAGGAGTAGCATGAAACGGTGTTGAAATACATGAAGAGCCTGAACAGGTGTGAAATAATGAAGAGCTTCAAAAGGTTTCAAAAATATGAGGAGCATGTAACGGTCTGAAAATTACGAGGAGCATGAAGTTGTGTTGAAAAACATGAAGAACCTGAAAAGGTGTGAAAAATAGGAAGAGCTTCAAAAGGTGTCAAAAATATGAGGAGCATGAAACGGTTTGAAAAATAGGAGGAGCATGAAGCGGTGTAGAAAAACATCAAGAGCCTGAAAATGTGTGAAAAATATGAAGAGCTTCAAAAGGTGTCAAAAATATGAGGAGAATGAAACGGTCTGAAATATCGGAGGAGCAAGAAAAGGAGTTCAAAAACATGAAGAGCCTGAAAAGGTGTGAAAAATATGAAGAGCCTCAAAATGTGTCATATATATGAGGAGCATGAAACGGTCTGAAAAATAGGAGGAGCATGAAGCGGTATTCAAAAACATGAAGAGCCTGAAAAGCTGTGAAATTATGTCAACCTTCAAAAGGTGTGAAAAATATGAGGAGCAGGAAACGGTCTGAAAAATAGTAGGAGCATGAAGCGGTGTTAAAGAACATGAAGAGCCTGAAAAGGTGTGAAGTATATGAAGAGCTTCAAAAGGTGTCAAAAATATGAGGGGCATGAAACGGTCTGAAAAATAGGAGGAGCATGAAATGGTGTTAAAAAACATGAAGAGCTACAAAAGGTGTGAAACATATAAAGAGCTTCAAAAGGTGTCAAAAATATGAGGAGCAGGAAACGGTCTGAAAAATAGGAGGAGCATGAAGTGGTGTAGAAAAACATGAAGACCGTGAAAAGGTGTGAAAAATATGAAGAGCTTCAAAAGGTGTCAAAATATGAGGAGCATGAAACTGTCTGAAATATAGGAGGAGGATGAAAAGGTGTTAAAAAACATGAAGAGCTTCAAAAGGTGTGAAACATATGAGAAGCGGGAAACGATCAGAAAAATAGGAGGAGCATGAAGCCGGGTTGAAAAACATGAAGAGCCTGAAAACGTGTGAAAATTCTGAAGATCTTCAAAAGGTGTGAAATATATGAAGAGCTTCAAAAGGTGTCAAAAATGAGATGAGCATGAAATGGTCTGAAAGATAGGAGGGGCATGAAGTGGTGTCGAAAAACATGAAGAGCCTGAAAAGGTGTGAGAAATATGAAGATCTTCAAAATGTGTCAAAAATATGAGGAGCATGAAACGGTCTGAAAAATAGGAGGAGCAAGAAGTGATGTTTAAAAACATGAAGAGCCTGAAAAGGTGTGAAAAATATGAAGAGCATCAAAAGATGTGAAAAATATGAGGAGCATGAACCGGTCTGAAAAATAGGAGGAGCATGAAGCGGTTTTGAAAAGCATGAAGAGTCTGAAAAGGTGTGGAAAATATGAAGAGCTTCATAAGGTGTCAAAAATATTAGGAGCATGA
The DNA here is from genome assembly GCF_033118175.1 of Dama dama. NCBI lineage: Eukaryota > Metazoa > Chordata > Mammalia > Artiodactyla > Cervidae > Dama > Dama dama. The sequence goes on from NW_026870882.1 coordinate 1,455,094, forward strand.
AACGGTGTGAAAAATAGGAGGAGCATGAAGCGGTTTTTAAAAACATGAAGAGCCTGAAAGATATGGAAAATATGAAGAGCTTCAAAAGGTGTGAAATACATGAGGAGCATGAAATGGTCTGAAAAATAGGAGGAGCATGAAGCGGTGTTGAAAAACATGAAGAGCCTGAAAAGGTGTGAAAAAAATGAAAAGCTTCAAAAGGTGTCAATAATAAGATGTGCATGAAAAAGTCTGAAAAATAGGAGGAGCATGAAACGGTCTGAAATATAGGAGGAGCATGAAGCGGTGTTCAAAACAAGAAGAGCCTGAAAAGGTGTGACAAATATAAAGAGCTTCAAAACGTGTGAAATATATGAGGAGCATGTAACGGTCTGAAAAATAGGAGGAGCATGAAACGGTGTGAAAAACATGAAGAGCATGAAAAGGTGTGAAAAATATGAAGAGCTTCAAAAGGTGTCAAAAATATGAGGAGCATGAAACGGTCTCAAAAATAGGAGGAGCATGAAGCGGTGTTCAAAAACATGAAGAGCCTGAAAAGGTGTGACAAATATAAAGAGCTTCAAGATGTGTGAAACATAGGAGCAACATGAAACGGTCTGAAAAATAAGAGGAGCATGAAATGGTGTTGAAAAACAGGAAGAGCCTGAAAATGCGAGAAAAATATGAAGAGCTTCAAAAGGTTTCAAAAATATGAGGAGCATGAAACTTTCTGAAAAAGAGGAGGAGCATGAACCGGTGTTGAAAAACATGAAGAGCCTGAAAAGGTGTGAAAAATATGAAGAGGTTTAAAGGTGTCAAAAATATGAGGAGCATGAAACATTCTGAAAAATAGGAGGATCATGAAACCGTGTTCAAAAACATGAAGAGCCTGAAAAGGTGTGAAAAATATGAAGAGCCTTAAAAAATGTCAAAAATATGAGGAGTATGAAACGGTCTGAAAAATAGCAGGAGCATGAAGCGGTGTTGAAAAACATGAAGAGCCTGAAAAGGTGTGAAAAATATGAAGAGCATCAAAAGGTGTGAAAAATATGAAGAGCTTCAAAAGGTGTCAAAAATATGAGGAGAATGAAACGGTCTGAAAAATAGGCGGAGCATGAAACGGTGTTCAAAAACATGAATAGCCTAAAAAGGTGTGAAAAATATGAAGAGCGTCAAAAAGTGTCAAAATATGAGGAGCATGAAACGGTCTGAAAAATAGGAGGAGCAAGAAGCGGTGTTGAAAAACATGAAGAGCCTGAAAATGTGTGAAAAATATGAAGAGCCTGAAAAGGTGTGAAAAATATGAAGAGCTTCAAAAGGTGTCAAAATTATGAGGAGCATTAAACGGTCTGAAAAATAGGAAGAGCATGAAGCTGTGGTCAACAACATGAAGAGACTGAAAAGGTGCGAAAAATATGAAGAGCCTGAAAAGGTGTGAAAAATATGAAGAGCTTCAAAAGGTGTCAAAATTATGAGGAGCATGAAACGGTCTGAAAAATAGGAGGAGCATGAAGCGATATTCAAAAACATGAAGAGCCAGAAAAGGTGTGAAAAATATGAAGAGCTTCAAAAGGTGTCAAAAATATAAGGAGCAGGAAACGGTCTGAAAAATAGGAGGAGCATGAAATGGTGGTAAAGAACATGAAGAGCCTGAAAAGGTGTGAAGTATAGGAAGAGCTTCAAAAGGTGTCAACAATATGAGGGGCATGAAACGGTCTGAAAAATAGGAGGAGCATGAAAGGGTGTTAAAAAACATGAAGAGCTTCAAAAGGTGTGAAACATATAAAGAGCTTTAAATGGTGTCAAAAATATGAGGAGCAGGAAACTGTCTGAAAAATAGGAGGAGCATGAAGTGGTGTAGAAAAACATGAAGACCCTGAAAAGGTGTGAAAAATATGAAGATCTTCAAAAGGTGTCAAAATATGAGGAGCATGAAACTGTCTGAAATATAGGAGGAGCATGAAAAGGTGTTAAAAAACATGAAGAGCTTCAAAACGTGTGAAACATATGAGGAGCGGGAAACGATCAGAAAAATAGGAGCATGAAACGGTGTTAAAAAACATGAAGAGCTTCAAAAGGTGGGAAACATATGAAGAGCTTCAAAAGGTGTCAAAAATATGAGGAGCATGAAACGGTATGAAAAATAGGAGGAGCATGAAGCGGTGTTGAAAAACAAGAAGAGCCTGAAAAGGTGTGAAAAATATGAAGAGCTTCCAAAGGTGGCAAAAATATGAGGAGCATGAAACGGCCTGAAAAAGAGGAGGAGCATGAAATGGTGTTGAAAAACATGAAGAGCCTGAAAAGGTGTGAAAAATATGAAGAGCTTCAAAAGGTGTCAAAAATATGAGGAGCATGAAACGGTCTGAAAAATAGGAGTAGCATGAAACGGTGTTGAAATACATGAAGAGCCTGAACAGGTGTGAAATAATGAAGAGCTTCAAAAGGTTTCAAAAATATGAGGAGCATGTAACGGTCTGAAAATTACGAGGAGCATGAAGTTGTGTTGAAAAACATGAAGAACCTGAAAAGGTGTGAAAAATAGGAAGAGCTTCAAAAGGTGTCAAAAATATGAGGAGCATGAAACGGTTTGAAAAATAGGAGGAGCATGAAGCGGTGTAGAAAAACATCAAGAGCCTGAAAATGTGTGAAAAATATGAAGAGCTTCAAAAGGTGTCAAAAATATGAGGAGAATGAAACGGTCTGAAATATCGGAGGAGCAAGAAAAGGAGTTCAAAAACATGAAGAGCCTGAAAAGGTGTGAAAAATATGAAGAGCCTCAAAATGTGTCATATATATGAGGAGCATGAAACGGTCTGAAAAATAGGAGGAGCATGAAGCGGTATTCAAAAACATGAAGAGCCTGAAAAGCTGTGAAATTATGTCAACCTTCAAAAGGTGTGAAAAATATGAGGAGCAGGAAACGGTCTGAAAAATAGTAGGAGCATGAAGCGGTGTTAAAGAACATGAAGAGCCTGAAAAGGTGTGAAGTATATGAAGAGCTTCAAAAGGTGTCAAAAATATGAGGGGCATGAAACGGTCTGAAAAATAGGAGGAGCATGAAATGGTGTTAAAAAACATGAAGAGCTACAAAAGGTGTGAAACATATAAAGAGCTTCAAAAGGTGTCAAAAATATGAGGAGCAGGAAACGGTCTGAAAAATAGGAGGAGCATGAAGTGGTGTAGAAAAACATGAAGACCGTGAAAACGTGTGAAAAATATGAAGAGCTTCAAAAGGTGTCAAAATATGAGGAGCATGAAACTGTCTGAAATATAGGAGGAGGATGAAAAGGTGTTAAAAAACATGAAGAGCTTCAAAAGGTGTGAAACATATGAGAAGCGGGAAACGATCAGAAAAATAGGAGGAGCATGAAGCCGGGTTGAAAAACATGAAGAGCCTGAAAACGTGTGAAAATTCTGAAGATCTTCAAAAGGTGTGAAATATATGAAGAGCTTCAAAAGGTGTCAAAAATGAGATGAGCATGAAATGGTCTGAAAGATAGGAGGGGCATGAAGTGGTGTCGAAAAACATGAAGAGCCTGAAAAGGTGTGAGAAATATGAAGATCTTCAAAATGTGTCAAAAATATGAGGAGCATGAAACGGTCTGAAAAATAGGAGGAGCAAGAAGTGATGTTTAAAAACATGAAGAGCCTGAAAAGGTGTGAAAAATATGAAGAGCATCAAAAGATGTGAAAAATATGAGGAGCATGAACCGGTCTGAAAAATAGGAGGAGCATGAAGCGGTTTTGAAAAGCATGAAGAGTCTGAAAAGGTGTGGAAAATATGAAGAGCTTCATAAGGTGTCAAAAATATTAGGAGCATGAAACGGTGTGAAAAATAGGAGGAGCATGAAGCGGTTTTTAAAAACATGAAGAGCCTGAAAGATATGGAAAATATGAAGAGCTTCAAAAGGTGTGAAATACATGAGGAGCATGAAATGGTCTGAAAAATAGGAGGAGCATGAAGCGGTGTTGAAAAACATGAAGAGCCTGAAAAGGTGTGAAAAAAATGAAAAGCTTCAAAAGGTGTCAATAATAAGATGTGCATGAAAAAGTCTGAAAAATAGGAGGAGCATGAAACGGTCTGAAATATAGGAGGAGCATGAAGCGGTGTTCAAAACAAGAAGAGCCTGAAAAGGTGTGACAAATATAAAGAGCTTCAAAACGTGTGAAATATATGAGGAGCATGTAACGGTCTGAAAAATAGGAGGAGCATGAAACGGTGTGAAAAACATGAAGAGCATGAAAAGGTGTGAAAAATATGAAGAGCTTCAAAAGGTGTCAAAAATATGAGGAGCATGAAACGGTCTCAAAAATAGGAGGAGCAAGAAGTGATGTGTAAAAACATGAAGAGACTGAAAAGGTGTGAAAAATATGAAGAGCATCAAAAGATGTGAAAAATATGAGGAGCATGAACCGGTCTGAATAATAGGAGGCGCATGAAGCGGTTTTGAAAAGCATGAAGAGTCTGAAAGATATGGAAAATATGAAGAGCTTCAAAAGGTGTGAAATACATGAGGAGCATGAAATGGTCTGAAAAATAGGAGGAGCATGAAGCGGAGTTGAAAAACATGAAGAGCCTGAAAAGGTGTGAAAAAAATGAAGAGCTTCAAAAGGTGTCAAAAAAACGAGGAGCATGAAACGGTCTGAAAAATAGGAGGAACATGAATCTGTGCTCAAATACATGAAGCGCCTGAGAAGGTGCGAAAAATATGAAGAGCTTCAAAAGGTGTGAAAAATATGAGGACCATGAAACGATCTCAAAAATAGGAGGAGCATGAAGCGGTGTTAAAAAACATGAAGAGCCTGAAAAGGTGTGACAAATATAAAGAGCTTCAAGATGTGTGAAAACTATGAGGAGCATGAAACGGTCTGAAAAATAGGAGGAACATGAATCTGTGCTCAAATACATGAAGCGCCTGAGAAGGTGCGAAAAATATGAAGAGCTTCAAAAGGTGTCAAAAATATGAGGAGAATGAAACGGTCTGAAAAATAGGCGGAGCATGAAACGGTGTTCAAAAACATGAAGAGCCTAAAAAGGTGTGAAAAATATGAAGAGCGTCAAAACGTGTCAAAATATGAGGAGCATGAAACGGTCTGAAAAATAGGAGGAGCAAGAAGCGGTGTTGAAAAACATGAAGAGCCTGAAAATGTGTGAAAAATATGAAGAGCCTGAAAAGGTGTGAAAAATATGAAGAGCTTCAAAAGGTGTCAAAATTATGAGGAGCATTAAACGGTCTGAAAAATAGGAAGAGCATGAAGCTGTGGTCAACAACATGAAGAGACTGAAAAGGTGCGAAAAATATGAAGAGCCTGAAAAGGTGTGAAAAATATGAAGAGCTTCAAAAGGTGTCAAAATTATGAGGAGCATGAAACGGTCTGAAAAATAGGAGGAGCATTAAACGGCGTGGAGAAACATGAAGAGCCAGAAAAGGTGTGGAAAAATAGGAGGAGCTTCAAAATGTGTCAAATATATGAGGAGAATGAAAGGGTCTGAAAAATAGGAGGAGCATGAAACGGTCTGAAAAATAAGAAGAGCATGAAACGGTCTGAAAAATAGGAGGATCATGAAGCGGTGTTGAAAATCGTGAAGAGCCTGAAATGGTGTGAAAAATGTGAAGAGCTTAAACAGGTGTCAAAAACTTGAGGAGAATGAAACGGTCTGAAAAATAGGAGGAGCATGAAGCTGTGTTGAAAAACATGAAGAGCCTGAAAAGGTGTGTAAAATATGAAGAGCTTCAAAAGGTGTAAAAAATGAGATGAGCATGAAACGGTCTGAAAAATAGGAGGAGCATGAACTGGTGCTGAAAACATGAAGAGCCTGAAAAGGTGTGAAAAATATGAAGAGCTTTAAAAGGTGTGAAAAATACGACGAGCATGAAACGGTCTGAAAAATAGGAGGAGCATGAAGCTGTGTTCAAAAACATGAAGAGCCAGAAAAGGTGTGAAAAATATAAAGAGCTTCAAAAAGTGTCAAAAATATGAGGAGCAAGAAACGGTCAGAAAATAGGAGGAGCATGAAATGATCTGAAAAATAGGAGGAGCAGGAAGCTGTGTTCAAAAACATGAAGAGCCTGAAAAGCTGTGAAAAATATGAAGAGCTTCAAAAGGTGTAAAAAACTTGAGCAGCATGAAACGGTCTGAAAAATAGGAGGAGCATGAAGTGGAACTGAAAAACATGAAGTGCCTGAAAAGGTGTGCAAAATATGAAGAGTTTCAAAAGGTGTAAAAATGAGATGAGCATGAAACGGTCTGAAAAATAGGAGGAGCATGAACTGGTGCTGAAAAACATGAAGAGCCTGAAAAGGTGTGAAAAATATGAAGAGCTTCAAAAGGTGTGAAAAATATGAGGAGCATGAAACGGTCTGAAAAATAGGAGGAGCATGAAGTGGTGTTCAAAAACATGAAGAGCCTGAAAAGGTGTGAAAAATATGAAGAGCTTCAAAAAGTGTCAAATATATGAGGAGAAACAAACGGTCTGAAAAAAAGGAGGAGCATGAAGTGGTGTTCAAAAACTTGAAGAGCCTGAAAAGGTGTGAAAAATATGAAGAGCTTCAAAAGGTGTGAAAAATATGAAGAGCTTCAAAACCTGTCAAAAATGAGATGAGCATGAAACGGTCTGAGAAAAAGCAGGAGCATGAATCTGTGCTCAAATACATGAAGCGCCTGAGAAGGTGCGAAAAATATGAAGAGCTTCAAAAGGTGTGAAAAATATGAGGAGCATAAAACGATCTCAAAAATAGGAGGAGCATGAAGCGGTGTTAAAAAACATGAAGAGCCTGAAAAGGTGTGACAAATATAAAGAGCTTCAAGATGTGTGAAACATAGGAGCAACATGAAACGGTCTGAAAAATAAGAGGAGCATGAAATGGTGTTGAAAAACAGGAAGAGCCTGAAAATGCGAGAAAAATATGAAGAGCTTCAAAAGGTTTCAAAAATATGAGGAGCATGAAACTTTCTGAAAAAGAGGAGGAGCATGAACCGGTGTTGAAAAACATGAAGAGCCTGAAAAGGTGTGAAAAATATGAAGAGGTTTAAAGGTGTCAAAAATATGAGGAGTATGAAACGGTCTGAAAAATAGCAGGAGCATGAAGCGGTGTTGAAAAACATGAAGAGCCTGAAAAGGTGTGAAAAATATGAAGAGCGTCAAAAGGTGTGAAAAATATGAAGAGCTTCAAAAGGTGTCAAAAATATGAGGAGAATGAAACGGTCTGAAAAATAGGCGGAGCATGAAACGGTGTTCAAAAACATGAATAGCCTAAAAAGGTGTGAAAAATATGAAGAGCGTCAAAAAGTGTCAAAATATGAGGAGCATGAAACGGTCTGAAAAATAGGAGGAGCAAGAAGCAGTGTTGAAAAACATGAAGAGCCTGAAAATGTGTGAAAAATATGAAGAGCCTGAAAAGGCGTGAAAAATATGAAGAGCTTCAAAAGGTGTAAAAATTATGAGGAGCATTAAACGTTCTGAAAAATAGGAAGAGCATGAAGCTGTGTTCAACAACATGAAGAGACTGAAAAGGTGCGAAAAATATGAAGAGCCTGAAAAGGTGTGAAAAATATGAAGAGCTTCAAAAGGTGTCAAAATTATGAGGAGCATGAAACGGTCTGAAAAATAGGAGGAGCATGAAGCGATATTCAAAAACATGAAGAGCCAGAAAAGGTGTGAAAAATATGAAGAGCTTCAAAAGGTGTCAAAAATATAAGGAGCAGGAAACGGTCTGAAAAATAGGAGGAGCATGAAATGGTGGTAAAGAACATGAAGAGCCTGAAAAGGTGTGAAGTATAGGAAGAGCTTCAAAAGGTGTCAACAATATGAGGGGCATGAAACGGTCTGAAAAATAGGAGGAGCATGAAATGGTGTTAAAAAACATGAAGAGCTTCAAAAGGTGTGAAACATATAAAGAGCTTTAAATGGTGTCAAAAATATGAGGAGCAGGAAACTGTCTGAAAAATAGGAGGAGCATGAAGTGGTGTAGAAAAACATGAAGACCCTGAAAAGGTGTGAAAAATATGAAGATCTTCAAAAGGTGTCAAAATATGAGGAGCATGAAACTGTCTGAAATATAGGAGGAGCATGAAAAGGTGTTAAAAAACATGAAGAGCTTCAAAACGTGTGAAACATATGAGGAGCGGGAAACGATCAGAAAAATAGGAGGAGCATGAAACGGTGTTAAAAAACATGAAGAGCTTCAAAAGGTGTGAAACATATGAAGAGCTTCAAAAGGTGTCAAAAATATGAGGAGCATGAAACGGTATGAAAAATAGGAGGAGCATGAAGCGGTGTTGAAAAACAAGAAGAGCCTGAAAAGGTGTGAAAAATATGAAGAGCTTCCAAAGGTGGCAAAAATATGAGGAGCATGAAACGGCCTGAAAAAGAGGAGGAGCATGAAATGGTGTTGAAAAACATGAAGAGCCTGAAAAGGTGTGAAAAATATGAAGAGCTTCAAAAGGTGTCAAAAATATGAGGAGCATGAAACGGTCTGAAAAATAGGAGTAGCATGAAACGGTGTTGAAATACATGAAGAGCCTGAACAGGTGTGAAATAATGAAGAGCTTCAAAAGGTTTCAAAAATATGAGGAGCATGTAACGGTCTGAAAATTACGAGGAGCATGAAGTTGTGTTGAAAAACATGAAGAACCTGAAAAGGTGTGAAAAATAGGAAGAGCTTCAAAAGGTGTCAAAAATATGAGGAGCATGAAACGGTTTGAAAAATAGGAGGAGCATGAAGCGGTGTAGAAAAACATCAAGAGCCTGAAAATGTGTGAAAAATATGAAGAGCTTCAAAAGGTGTCAAAAATATGAGGAGAATGAAACGGTCTGAAATATCGGAGGAGCAAGAAAAGGAGTTCAAAAACATGAATAGCCTGAAAAGCTGTGAAATTATGTCAACCTTCAAAAGGTGTGAAAAATATGAGGAGCAGGAAACGGTCTGAAAAATAGTAGGAGCATGAAGCGGTGTTAAAGAACATGAAGAGCCTGAAAAGGTGTGAAGTATATGAAGAGCTTCAAAAGGTGTCAAAAATATGAGGGGCATGAAACGGTCTGAAAAATAGGAGGAGCATGAAATGGTGTTAAAAAACATGAAGAGCTACAAAAGGTGTGAAACATATAAAGAGCTTCAAAAGGTGTCAAAAATATGAGGAGCAGGAAACGGTCTGAAAAATAGGAGGAGCATGAAGTGGTGTAGAAAAACATGAAGACCGTGAAAACGTGTGAAAAATATGAAGAGCTTCAAAAGGTGTCAAAATATGAGGAGCATGAAACTGTCTGAAATATAGGAGGAGGATGAAAAGGTGTTAAAAAACATGAAGAGCTTCAAAAGGTGTGAAACATATGAGAAGCGGGAAACGATCAGAAAAATAGGAGGAGCATGAAGCCGGGTTGAAAAACATGAAGAGCCTGAAAACGTGTGAAAATTCTGAAGATCTTCAAAAGGTGTGAAATATATGAAGAGCTTCAAAAGGTGTCAAAAATGAGATGAGCATGAAATGGTCTGAAAGATAGGAGGGGCATGAAGTGGTGTCGAAAAACATGAAGAGCCTGAAAAGGTGTGAGAAATATGAAGATCTTCAAAATGTGTCAAAAATATGAGGAGCATGAAACGGTCTGAAAAATAGGAGGAGCAAGAAGTGATGTTTAAAAACATGAAGAGCCTGAAAAGGTGTGAAAAATATGAAGAGCATCAAAAGATGTGAAAAATATGAGGAGCATGAACCGGTCTGAAAAATAGGAGGAGCATGAAGCGGTTTTGAAAAGCATGAAGAGTCTGAAAAGGTGTGGAAAATATGAAGAGCTTCATAAGGTGTCAAAAATATTAGGAGCATGAAACGGTGTGAAAAATAGGAGGAGCATGAAGCGGTTTTTAAAAACATGAAGAGCCTGAAAGATATGGAAAATATGAAGAGCTTCAAAAGGTGTGAAATACATGAGGAGCATGAAATGGTCTGAAAAATAGGAGGAGCATGAAGCGGTGTTGAAAAACATGAAGAGCCTGAAAAGGTGTGAAAAAAATGAAAAGCTTCAAAAGGTGTCAATAATAAGATGTGCATGAAAAAGTCTGAAAAATAGGAGGAGCATGAAACGGTCTGAAATATAGGAGGAGCATGAAGCGGTGTTCAAAACAAGAAGAGCCTGAAAAGGTGTGACAAATATAAAGAGCTTCAAAACGTGTGAAATATATGAGGAGCATGTAACGGTCTGAAAAATAGGAGGAGCATGAAACGGTGTGAAAAACATGAAGAGCATGAAAAGGTGTGAAAAATATGAAGAGCTTCAAAAGGTGTCAAAAATATGAGGAGCATGAAACGGTCTCAAAAATAGGAGGAGCATGAAGCGGTGTTCAAAAACATGAAGGGCCTGAAAAGGTGTGACAAATATAAAGAGCTTCAAGATGTGTGAAACATAGGAGCAACATGAAACGGTCTGAAAAATAAGAGGAGAAAGAAGTGATGTGTAAAAACAGGAAGAGCCTGAAAATGCGAGAAAAATATGAAGAGCTTCAAAAGGTTTCAAAAATATGAGGAGCATGAAACTTTCTGAAAAAGAGGAGGAGCATGAACCGGTGTTGAAAAACATGAAGAGCCTGAAAAGGTGTGAAAAATATGAAGAGGTTTAAAGGTGTCAAAAATATGAGGAGCATGAAACATTCTGAAAAATAGGAGGATCATGAAACCGTGTTCAAAAACATGAAGAGCCTGAAAAGGTGTGAAAAATATGAAGAGCCTTAAAAAATGTCAAAAATATGAGGAGTATGAAACGGTCTGAAAAATAGCAGGAGCATGAAGCGGTGTTGAAAAACATGAAGAGCCTGAAAAGGTGTGAAAAATATGAAGAGCATCAAAAGGTGTGAAAAATATGAAGAGCTTCAAAAGGTGTCAAAAATATGAGGAGAATGAAACGGTCTGAAAAATAGGCGGAGCATGAAACGGTGTTCAAAAACATGAATAGCCTAAAAAGGTGTGAAAAATATGAAGAGCGTCAAAAAGTGTCAAAATATGAGGAGCATGAAACGGTCTGAAAAATAGGAGGAGCAAGAAGCGGTGTTGAAAAACATGAAGAGCCTGAAAATGTGTGAAAAATATGAAGAGCCTGAAAAGGTGTGAAAAATATGAAGAGCTTCAAAAGGTGTCAAAATTATGAGGAGCATTAAACGGTCTGAAAAATAGGAAGAGCATGAAGCTGTGGTCAACAACATGAAGAGACTGAAAAGGTGCGAAAAATATGAAGAGCCTGAAAAGGTGTGAAAAATATGAAGAGCTTCAAAAGGTGTCAAAATTATGAGGAGCATGAAACGGTCTTAAAAATAGGAGGAGCATGAAGCGATATTCAAAAACATGAAGAGCCAGAAAAGGTGTGAAAAATATGAAGAGCTTCAAAAGGTGTCAAAAATATAAGGAGCAGGAAACGGTCTGAAAAATAGGAGGAGCATGAAATGGTGGTAAAGAACATGAAGAGCCTGAAAAGGTGTGAAGTATAGGAAGAGCTTCAAAAGGTGTCAACAATATGAGGGGCATGAAACGGTCTGAAAAATAGGAGGAGCATGAAATGGTGTTAAAAAACATGAAGAGCTTCAAAAGGTGTGAAACATATAAAGAGCTTTAAATGGTGTCAAAAATATGAGGAGCAGGAAACTGTCTGAAAAATAGGAGGAGCATGAAGTGGTGTAGAAAAACATGAAGACCCTGAAAAGGTGTGGAAAATATGAAGATCTTCAAAAGGTGTCAAAATATGAGGAGCATGAAACTGTCTGAAATATAGGAGGAGCATGAAAAGGTGTTAAAAAACATGAAGAGCTTCAAAACGTGTGAAACATATGAGGAGCGGGAAACGATCAGAAAAATAGGAGCATGAAACGGTGTTAAAAAACATGAAGAGCTTCAAAAGGTCGGAAACATATGAAGAGCTTCAAAAGGTGTCAAAAATATGAGGAGCATGAAACGGTATGAAAAATAGGAGGAGCATGAAGCGGTGTTGAAAAACAAGAAGAGCCTGAAAAGGTGTGAAAAATATGAAGAGCTTCCAAAGGTGGCAAAAATATGAGGAGCATGAAACGGCCTGAAAAAGAGGAGGAGCATGAAATGGTGTTGAAAAACATGAAGAGCCTGAAAAGGTGTGAAAAATATGAAGAGCTTCAAAAGGTGTCAAAAATATGAGGAGCATGAAACGGTCTGAAAAATAGGAGTAGCATGAAACGGTGTTGAAATACATGAAGAGCCTGAACAGGTGTGAAATAATGAAGAGCTTCAAAAGGTTTCAAAAATATGAGGAGCATGTAACGGTCTGAAAATTACGAGGAGCATGAAGTTGTGTTGAAAAACATGAAGAACCTGAAAAGGTGTGAAAAATAGGAAGAGCTTCAAAAGGTGTCAAAAATATGAGGAGCATGAAACGGTTTGAAAAATAGGAGGAGCATGAAGCGGTGTAGAAAAACATCAAGAGCCTGAAAATGTGTGAAAAATATGAAGAGCTTCAAAAGGTGTCAAAAATATGAGGAGAATGAAATGGTCTGAAATATCGGAGGAGCAAGAAAAGGAGTTCAAAAACATGAAGAGCCTGAAAAGGTGTGAAAAATATGAAGAGCCTCAAAATGTGTCATATATATGAGGAGCATGAAACGGTCTGAAAAATAGGAGGAGCATGAAGCGGTATTCAAAAACATAAGGAGCCTGAAAAGCTGTGAAATTATGTCAACCTTCAAAAGGTGTGAAAAATATGAGGAGCAGGAAACGGTCTGAAAAATAGTAGGAGCATGAAGCGGTGTTAAAGAACATGAAGAGCCTGAAAAGGTGTGAAGTATATGAAGAGCTTCAAAAGGTGTCAAAAATATGAGGGGCATGAAACGGTCTGAAAAATAGGAGGAGCATGAAATGGTGTTAAAAAACATGAAGAGCTACAAAAGGTGTGAAACATATAAAGAGCTTCAAAAGTTGTCAAAAATATGAGGAGCAGGAAACGGTCTGAAAAATAGGAGGAGCATGAAGTGGTGTAGAAAAACATGAAGACCGTGAAAACGTGTGAAAAATATGAAGAGCTTCAAAAGGTGTCAAAATATGAGGAGCATGAAACTGTCTGAAATATAGGAGGAGGATGAAAAGGTGTTAAAAAACATGAAGAGCTTCAAAAGGTGTGAAACATATGAGAAGCGGGAAACGATCAGAAAAATAGGAGGAGCATGAAGCCGGGTTGAAAAACATGAAGAGCCTGAAAACGTGTGAAAATTCTGAAGATCTTCAAAAGGTGTGAAATATATGAAGAGCTTCAAAAGGTGTCAAAAATGAGATGAGCATGAAATGGTCTGAAAGATAGGAGGGGCATGAAGTGGTGTCGAAAAACATGAAGAGCCTGAAAAGGTGTGAGAAATATGAAGATCTTCAAAATGTGTCAAAAATATGAGGAGCATGAAACGGTCTGAAAAATAGGAGGAGCAAGAAGTGATGTTTAAAAACATGAAGAGCCTGAAAAGGTGTGAAAAATATGAAGAGCATCAAAAGATGTGAAAAATATGAGGAGCATGAACCGGTCTGAAAAATAGGAGGAGCATGAAGCGGTTTTGAAAAGCATGAAGAGTCTGAAAAGGTGTGGAAAATATGAAGAGCTTCATAAGGTGTCAAAAATATTAGGAGCATGAAACGGTGTGAAAAATAGGAGGAGCATGAAGCGGTTTTTAAAAAGATGAAGAGCCTGAAAGATATGGAAAATATGAAGAGCTTCAAAAGGTGTGAAATACATGAGGAGCATGAAATGGTCTGAAAAATAGGAGGAGCATGAAGCGGTGTTGAAAAACATGAAGAGCCTGAAAAGGTGTGAAAAAAATGAAAAGCTTCAAAAGGTGTCAATAATAAGATGTGCATGAAAAAGTCTGAAAAATAGGAGGAGCATGAAACGGTCTGAAATATAGGAGGAGCATGAAGCGGTGTTCAAAACAAGAAGAGCCTGAAAAGGTGTGACAAATATAAAGAGCTTCAAAACGTGTGAAATATATGAGGAGCATGTAACGGTCTGAAAAATAGGAGGAGCATGAAACGGTGTGAAAAACATGAAGAGCATGAAAAGGTGTGAAAAATATGAAGAGCTTCAAAAGGTGTCAAAAATATGAGGAGCATGAAACGGTCTCAAAAATAGGAGGAGCATGAAGCGGTGTTCAAAAACATGAAGAGCCTGAAAAGGTGTGAAAAAAATGAAGAGCTTCAAAAGGTGTCAAAAATATGAGGAGCATGAAACGGTCTGAAAAATAGGAGGAGCAAGAAGTGATGTGTAAAAACATGAAGAGACTGAAAAGGTGTGAAAAATATGAAGAGCATCAAAAGATGTGAAAAATACGAGGAGCATGAACCGGTCTGAATAATAGGAGGCGCATGAAGCGGTTTTGAAAAGCATGAAGAGTCTGAAAGATATGGAAAATATGAAGAGCTTCAAAAGGTGTGAAATACATGAGGAGCATGAAATGGTCTGAAAAATAGGAGGAGCATGAAGCGGTGTTGAAAAACATGAAGAGCCTGAAAAGGTGTGAAAAAAATGAAGAGCTTCAAAAGGTGTCAAAAATACGAGGAGCATGAAACGGTCTGAAAAATAGGAGGAACATGAATCTGTGCTCAAATACATGAAGCGCCTGAGAAGGTGCGAAAAATATGAAGAGCTTCAAAAGGTGTGAAAAATATGAGGACCATGAAACGATCTCAAAAATAGGAGGAGCATGAAGCGGTGTTAAAAAACATGAAGAGCCTGAAAAGGTGTGACAAATATAAAGAGCTTCAAGATGTGTGAAAAATATGAGGAGCATGAAACGGTCTGAAAAATAGGAGGAACATGAATCTGTGCTCAAATACATGAAGCGCCTGAGAAGGTGCGAAAAATATGAAGAGCTTCAAAAGGTGTCAAAAATATGAGGAGAATGAAACGGTCTGAAAAATAGGCGGAGCATGAAACGGTGTTCAAAAACATGAAGAGCCTAAAAAGGTGTGAAAAATATGAAGAGCGTCAAAACGTGTCAAAATATGAGGAGCATGAAACGGTCTGAAAAATAGGAGGAGCAAGAAGCGGTGTTGAAAAACATGAAGAGCCTGAAAATGTGTGAAAAATATGAAGAGCCTGAAAAGGTGTGAAAAATATGAAGAGCTTCAAAAGGTGTCAAAATTATGAGGAGCATTAAACGGTCTGAAAAATAGGAAGAGCATGAAGCTGTGGTCAACAACATGAAGAGACTGAAAAGGTGCGAAAAATATGAAGAGCCTGAAAAGGTGTGAAAAATATGAAGAGCTTCAAAAGGTGTCAAAAATTAGATGAGCATGAAACGGTCTGAAAAATAGGAGGAGCATTAAACGGCGTGGAGAAACATGAAGAGCCAGAAAAGGTGTGGAAAAATAGGAGGAGCTTCAAAATGTGTCAAATATATGAGGAGAATGAAAGGGTCTGAAAAATAGGAGGAGCATGAAACGGTCTGAAAAATAAGAAGAGCATGAAACGGTCTGAAAAATAGGAGGATCATGAAGTGGTGTTGAAAATCGTGAAGAGCCTGAAATGGTGTGAAAAATGTGAAGAGCTTAAACAGGTGTCAAAAACTTGAGGAGAATGAAACGGTCTGAAAAATAGGAGGAGCATGAAGCTGTGTTGAAAAACATGAAGAGCCTGAAAAGGTGTGTAAAATATGAAGAGCTTCAAAAGGTGTAAAAAATGAGATGAGCATGAAACGGTCTGAAAAATAGGAGGAGCATGAACTGGTGCTGAAAACATGAAGAGCCTGAAAAGGTGTGAAAAATATGAAGAGCTTTAAAAGGTGTGAAAAATACGACGAGCATGAAACGGTCTGAAAAATAGGAGGAGCATGAAGCTGTGTTCAAAAACATGAAGAGCCAGAAAAGGTGTGAAAAATATAAAGAGCTTCAAAAAGTGTCAAAAATATGAGGAGCAAGAAACGGTCGGAAAATAGGAGGAGCATGAAATGATCTGAAAAATAGGAGGAGCAGGAAGCTGTGTTCAAAAACATGAAGAGCCTGAAAAGCTGTGAAAAATATGAAGAGCTTCAAAAGGTGTAAAAAACTTGAGCAGCATGAAACGGTCTGAAAAATAGGAGGAGCATGAAGTGGAACTGAAAAACATGAAGTGCCTGAAAAGGTGTGCAAAATATGAAGAGTTTCAAAAGGTGTAAAAATGAGATGAGCATGAAACGGTCTGAAAAATAGGAGGAGCATGAACTGGTGCTGAAAAACATGAAGAGCCTGAAAAGGTGTGAAAAATATGAAGAGCTTCAAAAGGTGTGAAAAATATGAGGAGCATGAAACGGTCTGAAAAATAGGAGGAGCATGAAGTGGTGTTCAAAAACATGAAGAGCCTGAAAAGGTGTGAAAAATATGAAGAGCTTCAAAAAGTGTCAAATATATGAGGAGAAACAAACGGTCTGAAAAAAAGGAGGAGCATGAAGTGGTGTTCAAAAACTTGAAGAGCCTGAAAAGGTGTGAAAAATATGAAGAGCTTCAAAAGGTGTGAAAAATATGAAGAGCTTCAAAACCTGTCAAAAATGAGATGAGCATGAAACGGTCTGAAAAAAAGCAGGAGCATGAATCTGTGCTCAAATACATGAAGCGCCTGAGAAGGTGCGAAAAATATGAAGAGCTTCAAAAGGTGTGAAAAATATGAGGAGCATAAAACGATCTCAAAAATAGGAGGAGCATGAAGCGGTGTTAAAAAACATGAAGAGCCTGAAAAGGTGTGACAAATATAAAGAGCTTCAAGATGTGTGAAACATAGGAGCAACATGAAACGGTCTGAAAAATAAGAGGAGCATGAAATGGTGTTGAAAAACAGGAAGAGCCTGAAAATGCGAGAAAAATATGAAGAGCTTCAAAAGGTTTCAAAAATATGAGGAGCATGAAACTTTCTGAAAAAGAGGAGGATCATGAACCGGTGTTGAAAAACATGAAGAGCCTGAAAAGGTGTGAAAAATATGAAGAGGTTTAAAGGTGTCAAAAATATGAGGAGCATGAAACATTCTGAAAAATAGGAGGATCATGAAACCGTGTTCAAAAACATGAAGAGCCTGAAAAGGTGTGAAAAATATGAAGAGCCTTAAAAAATGTCAAAAATATGAGGAGTATGAAACGGTCTGAAAAATAGCAGGAGCATGAAGCGGTGTTGAAAAACATGAAGAGCCTGAAAAGGTGTGAAAAATATGAAGAGCGTCAAAAGGTGTGAAAAATATGAAGAGCTTCAAAAGGTGTCAAAAATATGAGGAGAATGAAACGGTCTGAAAAATAGGCGGAGCATGAAACGGTGTTCAAAAACATGAATAGCCTAAAAAGGTGTGAAAAATATGAAGAGCGTCAAAAAGTGTCAAAATATGAGGAGCATGAAACGGTCTGAAAAATAGGAGGAGCAAGAAGCGGTGTTGAAAAACATGAAGAGCCTGAAAATGTGTGAAAAATATGAAGAGCCTGAAAAGGCGTGAAAAATATGAAGAGCTTCAAAAGGTGTCAAAATTATGAGGAGCATTAAACGTTCTGAAAAATAGGAAGAGCATGAAGCTGTGTTCAACAACATGAAGAGACTGAAAAGGTGCGAAAAATATGAAGAGCCTGAAAAGGTGTGAAAAATATGAAGAGCTTCAAAAGGTGTCAAAATTATGAGGAGCATGAAACGGTCTGAAAAATAGGAGGAGCATGAAGCGATATTCAAAAACATGAAGAGCCAGAAAAGATGTGAAAAATATGAAGAGCTTCAAAAGGTGTCAAAAATATAAGGAGCAGGAAACGGTCTGAAAAATAGGAGGAGCATGAAATGGTGGTAAAGAACATGAAGAGCCTGAAAAGGTGTGAAGTATAGGAAGAGCTTCAAAAGGTGTCAACAATATGAGGGGCATGAAACGGTCTGAAAAATAGGAGGAGCATGAAATGGTGTTAAAAAACATGAAGAGCTTCAAAAGCTGTGAAACATATAAAGAGCTTTAAATGGTGTCAAAAATATGAGGAGCAGGAAACTGTCTGAAAAATAGGAGGAGCATGAAGTGGTGTAGAAAAACATGAAGACCCTGAAAAGGTGTGAAAAATATGAAGATCTTCAAAAGGTGTCAAAATATGAGGAGCATGAAACTGTCTGAAATATAGGAGGAGCATGAAAAGGTGTTAAAAAACATGAAGAGCTTCAAAACGTGTGAAACATATGAGGAGCGGGAAACGATCAGAAAAATAGGAGGAGCATGAAACGGTGTTAAAAAACATGAAGAGCTTCAAAAGGTGGGAAACATATGAAGAGCTTCAAAAGGTGTCAAAAATATGAGGAGCATGAAACGGTATGAAAAATAGGAGGAGCATGAAGCGGTGTTGAAAAACAAGAAGAGCCTGAAAAGGTGTGAAAAATATGAAGAGCTTCCAAAGGTGGCAAAAATATGAGGAGCATGAAACGGCCTGAAAAAGAGGAGGAGCATGAAATGGTGTTGAAAAACATGAAGAGCCTGAAAAGGTGTGAAAAATATGAAGAGCTTCAAAAGGTGTCAAAAATATGAGGAGCATGAAACGGTCTGAAAAATAGGAGTAGCATGAAACGGTGTTGAAATACATGAAGAGCCTGAACAGGTGTGAAATAATGAAGAGCTTCAAAAGGTTTCAAAAATATGAGGAGCATGTAACGGTCTGAAAATTACGAGGAGCATGAAGTTGTGTTGAAAAACATGAAGAACCTGAAAAGGTGTGAAAAATAGGAAGAGCTTCAAAAGGTGTCAAAAATATGAGGAGCATGAAACGGTTAGAAATATAGGAGGAGCATGAAGCGGTGTAGAAAAACATCAAGAGCCTGAAAATGTGTGAAAAATATGAAGAGCTTCAAAAGGTGTCAAAAATATGAGGAGAATGAAACGGTCTGAAATATCGGAGGAGCAAGAAAAGGAGTTCAAAAACATGAATAGCCTGAAAAGCTGTGAAATTATGTCAACCTTCAAAAGGTGTGAAAAATATGAGGAGCAGGAAACGGTCTGAAAAATAGTAGGAGCATGAAGCGGTGTTAAAAACATGAAGAGCCTGAAAAGGTGTGAAGTATATGAAGAGCTTCAAAAGGTGTCAAAAATATGAGGGGCATGAAACGGTCTGAAAAATAGGAGGAGCATGAAATGGTGTTAAAAATCATGAAGAGCTACAAAAGGTGTGAAACATATAAAGAGCTTCAAAAGTTGTCAAAAATATGAGGAGCAGGAAACGGTCTGAAAAATAGGAGGAGCATGAAGTGGTGTAGAAAAACATGAAGACCGTGAAAAGGTGTGAAAAATATGAAGAGCTTCAAAAGGTGTCAAAATATGAGGAGCATGAAACTGTCTGAAATATAGGAGGAGGATGAAAAGGTGTTAAAAAACATGAAGAGCTTCAAAAGGTGTGAAACATATGAGAAGCGGGAAACGATCAGAAAAATAGGAGGAGCATGAAGCCGGGTTGAAAAACATGAAGAGCCTGAAAACGTGTGAAAATTCTGAAGATCTTCAAAAGGTGTGAAATATATGAAGAGCTTCAAAAGGTGTCAAAAATGAGATGAGCATGAAATGGTCTGAAAGATAGGAGGGGCATGAAGTGGTGTCGAAAAACATGAAGAGCCTGAAAAGGTGTGAGAAATATGAAGATCTTCAAAATGTGTCAAAAATATGAGGAGCATGAAACGGTCTGAAAAATAGGAGGAGCAAGAAGTGATGTTTAAAAACATGAAGAGCCTGAAAAGGTGTGAAAAATATGAAGAGCATCAAAAGATGTGAAAAATATGAGGAGCATGAACCGGTCTGAAAAATAGGAGGAGAATGAAGCGGTTTTGAAAAGCATGAAGAGTCTGAAAAGGTGTGGAAAATATGAAGAGCTTCATAAGGTGTCAAAAATATTAGGAGCATGAAACGGTGTGAAAAATAGGAGGAGCATGAAGCGGTTTTTAAAAACATGAAGAGCCTGAAAGATATGGAAAATATGAAGAGCTTCAAAAGGTGTGAAATACATGAGGAGCATGAAATGGTCTGAAAAATAGGAGGAGCATGAAGCGGTGTTGAAAAACATGAAGAGCCTGAAAAGGTGTGAAAAAAATGAAAAGCTTCAAAAGGTGTCAATAATAAGATGTGCATGAAAAAGTCTGAAAAATAGGAGGAGCATGAAACGGTCTGAAATATAGGAGGAGCATGAAGCGGTGTTCAAAACAAGAAGAGCCTGAAAAGGTGTGACAAATATAAAGAGCTTCAAA
This sequence comes from Dama dama, assembly GCF_033118175.1. Taxonomy (NCBI): domain Eukaryota; kingdom Metazoa; phylum Chordata; class Mammalia; order Artiodactyla; family Cervidae; genus Dama; species Dama dama. The sequence continues at coordinate 1,475,264 of NW_026870882.1, forward strand.
ACGTGTGAAATATATGAGGAGCATGTAACGGTCTGAAAAATAGGAGGAGCATGAAACGGTGTGAAAAACATGAAGAGCATGAAAAGGTGTGAAAAATATGAAGAGCTTCAAAAGGTGTCAAAAATATGAGGAGCATGAAACGGTCTCAAAAATAGGAGGAGCATGAAGCGGTGTTCAAAAACATGAAGAGCCTGAAAAGGTGTGAAAAAAATGAAGAGCTTCAAAAGGTGTCAAAAATATGAGGAGCATGAAACGGTCTGAAAAATAGGAGGAGCAAGAAGTGATGTGTAAAAACATGAAGAGACTGAAAAGGTGTGAAAAATATGAAGAGCATCAAAAGATGTGAAAAATATGAGGAGCATGAACCGGTCTGAATAATAGGAGGCGCATGAAGCGGTTTTGAAAAGCATGAAGAGTCTGAAAGATATGGAAAATATGAAGAGCTTCAAAAGGTGTGAAATACATGAGGAGCATGAAATGGTCTGAAAAATAGGAGGAGCATGAAGCGGTGTTGAAAAACATGAAGAGCCTGAAAAGGTGTGAAAAAAATGAAGAGCTTCAAAAGGTGTCAAAAATACGAGGAGCATGAAACGGTCTGAAAAATAGGAGGAACATGAATCTGTGCTCAAATACATGAAGCGCCTGAGAAGGTGCGAAAAATATGAAGAGCTTCAAAAGGTGTGAAAAATATGAGGACCATGAAACGATCTCAAAAATAGGAGGAGCATGAAGCGGTGTTAAAAAACATGAAGAGCCTGAAAAGGTGTGACAAATATAAAGAGCTTCAAGATGTGTGAAAAATATGAGGAGCATGAAACGGTCTGAAAAATAGGAGGAACATGAATCTGTGCTCAAATACATGAAGCGCCTGAGAAGGTGCGAAAAATATGAAGAGCTTCAAAAGGTGTCAAAAATATGAGGAGAATGAAACGGTCTGAAAAATAGGCGGAGCATGAAACGGTGTTCAAAAACATGAAGAGCCTAAAAAGGTGTGAAAAATATGAAGAGCGTCAAAACGTGTCAAAATATGAGGAGCATGAAACGGTCTGAAAAATAGGAGGAGCAAGAAGCGGTGTTGAAAAACATGAAGAGCCTGAAAATGTGTGAAAAATATGAAGAGCCTGAAAAGGTGTGAAAAATATGAAGAGCTTCAAAAGGTGTCAAAATTATGAGGAGCATTAAACGGTCTGAAAAATAGGAAGAGCATGAAGCTGTGGTCAACAACATGAAGAGACTGAAAAGGTGCGAAAAATATGAAGAGCCTGAAAAGGTGTGAAAAATATGAAGAGCTTCAAAAGGTGTCAAAAATTAGATGAGCATGAAACGGTCTGAAAAATAGGAGGAGCATTAAACGGCGTGGAGAAACATGAAGAGCCAGAAAAGGTGTGGAAAAATAGGAGGAGCTTCAAAATGTGTCAAATATATGAGGAGAATGAAAGGGTCTGAAAAATAGGAGGAGCATGAAACGGTCTGAAAAATAAGAAGAGCATGAAACGGTCTGAAAAATAGGAGGATCATGAAGCGGTGTTGAAAATCGTGAAGAGCCTGAAATGGTGTGAAAAATGTGAAGAGCTTAAACAGGTGTCAAAAACTTGAGGAGAATGAAACGGTCTGAAAAATAGGAGGAGCATGAAGCTGTGTTGAAAAACATGAAGAGCCTGAAAAGGTGTGTAAAATATGAAGAGCTTCAAAAGGTGTAAAAAATGAGATGAGCATGAAACGGTCTGAAAAATAGGAGGAGCATGAACTGGTGCTGAAAACATGAAGAGCCTGAAAAGGTGTGAAAAATATGAAGAGCTTTAAAAGGTGTGAAAAATACGACGAGCATGAAACGGTCTGAAAAATAGGAGGAGCATGAAGCTGTGTTCAAAAACATGAAGAGCCAGAAAAGGTGTGAAAAATATAAAGAGCTTCAAAAAGTGTCAAAAATATGAGGAGCAAGAAACGGTCGGAAAATAGGAGGAGCATGAAATGATCTGAAAAATAGGAGGAGCAGGAAGCTGTGTTCAAAAACATGAAGAGCCTGAAAAGCTGTGAAAAATATGAAGAGCTTCAAAAGGTGTAAAAAACTTGAGCAGCATGAAACGGTCTGAAAAATAGGAGGAGCATGAAGTGGAACTGAAAAACATGAAGTGCCTGAAAAGGTGTGCAAAATATGAAGAGTTTCAAAAGGTGTAAAAATGAGATGAGCATGAAACGGTCTGAAAAATAGGAGGAGCATGAACTGGTGCTGAAAAACATGAAGAGCCTGAAAAGGTGTGAAAAATATGAAGAGCTTCAAAAGGTGTGAAAAATATGAGGAGCATGAAACGGTCTGAAAAATAGGAGGAGCATGAAGTGGTGTTCAAAAACATGAAGAGCCTGAAAAGGTGTGAAAAATATGAAGAGCTTCAAAAAGTGTCAAATATATGAGGAGAAACAAACGGTCTGAAAAAAAGGAGGAGCATGAAGTGGTGTTCAAAAACTTGAAGAGCCTGAAAAGGTGTGAAAAATATGAAGAGCTTCAAAAGGTGTGAAAAATATGAAGAGCTTCAAAACCTGTCAAAAATGAGATGAGCATGAAACGGTCTGAAAAAAAGCAGGAGCATGAATCTGTGCTCAAATACATGAAGCGCCTGAGAAGGTGCGAAAAATATGAAGAGCTTCAAAAGGTGTGAAAAATATGAGGAGCATAAAACGATCTCAAAAATAGGAGGAGCATGAAGCGGTGTTAAAAAACATGAAGAGCCTGAAAAGGTGTGACAAATATAAAGAGCTTCAAGATGTGTGAAACATAGGAGCAACATGAAACGGTCTGAAAAATAAGAGGAGCATGAAATGGGGTTGAAAAACAGGAAGAGCCTGAAAATGCGAGAAAAATATGAAGAGCTTCAAAAGGTTTCAAAAATATGAGGAGCATGAAACTTTCTGAAAAAGAGGAGGAGCATGAACCGGTGTTGAAAAACATGAAGAGCCTGAAAAGGTGTGAAAAATATGAAGAGGTTTAAAGGTGTCAAAAATATGAGGAGCATGAAACATTCTGAAAAATAGGAGGATCATGAAACCGTGTTCAAAAACATGAAGAGCCTGAAAAGGTGTGAAAAATATGAAGAGCCTTAAAAAATGTCAAAAATATGAGGAGTATGAAACGGTCTGAAAAATAGCAGGAGCATGAAGCGGTGTTGAAAAACATGAAGAGCCTGAAAAGGTGTGAAAAATATGAAGAGCGTCAAAAGGTGTGAAAAATATGAAGAGCTTCAAAAGGTGTCAAAAATATGAGGAGAATGAAACGGTCTGAAAAATAGGCGGAGCATGAAACGGTGTTCAAAAACATGAATAGCCTAAAAAGGTGTGAAAAATATGAAGAGCATCAAAAAGTGTCAAAATATGAGGAGCATGAAACGGTCTGAAAAATAGGAGGAGCAAGAAGCGGTGTTGAAAAACATGAAGAGCCTGAAAATGTGTGAAAAATATGAAGAGCCTGAAAAGGCGTGAAAAATATGAAGAGCTTCAAAAGGTGTCAAAATTATGAGGAGCATTAAACGGTCTGAAAAATAGGAAGAGCATGAAGCTGTGTTCAACAACATGAAGAGACTGAAAAGGTGCGAAAAATATGAAGAGCCTGAAAAGGTGTGAAAAATATGAAGAGCTTCAAAAGGTGTCAAAATTATGAGGAGCATGAAACGGTCTGAAAAATAGGAGGAGCATGAAGCGATGTTCAAAAACATGAAGAGCCAGAAAAGGTGTGAAAAATATGAAGAGCTTCAAAAGGTGTCAAAAATATAAGGAGCAGGAAACGGTCTGAAAAATAGGAGGAGCATGAAATGGTGGTAAAAAACATGAACAGCCTGAAAAGGTGTGAAGTATAGGAAGAGCTTCAAAAGGTGTCAACAATATGAGGGGCATGAAACGGTCTGAAAAATAGGAGGAGCATGAAATGGTGTTAAAAAACATGAAGAGCTTCAAAAGGTGTGAAACATATAAAGAGCTTTAAATGGTGTCAAAAATATGAGGAGCAGGAAACTGTCTGAAAAATAGGAGGAGCATGAAGTGGTGTAGAAAAACATGAAGACCTTGAAAAGGTGTGAAAAATATGAAGATCTTCAAAAGGTGTCAAAATATGAGGAGCATGAAACTGTCTGAAATATAGGAGGAGCATGAAAAGGTGTTAAAAAACATGAAGAGCTTCAAAACGTGTGAAACATATGAGGAGCGGGAAACGATCAGAAAAATAGGAGGAGCATGAAACGGTGTTAAAAAACATGAAGAGCTTCAAAAGGTGTGAAACATATGAAGAGCTTCAAAAGGTGTCAAAAATATGAGGAGCATGAAACGGTATGAAAAATAGGAGGAGCATGAAGCGGTGTTGAAAAACAAGAAGAGCCTGAAAAGGTGTGAAAAATATGAAGAGCTTCCAAAGGTGGCAAAAATATGAGGAGCATGAAACGGCCTGAAAAAGAGGAGGAGCATGAAATGGTGTTGAAAAACATGAAGAGCCTGAAAAGGTGTGAAAAATATGAAGAGCTTCAAAAGGTGTCAAAAATATGAGGAGCATGAAACGGTCTGAAAAATAGGAGTAGCATGAAACGGTGTTGAAATACATGAAGAGCCTGAACAGGTGTGAAATAATGAAGAGCTTCAAAAGGTTTCAAAAATATGAGGAGCATGTAACGGTCTGAAAATTACGAGGAGCATGAAGTTGTGTTGAAAAACATGAAGAACCTGAAAAGGTGTGAAAAATAGGAAGAGCTTCAAAAGGTGTCAAAAATATGAGGAGCATGAAACGGTTTGAAAAATAGGAGGAGCATGAAGCGGTGTAGAAAAATATCAAGAGCCTGAAAATGTGTGAAAAATATGAAGAGCTTCAAAAGGTGTCAAAAATATGAGGAGAATGAAACGGTCTGAAATATCGGAGGAGCAAGAAAAGGAGTTCAAAAACATGAATAGCCTGAAAAGCTGTGAAATTATGTCAACCTTCAAAAGGTGTGAAAAATATGAGGAGCAGGAAACGGTCTGAAAAATAGTAGGAGCATGAAGCGGTGTTAAAGAACATGAAGAGCCTGAAAAGGTGTGAAGTATATGAAGAGCTTCAAAAGGTGTCAAAAATATGAGGGGCATGAAACGGTCTGAAAAATAGGAGGAGCATGAAATGGTGTTAAAAAACATGAAGAGCTACAAAAGGTGTGAAACATATATAGAGCTTCAAAAGGTGTCAAAAATATGAGGAGCAGGAAACGGTCTGAAAAATAGGAGGAGCATGAAGTGGTGTAGAAAAACATGAAGACCGTGAAAAGGTGTGAAAAATATGAAGAGCTTCAAAAGGTGTCAAAATATGAGGAGCATGAAACTGTCTGAAATATAGGAGGAGGATGAAAAGGTGTTAAAAAACATGAAGAGCTTCAAAAGGTGTGAAACATATGAGAAGCGGGAAACGATCAGAAAAATAGGAGGAGCATGAAGCCGGGTTGAAAAACATGAAGAGCCTGAAAACGTGTGAAAATTCTGAAGATCTTCAAAAGGTGTGAAATATATGAAGAGCTTCAAAAGGTGTCAAAAATGAGATGAGCATGAAATGGTCTGAAAGATAGGAGGGGCATGAAGTGGTGTCGAAAAACATGAAGAGCCTGAAAAGGTGTGAGAAATATGAAGATCTTCAAAATGTGTCAAAAATATGAGGAGCATGAAACGGTCTGAAAAATAGGAGGAGCAAGAAGTGATGTTTAAAAACATGAAGAGCCTGAAAAGGTGTGAAAAATATGAAGAGCATCAAAAGATGTGAAAAATATGAGGAGCATGAACCGGTCTGAAAAATAGGAGGAGCATGAAGCGGTTTTGAAAAGCATGAAGAGTCTGAAAAGGTGTGGAAAATATGAAGAGCTTCATAAGGTGTCAAAAATATTAGGAGCATGAAACGGTGTGAAAAATAGGAGGAGCATGAAGCGGTTTTTAAAAACATGAAGAGCCTGAAAGATATGGAAAATATGAAGAGCTTCAAAAGGTGTGAAATACATGAGGAGCATGAAATGGTCTGAAAAATAGGAGGAGCATGAAGCGGTGTTGAAAAACATGAAGAGCCTGAAAAGGTGTGAAAAAAATGAAAAGCTTCAAAAGGTGTCAATAATAAGATGTGCATGAAAAAGTCTGAAAAATAGGAGGAGCATGAAACGGTCTGAAATATAGGAGGAGCATGAAGCGTTGTTCAAAACAAGAAGAGCCTGAAAAGGTGTGACAAATATAAAGAGCTTCAAAACGTGTGAAATATATGAGGAGCATGTAACGGTCTGAAAAATAGGAGGAGCATGAAACGGTGTGAAAAACATGAAGAGCATGAAAAGGTGTGAAAAATATGAAGAGCTTCAAAAGGTGTCAAAAATATGAGGAGCATGAAACGGTCTCAAAAATAGGAGGAGCATGAAGCGGTGTTCAAAAACATGAAGAGCCTGAAAAGGTGTGAAAAAAATGAAGAGCTTCAAAAGGTGTCAAAAATATGAGGAGCATGAAACGGTCTGAAAAATAGGAGGAGCAAGAAGTGATGTTTAAAAACATGAAGAGCCTGAAAAGGTGTGAAAAATATGAAGAGCATCAAAAGATGTGAAAAATATGAGGAGCATGAACCGGTCTGAATAATAGGAGGCGCATGAAGCGGTTTTGAAAAGCATGAAGAGTCTGAAAGATATGGAAAATATGAAGAGCTTCAAAAGGTGTGAAATACATGAGGAGCATGAAATGGTCTGAAAAATAGGAGGAGCATGAAGCGGTGTTGAAAAACATGAAGAGCCTGAAAAGGTGTGAAAAAAATGAAGAGCTTCAAAAGGTGTCAAAAATACGAGGAGCATGAAACGGTCTGAAAAATAGGAGGAACATGAATCTGTGCTCAAATACATGAAGCGCCTGAGAAGGTGCGAAAAATATGAAGAGCTTCAAAAGGTGTGAAAAATATGAGGACCATGAAACGATCTCAAAAATAGGAGGAGCATGAATCGGTGTTAAAAAACATGAAGAGCCTGAAAAGGTGTGACAAATATAAAGAGCTTCAAGATGTGTGAAAAATATGAGGAGCATGAAACGGTCTGAAAAATAGGAGGAACATGAATCTGTGCTCAAATACATGAAGCGCCTGAGAAGGTGCGAAAAATATGAAGAGCTTCAAAAGGTGTCAAAAATATGAGGAGAATGAAACGGTCTGAAAAATAGGCGGAGCATGAAACGGTGTTCAAAAACATGAAGAGCCTAAAAAGGTGTGAAAAATATGAAGAGCGTCAAAACGTGTCAAAATATGAGGAGCATGAAACGGTCTGAAAAATAGGAGGAGCAAGAAGCGGTGTTGAAAAACATGAAGAGCCTGAAAATGTGTGAAAAATATGAAGAGCCTGAAAAGGTGTGAAAAATATGAAGAGTTTCAAAAGGTGTCAAAATTATGAGGAGCATTAAACGGTCTGAAAAATAGGAAGAGCATGAAGCTGTGGTCAACAACATGAAGAGCCTGAAAAGGTGTGAAAAATATGAAGAGCTTCAAAAGGTGTCAAAAATTAGATGAGCATGAAACGGTCTGAAAAATAGGAGGAGCATTAAATGGCGTGGAGAAACATGAAGAGCCAGAAAAGGTGTGGAAAAATAGGAGGAGCTTCAAAATGTGTCAAATATATGAGGAGAATGAAAGGGTCTGAAAAATAGGAGGAGCATGAAACGGTCTGAAAAATAAGAAGAGCATGAAACGGTCTGAAAAATAGGTGGATCATGAAGCGGTGTTGAAAATCGTGAAGAGCCTGAAATGGTGTGAAAAATGTGAAGAGCTTAAACAGGTGTCAAAAACTTGAGGAGAATGAAACGGTCTGAAAAATAGGAGGAGCATGAAGCTGTGTTGAAAAACATGAAGAGCCTGAAAAGGTGTGTAAAATATGAAGAGCTTCAAAAGGTGTAAAAAATGAGATGAGCATGAAACGGTCTGAAAAATAGGAGGAGCATGAACTGGTGCTGAAAACATGAAGAGCCTGAAAAGGTGTGAAAAATATGAAGAGCTTTAAAAGGTGTGAAAAATACGACGAGCATGAAACGGTCTGAAAAATAGGAGGAGCATGAAGCTGTGTTCAAAAACATGAAGAGCCAGAAAAGGTGTGAAAAATATAAAGAGCTTCAAAAAGTGTCAAAAATATGAGGAGCAAGAAACGGTCGGAAAATAGGAGGAGCATGAAATGATCTGAAAAATAGGAGGAGCAGGAAGCTGTGTTCAAAAACATGAAGAGCCTGAAAAGCTGTGAAAAATATGAAGAGCTTCAAAAGGTGTAAAAAACTTGAGCAGCATGAAACGGTCTGAAAAATAGGAGGAGCATGAAGTGGAACTGAAAAACATGAAGTGCCTGAAAAGGTGTGCAAAATATGAAGAGTTTCAAAAGGTGTAAAAATGAGATGAGCATGAAACGGTCTGAAAAATAGGAGGAGCATGAACTGGTGCTGAAAAACATGAAGAGCCTGAAAAGGTGTGAAAAATATGAAGAGCTTCAAAAGGTGTGAAAAATATGAGGAGCATGAAACGGTCTGAAAAATAGGAGGAGCATGAAGTGGTGTTCAAAAACATGAAGAGCCTGAAAAGGTGTGAAAAATATGAAGAGCTTCAAAAAGTGTCAAATATATGAGGAGAAACAAACGGTCTGAAAAAAAGAAGGAGCATGAAGTGGTGTTCAAAAACTTGAAGAGCCTGAAAAGGTGTGAAAAATATGAAGAGCTTCAAAAGGTGTGAAAAATATGAAGAGCTTCAAAACCTGTCAAAAATGAGATGAGCATGAAACGGTCTGAAAAAAAGCAGGAGCATGAATCTGTGCTCAAATACATGAAGCGCCTGAGAAGGTGCGAAAAATATGAAGAGCTTCAAAAGGTGTGAAAAATATGAGGAGCATAAAACGATCTCAAAAATAGGAGGAGCATGAAGCGGTGTTAAAAAACATGAAGAGCCTGAAAAGGTGTGACAAATATAAAGAGCTTCAAGATGTGTGAAACATAGGAGCAACATGAAACGGTCTGAAAAATAAGAGGAGCATGAAATGGTGTTGAAAAACAGGAAGAGCCTGAAAATGCGAGAAAAATATGAAGAGCTTCAAAAGGTTTCAAAAATATGAGGAGCATGAAACTTTCTGAAAAAGAGGAGGAGCATGAACCGGTGTTGAAAAACATGAAGAGCCTGAAAAGGTGTGAAAAATATGAAGAGGTTTAAAGGTGTCAAAAATATGAGGAGCATGAAACATTCTGAAAAATAGGAGGATCATGAAACCGTGTTCAAAAACATGAAGAGCCTGAAAAGGTGTGAAAAATATGAAGAGCCTTAAAAAATGTCAAAAATATGAGGAGTATGAAACGGTCTGAAAAATAGCAGGAGCATGAAGCGGTGTTGAAAAACATGAAGAGCCTGAAAAGGTGTGAAAAATATGAAGAGCGTCAAAAGGTGTGAAAAATATGAAGAGCTTCAAAAGGTGTCAAAAATATGAGGAGAATGAAACGGTCTGAAAAATAGGCGGAGCATGAAACGGTGTTCAAAAACATGAATAGCCTAAAAAGGTGTGAAAAATATGAAGAGCGTCAAAAAGTGTCAAAATATGAGGAGCATGAAACGGTCTGAAAAATAGGAGGAGCAAGAAGCGGTGTTGAAAAACATGAAGAGCCTGAAAATGTGTGAAAAATATGAAGAGCCTGAAAAGGTGTGAAAAATATGAAGAGCTTCAAAAGGTGTCAAAATTATGAGGAGCATTAAACGGTCTGAAAAATAGGAAGAGCATGAAGCTGTGGTCAACAACATGAAGAGACTGAAAAGGTGCGAAAAATATGAAGAGCCTGAAAAGGTGTGAAAAATATGAAGAGCTTCAAAAGGTGTCAAAATTATGAGGAGCATGAAACGGTCTGAAAAATAGGAGGAGCATGAAGCGATATTCAAAAACATGAAGAGCCAGAAAAGGTGTGAAAAATATGAAGAGCTTCAAAAGGTGTCAAAAATATAAGGAGCAGGAAACGGTCTGAAAAATAGGAGGAGCATGAAATGGTGGTAAAGAACATGAAGAGCCTGAAAAGGTGTGAAGTATAGGAAGAGCTTCAAAAGGTGTCAACAATATGAGGGGCATGAAACGGTCTGAAAAATAGGAGGAGCATGAAATGGTGTTAAAAAACATGAAGAGCTTCAAAAGGTGTGAAACATATAAAGAGCTTTAAATGGTGTCAAAAATATGAGGAGCAGGAAACTGTCTGAAAAATAGGAGGAGCATGAAGTGGTGTAGAAAAACATGAAGACCCTGAAAAGGTGTGAAAAATATGAAGATCTTCAAAAGGTGTCAAAATATGAGGAGCATGAAACTGTCTGAAATATAGGAGGAGCATGAAAAGGTGTTAAAAAACATGAAGAGCTTCAAAACGTGTGAAACATATGAGGAGCGGGAAACGATCAGAAAAATAGGAGGAGCATGAAACGGTGTTAAAAAACATGAAGAGCTTCAAAAGGTGTGAAACATATGAAGAGCTTCAAAAGGTGTCAAAAATATGAGGAGCATGAAACGGTATGAAAAATAGGAGGAGCATGAAGCGGTGTTGAAAAACAAGAAGAGCCTGAAAAGGTGTGAAAAATATGAAGAGCTTCCAAAGGTGGCAAAAATATGAGGAGCATGAAACGGCCTGAAAAAGAGGAGGAGCATGAAATGGTGTTGAAAAACATGAAGAGCCTGAAAAGGTGTGAAAAATATGAAGAGCTTCAAAAGGTGTCAAAAATATGAGGAGCATGAAACGGTCTGAAAAATAGGAGTAGCATGAAACGGTGTTGAAATACATGAAGAGCCTGAACAGGTGTGAAATAATGAAGAGCTTCAAAAGGTTTCAAAAATATGAGGAGCATGTAACGGTCTGAAAATTACGAGGAGCATGAAGTTGTGTTGAAAAACATGAAGAACCTGAAAAGGTGTGAAAAATAGGAAGAGCTTCAAAAGGTGTCAAAAATATGAGGAGCATGAAACGGTTTGAAAAATAGGAGGAGCATGAAGCGGTGTAGAAAAACATGAAGAGCCTGAAAATGTGTGAAAAATATGAAGAGCTTCAAAAGGTGTCAAAAATATGAGGAGCATGAAACGGTTTGAAAAATAGGAGGAGCATGAAGCGGTGTAGAAAAACATCAAGAGCCTGAAAATGTGTGAAAAATATGAAGAGCTTCAAAAGGTGTCAAAAATATGAGGAGAATGAAACGGTCTGAAATATCGGAGGAGCAAGAAAAGGAGTTCAAAAACATGAATAGCCTGAAAAGCTGTGAAATTATGTCAACCTTCAAAAGGTGTGAAAAATATGAGGAGCAGGAAACGGTCTGAAAAATAGTAGGAGCATGAAGCGGTGTTAAAGAACATGAAGAGCCTGAAAAGGTGTGAAGTATATGAAGAGCTTCAAAAGGTGTCAAAAATATGAGGGGCATGAAACGGTCTGAAAAATAGGAGGAGCATGAAATGGTGTTAAAAAACATGAAGAGCTACAAAAGGTGTGAAACATATAAAGAGCTTCAAAAGGTGTCAAAAATATGAGGAGCAGGAAACGGTCTGAAAAATAGGAGGAGCATGAAGTGGTGTAGAAAAACATGAAGACCGTGAAAAGGTGTGAAAAATATGAAGAGCTTCAAAAGGTGTCAAAATATGAGGAGCATGAAACTGTCTGAAATATAGGAGGAGGATGAAAAGGTGTTAAAAAACATGAAGAGCTTCAAAAGGTGTGAAACATATGAGAAGCGGGAAACGATCAGAAAAATAGGAGGAGCATGAAGCCGGGTTGAAAAACATGAAGAGCCTGAAAACGTGTGAAAATTCTGAAGAGCTTCAAAAGGTGTGAAATATATGAAGAGCTTCAAAAGGTGTCAAAAATGAGATGAGCATGAAATGGTCTGAAAGATAGGAGGGGCATGAAGTGGTGTCGAAAAACATGAAGAGCCTGAAAAGGTGTGAGAAATATGAAGATCTTCAAAATGTGTCAAAAATATGAGGAGCATGAAACGGTCTGAAAAATAGGAGGAGCAAGAAGTGATGTTTAAAAACATGAAGAGCCTGAAAAGGTGTGAAAAATATGAAGAGCATCAAAAGATGTGAAAAATATGAGGAGCATGAACCGGTCTGAAAAATAAAAGGAGCATGAAGCGGTATTGAAAAGCATGAAGAGTCTGAAAAGGTGTGGAAAATATGAAGAGCTTCATAAGGTGTCAAAAATATTAGGAGCATGAAACGGTGTGAAAAATAGGAGGAGCATGAAGCGGTTTTTAAAAACATGAAGAGCCTGAAAGATATGGAAAATATGAAGAGCTTCAAAAGGTGTGAAATACATGAGGAGCATGAAATGGTCTGAAAAATAGGAGGAGCATGAAGCGGTGTTGAAAAACATGAAGAGCCTGAAAAGGTGTGAAGAAAATGAAAAGGTTCAAAAGGTGTCAATAATAAGATGTGCATGAAAAAGTCTGAAAAATAGGAGGAGCATGAAACGGTCTGAAATATAGGAGGAGCATGAAGCGGTGTTCAAAACAAGAAGAGCCTGAAAAGGTGTGACAAATATAAAGAGCTTCAAAACGTGTGAAATATATGAGGAGCATGTAACGGTCTGAAAAATAGGAGGAGCATGAAACGGTGTGAAAAACATGAAGAACATGAAAAGGTGTGAAAAATATGAAGAGCTTCAAAAGGTGTCAAAAATATGAGGAGCATGAAACGGTCTCAAAAATAGGAGGAGCATGAAGCGGTGTTCAAAAACATGAAGAGCCTGAAAAGGTGTGAAAAAAATGAAGAGCTTCAAAAGGTGTCAAAAATATGAGGAGCATGAAACGGTCTGAAAAATAGGAGGAACATGAATCTGTGCTCAAATACATGAAGAGCCTGAAAAGGTGTGAAAAACATGAAGAGCTTCAAAACGTGTCAAAATATGAGGAACATGAAACGGTCTGAAAAATAGGAGGAGCATGAAGCGGTGTTAAAAAACATGAAGAGCCTGAAAAGGTGTGAAGTATATGAAGAGCTTCAAAAGGTGTCAAAAATATGAGGGGCATGAAACGGTCTGAAAAATAGGAGGAGCATGAAATGATGTTAAAAAACATGAAGAGCTACAAAAGGTGTGAAACATATAAAGAGCTTCAAAAGGTGTCAAAAATATGAGGAGCAGGAAACGGTCTGAAAAATAGGAGGAGCATGAAGTGGTGTAGAAAAACATGAAGACCGTGAAAAGGTGTGAAAAATATGAAGAGCTTCAAAAGGTGTCAAAATATGAGGAGCATGAAACTGTCTGAAATATAGGAGGAGGATGAAAAGGTGTTAAAAAACATGAAGAGCTTCAAAAGGTGTGAAACATATGAGAAGCGGGAAACGATCAGAAAAATAGGAGGAGCATGAAGCCGGGTTGAAAAACATGAAGAGCCTGAAAATGTGTGAAAAATATGAAGAGCTTCAAAAGGTGTCAAAAATATGAGGAGAATGAAACGGTCTGAAATATCGGAGGAGCAAGAAAAGGAGTTCAAAAACATGAATAGCCTGAAAAGCTGTGAAATTATGTCAACCTTCAAAAGGTGTGAAAAATATGAGGAGCAGGAAACGGTCTGAAAAATAGTAGGAGCATGAAGCGGTGTTAAAGAACATGAAGAGCCTGAAAAGGTGTGAAGTATATGAAGAGCTTCAAAAGGTGTCAAAAATATGAGGGGCATGAAACGGTCTGAAAAATAGGAGGAGCATGAAATGGTGTTAAAAAACATGAAGAGCTACAAAAGGTGTGAAACATATAAAGAGCTTCAAAAGGTGTCAAAAATATGAGGAGCAGGAAACGGTCTGAAAAATAGGAGGAGCATGAAGTGGTGTAGAAAAACATGAAGACCGTGAAAAGGTGTGAAAAATATGAAGAGCTTCAAAAGGTGTCAAAATATGAGGAGCATGAAACTGTCTGAAATATAGGAGGAGGATGAAAAGGTGTTAAAAAACATGAAGAGCTTCAAAAGGTGTGAAACATATGAGAAGCGGGAAACGATCAGAAAAATAGGAGGAGCATGAAGCCGGGTTGAAAAACATGAAGAGCCTGAAAACGTGTGAAAATTCTGAAGAGCTTCAAAAGGTGTGAAATATATGAAGAGCTTCAAAAGGTGTCAAAAATGATATGAGCATGAAATGGTCTGAAAGATAGGAGGGGCATGAAGTGGTGTCGAAAAACATGAAGAGCCTGAAAAGGTGTGAGAAATATGAAGATCTTCAAAATGTGTCAAAAATATGAGGAGCATGAAACGGTCTGAAAAATAGGAGGAGCAAGAAGTGATGTTTAAAAACATGAAGAGCCTGAAAAGGTGTGAAAAATATGAAGAGCATCAAAAGATGTGAAAAATATGAGGAGCATGAACCGGTCTGAAAAATAAAAGGAGCATGAAGCGGTATTGAAAAGCATGAAGAGTCTGAAAAGGTGTGGAAAATATGAAGAGCTTCATAAGGTGTCAAAAATATTAGGAGCATGAAACGGTGTGAAAAATAGGAGGAGCATGAAGCGGTTTTTAAAAACATGAAGAGCCTGAAAGATATGGAAAATATGAAGAGCTTCAAAAGGTGTGAAATACATGAGGAGCATGAAATGGTCTGAAAAATAGGAGGAGCATGAAGCGGTGTTGAAAAACATGAAGAGCCTGAAAAGGTGTGAAGAAAATGAAAAGGTTCAAAAGGTGTCAATAATAAGATGTGCATGAAAAAGTCTGAAAAATAGGAGGAGCATGAAACGGTCTGAAATATAGGAGGAGCATGAAGCGGTGTTCAAAACAAGAAGAGCCTGAAAAGGTGTGACAAATATAAAGAGCTTCAAAACGTGTGAAATATATGAGGAGCATGTAACGGTCTGAAAAATAGGAGGAGCATGAAACGGTGTGAAAAACATGAAGAACATGAAAAGGTGTGAAAAATATGAAGAGCTTCAAAAGGTGTCAAAAATATGAGGAGCATGAAACGGTCTCAAAAATAGGAGGAGCATGAAGCGGTGTTCAAAAACATGAAGAGCCTGAAAAGGTGTGAAAAAAATGAAGAGCTTCAAAAGGTGTCAAAAATATGAGGAGCATGAAACGGTCTGAAAAATAGGAGGAACATGAATCTGTGCTCAAATACATGAAGAGCCTGAAAAGGTGTGAAAAACATGAAGAGCTTCAAAACGTGTCAAAATATGAGGAACATGAAACGGTCTGAAAAATAGGAGGAGCATGAAGCGGTGTTAAAAAACATGAAGAGCCTGAAAAGGTGTGAAGTATATGAAGAGCTTCAAAAGGTGTCAAAAATATGAGGGGCATGAAACGGTCTGAAAAATAGGAGGAGCATGAAATGATGTTAAAAAACATGAAGAGCTACAAAAGGTGTGAAACATATAAAGAGCTTCAAAAGGTGTCAAAAATATGAGGAGCAGGAAACGGTCTGAAAAATAGGAGGAGCATGAAGTGGTGTAGAAAAACATGAAGACCGTGAAAAGGTGTGAAAAATATGAAGAGCTTCAAAAGGTGTCAAAATATGAGGAGCATGAAACTGTCTGAAATATAGGAGGAGGATGAAAAGGTGTTAAAAAACATGAAGAGCTTCAAAAGGTGTGAAACATATGAGAAGCGGGAAACGATCAGAAAAATAGGAGGAGCATGAAGCCGGGTTGAAAAACATGAAGAGCCTGAAAACGTGTGAAAATTCTGAAGAGCTTCAAAAGGTGTGAAATATATGAAGAGCTTCAAAAGGTGTCAAAAATGAGATGAGCAAGAAATGGTCTGAAAGATAGGAGGGGCATGAAGCGGTGTCGAAAAACATGAAGAGCCTGAAAAGGTGTGAGAAATATGAAGATCTTCAAAATGTGTCAAAAATATGAGGAGCATGAAACGGTCTGAAAAATAGGAGGAGCAAGAAGTGATGTTTAAAAACATGAAGAGCCTGAAAAGGTGTGAAAAATATGAAGAGCATCAAAAGATGTGAAAAATATGAGGAGCATGAATCGGTCTGAAAAATAGGAGGAGCATGAAGCGGTTTTGAAAAGCATGAAGAGTCTGAAAAGGTGTGGAAAATATGAAGAGCTTCATAAGGTGTCAAAAATATTAGGAGCATGAAACGGTGTGAAAAATAGGAGGAGCATGAAGCGGTTTTTAAAAACATGAAGAGCCTGAAAGATATGGAAAATATGAAGAGCTTCAAAAGGTGTGAAATACATGAGGAGCATGAAATGGTCTGAAAAATAGGAGGAGCATGAAGCGGTGTTGAAAAACAAGAAGAGCCTGAAAAGGTGTGAAAAAAATGAAAAGCTTCAAAAGGTGTCAATAATAAGATGTGCATGAAACAGTCTGAAAAATAGGTGGAGCATGAAACAGTGTTCAAAAACATGAAGAGCCTGAAAATGTGTGAAAAACATGAAGAGCTTCAAAACGTGTCAAAATATGAGGAACATGAAACGGTCTGAAAAATAGGAGGAGCAAGAAGCGGTGTTGAAAAACATGAAGAGCCTGAAAATGTGTGAAGAATATGAAGAGCTTCAAAAGGTGTGAAAAATATGAAGAGCTTCAAAAGCTGTCAAATGAGATGAGCATGAAACGGTCTGAAAAATAGCAGTAGCATGAAGCGGTGTTCAAAAACATGAAGAGCCTGAAAAGGGGTGAAAAATATGAAGAGCTTCAAAAGGTGTCAATAATAAGACGTGCATGAAACAGTCTGAAAAATAGGAGGAGGATGAAACGGTCTGAAATATAGGAGGAGCATGAATCTTGCTCAAATACATGAAGCGCCTGAGAAGGTGCGAAAAATATGAAGAGCTTCAAAAGGTGTGAAAAATATGAGGAGCATAAAACGATCTCAAAAATAGGAGGAGCATGAAGCGGTGTTAAAAAACATGAAGAGCCTGAAAAGGTGTGACAAATATAAAGAGCTTCAAGATGTGTGAAACATAGGAGCAACATGAAACGGTCTGAAAAATAAGAGGAGCATGAAATGGTGTTGAAAAACAGGAAGAGCCTGAAAATGCGAGAAAAATATGAAGGGCTTCAAAAGGTTTCAAAAATATGAGGAGCATGAAACTTTCTGAAAAAGAGGAGGATCATGAACCGGGGTTGAAAAACATGAAGAGCCTGAAAAGGTGTGAAAAATATGAAGAGGTTGAAAAGGTGTCAAAAATATGAGGAGCATGAAACATTCTGAAAAATAGGAGGATCATGAAACCGTGTTCAAAAACATGAAGAGCCTGAAAAGGTGTGAAAAATATGAAGAGCCTTAAAAAATGTCAAAAATATGAGGAGTATGAAACGGTCTGAAAAATAGCAGGAGCATGAAGCGGTGTTGAAAAACATGAAGAGCATGAAAAGGTGTGAAAAATAT
Organism: Dama dama; assembly: GCF_033118175.1. Lineage (NCBI taxonomy): Eukaryota > Metazoa > Chordata > Mammalia > Artiodactyla > Cervidae > Dama > Dama dama. The sequence continues at coordinate 1,492,579 of NW_026870882.1, forward strand.
GAAGAGCGTCAAAAGGTGTGAAAAATATGAAGAGCTTCAAAAGGTGTCAAAAATATGAGGAGAATGAAACGGTCTGAAAAATAGGCGGAGCATGAAACGGTGTTCAAAAACATGAATAGCCTAAAAAGGTGTGAAAAATATGAAGAGCGTCAAAACGTGTCAAAATATGAGGAGCATGAAACGGTCTGAAAAATAGGAGGAGCAAGAAGCGGTGTTGAAGAACATGAAGTGCCTGAAAAGGTGTGCAAAATATGAAGAGTTTCAAAAGGTGTGAAAAAATGAGGAGCATGAAACGGTCTGAAAAATAGGCGGAGCATGAAACGGTGTTCAAAAACATGAATAGCCTAAAAAGGTGTGAAACATATAAAGAGCTTCAAAAGGTGTCAAAAATATGAGCAGCATGAAACGGTCTGAAAAATAGGAGGAGCATGAAGTGGAACTGAAAAACATGAAGTGCCTGAAAAGGTGTGCAAAATATGAAGAGTTTCAAAAGGTGTAAAAATGAGATGAGCATGAAACGGTCTGAAAAATAGGAGGAGCATGAAACGGTCTGAAATATAGGAGGAGCATGAATCTGTGCTAAAATACATGAAGCGCCTGAGAAGGTGCGAAAAATATGAAGAGCTTCAAAAGGTGTGAAAAAATGAGGAGCATGAAACGTTCTGAAAAATAGGAGGAGCATGAAACGGTGTTCAAAAATATGAAGAGCCTGGAAATGGTGTGAAAAATATGAGAGCCCCAAAAGGTGTTAAAAATATGAGGAGCATGAAATGGTCTGAAACATACGAGGAGCATGAAGTGGCGTTCAAAAACATAAAGAGCCTGAAAAGGTGTGAAATATATGAAGAGCTTCAAAAGGTGTAAAATATTTGAGCAGCATGAAACGGTCTGAAAAATAGGAGGAGCATGAAGTGGAGCTGAAAATCATGAAGTGCCTGAAAAGGTGTGCAAAATATGAAGAGCTTCAAAAGGTGTAAAAAACGAGATGAGCATGAAACGGTCTGAAAATAGGAGGAGCATGAACTGGTGCTGAAAAACATGAAGAGCCTGAAAAGGTGTGAAAAATATGAAGAGCTTCAAAAAGTGTCAAATATATGAGGAGAAAGAAACGGTCTGAAAAAAAGGAGGAGCATGAAGTGGTGTTCAAAAACATGAAGAGCCTGAAAAGGTGTGAAAAATATGAAGAGCTTCAAAGGCTATCAAAAATGAGATGAGCATGAAACGGTCTGAAAAAAAGCAGGAGCATGAAGCGTTGTTGAAAATCTGGAAGAGCTTGAAAAGTTATGAAAAAAATGAAGAGCTTCAAAAGGTTTCAAAAATATGAGGATCATGAAACAGTCTGAAAAATAGGAGCAACATGAAATGGTCTTAAAAATAAGAGGAGCATGAAATGGTTTTGAAAAACATGAAGAGCCTGAAAAGGTGTGAAAAATATGAAGACGTTTAAAAGGTGTCAAAAATATGAGGAGCATGAAACTTTCTGAAAAATAAGAGGATCATGAAGCGGTGTTGAAAAACATGAAGAGCCTGAAAAGGTGTGAAAAATATGAAGAGCTTGAAAAGTTGTGAAATATATTAGGAGCATGAAACGATCTGAAAAATAGGACGAGCATGAAACGGTGTTCAAAAACATGAAGAGCCTGAAAAGGTGTGAAAAATATGAAGAGCTTCAAAAGGTGTCAAAAATATGAGGTGCATGAAACGGCCTCAAAAATAGGAGGAGTATGAATCGCTGATGAAAAACATGGAGAGCCTGAAAAGGTGTGAAAAATATGAAGAGCTTCAAAACGTCTCAAAAATATGAGGAGCATGAAACGGTCTCAAGAAAAGGAGGAGCATGAAAAGGTCTGAAAAATATGAGGGCATGAAACTGTGTTGAAAAACATGAACAGCCTGAAATGGTGTGAAATATATGAAGAGCTTCAAAAGGTTTCAAAAATATGAGGAGCATGAAACGGTCTGAAAAATAGGAGGAGCATGAAGCGGTTTTGAAAAACATGAAGAGACTGAAAAGGTATGGGAAATATGAAGAGCTTCAAAAGGTGTGAAATACATGAGGAGCATGAAACGGTCTGAAAAATAGGAGGAGCATGAAGCTGTGTTCAAAAACATGAAGAGACTGAAAAGGTGCGAAAAATATGAAGAGCCTGAAAAGGTGTGAAAATTATGAAGAGCTTCAAAAAGTGTCAAATATAAGAGGATCATGAAACGGTCTGAAAAATAGGAGCAACATGAAACGGTCTGAAAAATAAGAGGAGCATGAAATGGTGTTGAAAAACAGGAAGAGCCTGAAAATGTGAGAAAAATATGAACAGCTTCAAAAGGTTTCAAAAATATGAGGAGCATGAAACTTTCTGAAAAAGAGGAGGAGCATGAACCGGTGTTGAAAAACATGAAGAGCCTGAAAAGGTGTGAAAAATATGAAGAGGTTTAAAAGGTGTCAAAAATATGAGGAGCATGAAACTTTCTGAAAAATAGGAGCATCATGAAACCGTGTTCAAAAACATGAAGAGCCTGAAAAGGTGTGAAAAATATGAAGAGCCTTAAAAAATGTCAAAAATATGAGGAGTATGAAATGGTCTGTAAAATAGCAGGAGCATGAAGCGGTGTTGAAAAACATGAAGAGCCTGAAAAAGTGTGAAAAATATGAAGAGCTTCAAAAGGTGTGAAAAATATGAAGAGCTTCAAAAGGTGTCAAAAACATGAGGAGAATGAACGGTCTGAAAAATAGGCGGAGCATGAAACGGTGTTCAAAAACATGAAGAGCCTGAAAAGGTGTGAAAAATATGAAGAGCTTCAAAACGTGTCAAATTATGAGGAGCATGAAACGGTCTGAAAAATAGGAGGAGCAAGAAGCGGTGTTGAAAAACATGAAGAGCCTGAAAATGTGTGAACAATATGAAGAGCTTCAAAAGGTGTGAAAAATATGAAGAGCTTCAAAAGCTGTCAAATTAGATGAGCATGAAACGGTCTGAAAAACAGCAGGAGCAAGAACCGGTGTTCAAAAACATGAACAGCCTGAAAAGGGGTGAAAAATGTGAGGAGCTTAAAAAGGTGTCAAAATTATGAGGAGCATTAAACGGTCTGAAAAATAGGAGGAGCATGAAGCTGTGTTCAACAACATGAAGAGCCAGACAAGGTGTGAAAAATATGAAGAGCTTCAAAAGTGTCAAAAATATGAGGAGCAAGAAACGGTCTGAAAAACAGGAGTAGCATGAAACGGTCTGAAAAATAGGAGGAGCATGAAGCTGTGTTGAAAAACATGAAGAGCCTGAAAAGGTGTGAAAAATATGAAGAGCTTCAAAAGGTGTAAAAAATGAGAGCAGCATGAAACGGTCTGAAAAATAGGAGGAGCATGAAGTGGAGCTGAAAAACATGAAGTGCCTGAAAAGGTGTGCAAAATATGAAGAGCTTCAAAAGGTGTAAAAAATGAGATGAGCATGAAACGGTCTGAAAAATAGGAGGAGCATGAACTGGTGCTGAAAAATATGAAGAGCCTGAAAAGGTGAGAAAAATATGAAGAGCTTTAAAAGGTGTGAAAAATATGACGAGCATGAAATGGTCTGAAAAATTGGAGGAGCATGAAGCGTTGTTGAAAATCTTGAAGAGCTTGAAAAGGTGTGAAAAATATGAAGAGCTTCAAAAGGTTTCAAAAATATGAGGATCATGAAACGGTCTGAAAAATAGGAGCAACATGAAACGGTCTGAAAAATAAGAGGAGCATGGAATGGTGTTGAAAAACAGGAAGAGCCTGAAAATGTGAGAAAAATATGAAGAGCTTCAAAAGGTTTCAAAAATATGAGGAGCATGAAACTTTCTGAAAAAGAGGAGGAGCATGAACCGGTGTTGAAAAACATGCAGAGCCTGAAAAGGTGTGAAAAATATGAAGAGGTTTAAAAGGTGTCAAAAATATGAGGAGCATGAAACTTTCTGAAAAATAGGAGGATCATGAAACCGTGTTCAAAAACATGAAGAGCCTGAAAAGGTGTGAAAAATATGAAGAGCCTTAAAAAATGTCAAAAATATGAGGAGTATGAAACGGTCTGAAAAATAGCAGGAGCATGAAGCGGTGTTGAGAAACATGAAGAGCCTGAAAAGGTGTGAAAAATATGAAGAGCTTCAAAAGGTGTAAAAAATGAGAGCAGCATGAAACGGTCTGAAAAATAGCAGGAGCATGAAGTGGAGCTGAAAACCATGAAGTGCCTGAAAAGGTGTGCAAAATATGAAGAGCTTCAAAAGGTGTAAAAAATGAGATGAGCATGAAACGGTCTGAAAAATAGGAGGAGCATGAACTGGTGCTGAAAAACATGAAGAGCCTGAAAAGGTGTGAAAAATATGAAGAGCTATAAAAGGTGTGAAAAATATGACGAGCATGAAACGGTCTGAAAAATAGGAGGAGCATGAAGCTGTGTTCAAAAACATGAGGAGCCAGAAAAGGTGTGAAAAATATGAAGAGCTTCAAAAAGTGTCAAAAATATGAGGAGCAAAAAACGGTCGGAAAAAAAGGAGGAGAATGAAGCGGTGTTCAATAACATGAAGAGCCTGAAAAGGTGTGAAAAATATGAAGAGCTTCAAAAGCTGTCAAAAATGAGATGAGCATGAAACGGTCTGAAAAAAAGGAGGAGAATGAAGCGTTGTTGAAAATATTGAAGAGCTTGAAAAGGTGTGAAAAAAATGAAGAGGTTTAAAAGGTGTCAAAAATATGAGGAGCATGAAACTTTCTGAAAAATAGGAGTATCATGAAACCGTGTTCAAAAACATGAAGAGCCTGAAAAGGTGTGAAAAATATGAAGAGCCTTAAAAAATGTCAAATTATGAGGAGTATGAAACGGTCTGAAAAATAGCAGGAACATGAAGCGGTGTTGAAAAACATGAAGAGCCTGAAAATGTGTGAAAAATATGAAGAGTTTCAAAAGATGTCAAAAATATGAGGAGAATGAAACGGTCTGAAAAATAGGCGGAGCATGAAATGGTGTTCAAAAACATGAAGAGCCTGAAAAGGTGTGAAAAATATGAAGAGCTTCAAAACGTGTCAAAATATGAGGAGCATGAAACGGTCTGAAAAATAGGAGGAGCAAGAAGCGGTGTTGAAAAACATGAAGAGCCTGAAAATGTGTGAAAAATATGAAGAGCTTCAAAAGGTGTGAAAAATATGAAGAGCTTCAAAAGCTGTCAAATGAGATGAGCATGAAACGGTCTGAAAAATAGCAGGAGCATGAAGAGGTGTTCAAAAACATGAAGATCCTGAAAAGGGGTGAAAAATATGAAGAGCTTCAAAAGGTGTCAAAATTATGAGGAGCATTAAACGGTCTGAAAAATGGGAGGAGCATGAAGCTGTGTTCAACAACATGAAGAGCCTGAAAAGGTGCGAAAATTATGAAGAGCCTGAAAAGGTATGAAAAACATGAAGAGCTTCAAAAGGTGTCAAAAATGAAATGAGCATGAAACGGTCTGAAAAATAGGAGGAGCATTAAGCGGTGTTGAAAATCATGAAGAGCCTGAAAAGTTGTGGAAAAATAGGAAGAGCTTTAAAATGTGTCAAATATATGAGGAGAATGAAACGGTCTGAAAAATAGGAGGAGCATTAAACGGTGTGGAAAAACATGAAGAGCCTGAAAAGGTGTGGAAAAATAGGAAGAGCTTCAAAATATGTCAAATATATGAGGAGAATGAAACGGTCTGAAAAATAGGAGGAGCAAGAAATGGTTTGAAAAATAGGAATAGCATGAAGCGGTGTTGAAAATCGTGAAGAGCCTGAAAATGTGTGAAAAATGTGAAGAGTTTCAACAGGTGTCAAAAACTTGAGGAGAATGAAACGGTCTGAAAAATAGGAGGAGCATGAAGCTGTTTTGAAAAACATGAAGAGCCTGAAAAGGTGTGAAAAATATGAAGAGCTTCAAAAGCTGTCAAATATATGAGGAGCACGAAACGGTCTGAAAAAAAGGAGGAGCATGAAGCGTTGTTGAAAATCTTGAAGAGCTTGAAAAGGTGTGAAAAATATGAAGAGCTTCAAAGGGTTTCAAAAATATGAGGATCATGAAACGGTCTGAAAAATAGGAGCAGCATGAAACGGTCTGAAAAATAAGAGGAGCATGAAATGGTGTTGAAAAACACGAAGAGCCTGAAAAGGTGTGAAAAATATGAAGAGTTTTAAAAGGTGTCAAAAATATGAGGAGCATGAAACTTTCGGAAAAATAGGAGGATCATGAAACCGTGTTCAAAAACATGAAGAGCCTGAAAAGGTGTGAAAAATATGAAGAGCCTTAAAAAATGTCAAAAATATGAGGAGTATGAAACGGTCTGAAAAATAGCAGGAGCATGAAGCGGTGTTGAAAAACATGAACAGCCTGAAAAGGTGTGAACAATATGAAGAGCTTCAAAAGGTGTGAAAAATATGAAGAGCTTCAAAAGGTGTCAAAAATATGAGGAGAATGAAACGGTCTGAAAAATAGGCGGAGCATGAAATGGTGTTCAAAAACATGAAGAGCCTGAAAAGGTGTGAAAAATATGAAGAGCTTCAAAACGTGTCAAAAATATGAGGAGCATGAAACGGTCTGAAAAATAGGAGGAGCAAGAAGCGATGTTGAAAAACATGAAGAGCCTGAAAATGTGTGAAAAATATGAAGAGCTTAAAAAGGTGTGAAAAATATGAAGAGCTTCAAAAGTTGTCACAAATGAGATGAGCAAGAAACGGTCTGAAAAATAGGAGGAGCATTAAGCTGTGTTGAAAATCATAACGAGCCTGAAAAGGTGTGAAAAATATGAAGAGCTTCAAAAATGTGAAAAATATGAAGAACTTCAAAAGGTGTCAAAAATTAGATGAGCATGAAACGGTCTGAAATAGGAGGAGCATCAAGCAGTGTTCAAAAATATGAAGAGCCTGAAAAGTGTGAAAAATATGAAGCTTCAAAAGGTGTCAAAAATATGAGGAGAATGAAACGGTCTGAAAAAAAGGAGAAGCATGAAATGGTGTTAAAAACATGAAGAGCCTGAAAAAGTGTGAAAAATATAAAGAGCTTCAAAAGCTGTGAAAAATATGAAGATCTTCAAAAGTTGTCAAAAATGAGATGAGCAAGAAATGGTCTGAAAAATAGGAGGAGCATGAAGTGGTGTTGAAAAGCATGAAGAGCCTGAAAAGGTGTGAAATATATGAAGAGCTTCAAAAAGTGTCAAAAATATGAGGAGCATGAAATGGTCTGTAAAATACGAGGAACATGAAGCGGTGTTGAAAAACATGAAGAGCCTGAAAAGGTGTGAAAAATATGAACAGCTTAAAAAGGTGTCAAAAATATTAGGAGCAGGAATCGGTGTGAAAAATAAATGCAGCATAAAACGGTGATCAAAAACATGAAGAGCGTGAAAAGCTGTGAAAAATATGAAGAGTTTAAAAAGGTGTGAAATACATGAGGAGCATGAAACGGCCTGAAAAATAGGAAGAGCATGAAGCTGGGCTCAAAAACATGAAGAGCCTGAAAAGGTGTGAAAAATATGAAGAGCTTCAAAAGGTGTCAAAATTATGAGGAGCAGGAAACGGTCTGAAAAATAGGAGGAGCATGTAACGGTGTTGAAAAACATGAAGAGTCTGAAAACGTGTCAAAAATATGAAGAGCTTCAAAAGGTGTGAAATACATGAGGAGCATGAAACGGTCTGAAAAATAGGAGGAGCATGAAACGGTCTGAAAAATAGGAGGAGCATGAAACAGTGTTGAAAAACATGAAGATCCTGAAAAGCTGTGAAAAATATGAAGAGCTTCAAAAGGTGTCAAATATATGAGGAGCTTGAAACGGTCTGAAAAATAAGAGTAACATGAAACGGTCTGATAAATAGGAGGATCATGAAGCGGTGTTGAAAATCGTGAAGAGCCTGAAAAGGTGTGAAAAATGTGAAGAGCTTCAACAGGTGTCAAAAACATGAGAAGAATGAAACGGTCTGAAAAATAGGAGGAGTATGAAGCTGTGTTCAAAAACATGAAGAGCCAGAAAAGGTGTGAAAAATATGAAGAGCTTCAAAAGGTGTAAAAAATGAGATGAGCATGAAAGGGTCTGAAAAATAGGAGGAGCATGACGCGGTGTTCAAAAACATGAAGAGCCTGAAAAGGTGTGAAATATATGAAGAATTTTAAAAGGTGTCTAAAATATGAGGAGCATGAAACGTTCTGAAAAAGAGGAGGATCATGAAACGGTGTTCAAAAACATGAAGAGCATGAGAAGTTGTGAAAAATATGAAGAGCTTCAAAAGTTGTCAAAAATATGAAGAGCTTCAAAAGGTGTCAAAAATGAGATGAGCATGAAACGGTCTGAAAACTAGGAGGTGCATGAAGCGCTGTTGAGAAACATGAAGAGCCTGAAAAGGTGTGAAAAATATGAAGAGCTTCAAAAGGTGTCAAATATATGAGGAGCATGAAACGGTCTAAAAAATAGGAGGAGCATGAAGTGTTGTTGCAAATCATGAAGAGCCTGAAAAAGTATGAAATATATGAAGAGCTTCAAAAGGTGTAAAAATATGAGGACCTTCAAAAGGTGTCAAAAATATGAGGAGCATGAAACGGTCTGAAAAAGAGGAGGAGCATGAAGCGGTGTTGAAAAACATGAAGAGCCTGAAAATGTGTGAGAAATATGAAGAGCTTCAAAAGGTGTCAAAAATATGAGGAGCATGAAAAGTTCTGAAAAATTGGAGGAGCATGAAGCGGTGTTGAAAAACATGAAGAGACTGAAATGATGTGAAAAATATGAAGAGCTTCAAAAGGTGTCAAAAATATGGGGACCATGAAACGGTCTGAAAAATAGGAGGAGCATGAACTGGTGTTGAAAAACATGAAGAGCATGAAAAGGTGTGAAAAATATGAATAGCTACAAAGGTGTCAAATATATGAGGAGCATGAAACGGTCTGAAAATATGAGGAGCATGAAGCGGTGCTCTAAAACATGAGGAGCCTGAAAACATGTGAAATATATGAAGAGCTTCAAAATGTGTGGAGAATATGAGGAGAATTAAAAGGTCTGAAAAATAGGAGGAGCATGAAGAGGTGTTGAATAATATGAAGAGCATGAAAAGGTGTGAAAAATATGAAGAGTTTTAAAAGGTGTCAAAAATACGAGGAGCATGAAACGGTGTGAAAAATAGGAGGAGCATGAATCATTGTCGAAAAACATGAAATGCCTGAAAAGGTGTGAAAAACATGAAGAGACTGAAAAGGTGTGAAATATATGAAGATCTTCAAAAAGTGTGAAAAATATGAGGAGCATGAAACGTTCTGAAAAATTGGAGGAGCATGAAGCGGTGTTGAAAAACATGAAGAGACAGAAATGATGTGAAAAATATGAAGAGCTTCAAAAGGTGTCAAAAATATGGGGACCATGAAACGGTCTGAAAAATAGGAGGAGCATGAACTGGTGTTGAAAAACATGAAGAGCCTGAAAAAGTGTGAAATATATGAAGAGCTTCAAAAGGTGTCAAACAGATGAAGAGGATGAAAAGGTCTGAAAAATAGGAGGAGCATGAAGCGGTGTTGAAAAACATGAAGAACCTGAAAAGGTGTGAAAAATATGAAGAGCTTCAAAAGGTGTCAAAAAGAAAAGGAGCATGAAATGGTCTGAAAAACAGGAGGAGCATGAAGTGGTGTTGAAAAACATGAAGAGCCTGAAAAGGTGTGAAAAATATAAAGAGCTTCAAAAGGTGTGAAATACATGAGGAGCATGAAACGGTCTGAAAAATAGGAGGAGCATGAAGCGGTGTTTAAAAACATGAAGAGCCTGAAAAGCTGTGAAAAATATGAAGAGCTTCAAAAGGTGTGAAAAATATGAAGAGCTTCAAAAGGTGTGAAAAATATGAAGAGCTTCAAAAGGTGTCAAAAATGAGATGAGCATCAAAAGGTCTGAAAAATAGGAAGAGCATGGAGTGGAGTTGAAAAACATGAAGCGCTTGAAAAAGTGTGAAATATATGAAGAGTTTCAAAAGGTGTGAAAAATATGGGGAGCTTAAAACGTGTCAAAAATATGAGGAGCATGAAACGGTCTGAAAAATAGGAGGAGCATGAAACAGCATTCAAAACATGAAGAGCTTGAAAAGGTGTGAAAAATATGAAGAGCTTCAAAAGGTGTGAAATACATGAGGAACATGAAACGTTTTGAAAAATAGGAGGAGCTTGAAGCGGTGTTCAAAAACATGAAGAGCCTGAAAAGGTGTGAAAAACATGAAGACCTTCAAAATGTGTCAAATATATGAGGAGCATGAAACGGTCTGAAAAATAGGAGGAGTATGAAACGGTGTTCAAATACATGAAGAGCCTGAAAAGGTGTGAAAAATATGAAGAGCTTCAAAAGGTGTGAAAAATATGAGGAGCTTCAAAAGGTTTCAAAAATATGAGGAGCATGAAACGCTCAGAAAAGTAGGAGGATCATGAAGCGATGTTGAAAAACATGAAGAGCCTGAAAAGGTGTGAAAAATATGAAGAGATGCAAGAGGTGTGAAATACATGAGGAGCATGAAACGGTCTGAAAAATAGGAGGAGCATGAAGTGGTGTTCAAAAACATGAAGAGCCTGAAAAAGTGTGAAAAATATTAAGAGCTTCAAATGGTGTGAAAAATAAGACGAGCATGAAGCGGTGTGGAAAAACATGAAGAGCCTGAACAGGTGTGAAATAATGAAGAACTTCAAAAGGTTTCAAAAATATGAGGAGCATGTAACGGTCTGAAAATTACGAGGAGCATGAAGTTGTGTTGAAAAACATGAAGAACCTGAAAAGGTGTGAAAAATAGGAAGAGCTTCAAAAGGTGTCAAAAATATGAGGAGCATGAAACGGTTTGAAAAATAGGAGGAGCATGAATCGGTGTAGAAAAACACGAAGAGCCTGAAAATGTGTGAAAAATATGAAGAGCTTCAAAAGGTGTCAAAAATATGAGGGGCATGAAACGGTCTGAAAAATAGGAGGAGCATGAAATGGTGTTAAAAAACATGAAGAGCTACAAAAGGTGTGAAACATATAAAGAGCTTCAAAAGGTGTCAAAAATATGAGGAGCAGGAAACGGTCTGAAAAATAGGAGGAGCATGAAGTGGTGTAGAAAAACATGAAGACCGTGAAAAGGTGTGAAAAATATGAAGAGCTTCAAAAGGTGTCAAAATATGAGGAGCATGAAACTGTCTGAAATATAGGAGGAGGATGAAAAGGTGTTAAAAAATATGAAGAGCTTCAAAAGGTGTGAAACATATGAGAAGCGGGAAACGATCAGAAAAATAGGAGGAGCATGAAACGGTGTTAAAAAACATGAAGAGCTTCAAAAGGTGTGAAACATATGAAGAGCTTCAAAAGGTGTCAAAAATATGAGGAGCATGAAACGGTATGAAAAATAGGAGGAGCATGAAATGGTCTGAAAGATAGGAGGGGCATGAAGCGGTGTCGAAAAACATGAAGAGCCTGAAAAGGTGTGAAAAATATGAAGAGCTTCAAAAGGTGTCAAAAATATGAGGAGCATGAAACGGTCTGAAAAATAGGAGTAGCATGAAACGGTGTTGAAATACATGAAGAGCCTGAACAGGTGTGAAATAATGAAGAGCTTCAAAAGGTTTCAAAAATATGAGGAGCATGTAACGGTCTGAAAATTACGAGGAGCATGAAGTTGTGTTGAAAAACATGAAGAACCTGAAAAGGTGTGAAAAATAGGAAGAGCTTCAAAAGGTGTCAAAAATATGAGTAGCATGAAACGGTTTGAAAAATAGGAGGAGCATGAATCGGTGTAGAAAAACATGAAGAGCCTGAAAATGTGTGAAAAATATGAAGAGCTTCAAAAGGTGTCAAAAATATGAGGCTAATGAAACGGTCTGAAATATCGGAGGAGCAAGAAAAGGAGTTCAAAAACATGAAGAGCCTGAAAAGGTGTGAAAAATATGAAGAGCCTCAAAATGTGTCATATATATGAGGAGCATGAAACGGTCTGAAAAATAGGAGGAGCATGAAGCGGTATTCAAAAACATGAAGAGCCTGAAAAGCTGTGAAATTATGTCAACCTTCAAAAGGTGTGAAAAATATGAGGAGCAGGAAACGGTCTGAAAAATAGTAGGAGCATGAAGCGGTGTTAAAGAACATGAAGAGCCTGAAAAGGTGTGAAGTATATGAAGAGCTTCAAAAGGTGTCAAAAATATGAGGGGCATGAAACGGTCTGAAAAATAGGAGGAGCATGAAATGGTGTTAAAAAACATGAAGAGCTACAAAAGGTGTGAAACATATAAAGAGCTTCAAAAGGTGTCAAAAATATGAGGAGCAGGAAACGGTCTGAAAAATAGGAGGAGCATGAAGTGGTGTAGAAAAACATGAAGACCGTGAAAAGGTGTGAAAAATATGAAGAGCTTCAAAAGGTGTCAAAATATGAGGAGCATGAAACTGTCTGAAATATAGGAGGAGGATGAAAAGGTGTTAAAAAATATGAAGAGCTTCAAAAGGTGTGAAACATATGAGAAGCGGGAAACGATCAGAAAAATAGGAGGAGCATGAAGCCGGGTTGAAAAACATGAAGAGCCTGAAAACGTGTGAAAATTCTGAAGATCTTCAAAAGGTGTGAAATATATGAAGAGCTTCAAAAGGTGTCAAAAATGAGATGAGCATGAAATGGTCTGAAAGATAGGAGGGGCATGAAGCGGTGTCGAAAAACATGAAGAGCCTGAAAAGGTGTGAGAAATATGAAGATCTTCAAAATGTGTCAAAAATATGAGGAGCATGAAACGTTCTGAAAAATAGGAGGAGCAAGAAGTGATGTTTAAAAACATGAAGAGCCTGAAAAGGTGTGAAAAATATGAAGAGCATCAAAAGATGTGAAAAATATGAGGAGCATGAACCGGTCTGAAAAATAGGAGGAGCATGAAGCGGTTTTGAAAAGCATGAAGAGTCTGAAAAGGTGTGGAAAATATGAAGAGCTTCATAAGGTGTCAAAAATATTAGGAGCATGAAACGGTGTGAAAAATAGGAGGAGCATGAAGCGGTTTTTAAAAACATGAAGAGCCTGAAAGATATGGAAAATATGAAGAGCTTCAAAAGGTGTGAAATACATGAGGAGCATGAAATGGTCTGAAAAATAGGAGGAGCATGAAGCGGTGTTGAAAAACATGAAGAGCCTGAAAAGGTGTGAAAAAAATGAAAAGCTTCAAAAGGTGTCAATAATAAGATGTGCATGAAAAAGTCTGAAAAATAGGAGGAGCATGAAACGGTCTGAAATATAGGAGGAGCATGAAGCGGTGTTCAAAACAAGAAGAGCCTGAAAAGGTGTGACAAATATAAAGAGCTTCAAAACGTGTGAAATATATGAGGAGCATGTAACGGTCTGAAAAATAGGAGGAGCATGAAACGGTGTGAAAAACATGAAGAGCATGAAAAGGTGTGAAAAATATGAAGAGCTTCAAAAGGTGTCAAAAATATGAGGAGCATGAAACGGTCTCAAAAATAGGAGGAGCATGAAGCGGTGTTCAAAAACATGAAGAGCCTGAAAAGGTGTGAAAAAAATGAAGAGCTTCAAAAGGTGTCAAAAATATGAGGAGCATGAAACGGTCTGAAAAATAGGAGGAACATGAATCTGTGCTCAAATACATGAAGCGCCTGAGAAGGTGCGAAAAATATGAAGAGCTTCAAAAGGTGAGAAAAATATGAGGACCATGAAACGATCTCAAAAATAGGAGGAGCATGAAGCGGTGTTAAAAAACATGAAGAGCCTGAAAAGTTGTGAAGTATATGAAGAGCTTCAAAAGGTGTCAAAATATGAGGGGCATGAAACGGTCTGAAAAATAGGAGGAGCATGAAATGGTGTTAAAAAACATGAAGAGCTACAAAAGGTGTGAAACATATAAAGAGCTTCAAAAGGTGTCAAAAATATGAGGAGCAGGAAACGGTCTGAAAAATAGGAGGAGCATGAAGTGGTGTAGAAAAACATGAAGACCGTGAAAAGGTGTGAAAAATATGAAGAGCTTCAAAAGGTGTCAAAATATGAGGAGCATGAAACTGTCTGAAATATAGGAGGAGGATGAAAAGATGTTAAAAAACATGAAGAGATTCAAAAGGTGTGAAACATATGAGAAGCGGGAAACGATCAGAAAAATAGGAGGAGCATGAAGCCGGGTTGAAAAACATGAAGAGCCTGAAAACGTGTGAAAATTCTGAAGAGCTTCAAAAGGTGTGAAATATATGAAGAGCTTCAAAAGGTGTCAAAAATGAGATGAGCATGAAATGGTCTGAAAGATAGGAGGGGCATGAATCGGTGTCGAAAAACATGAAGAGCCTGAAAAGGTGTGAGAAATATGAAGATCTTCAAAATGTGTCAAAAATATGAGGAGCATGAAACGGTCTGAAAAATAGGAGGAGCAAGAAGTGATGTTTAAAAACATGAAGAGCCTGAAAAGGTGTGAAAAATATGAAGAGCATCAAAAGATGTGAAAAATATGAGGAGCATGAACCGGTCTGAAAAATAGGAGGAGCATGAAGCGGTTTTGAAAAGCATGAAGAGTCTGAAAAGGTGTGGAAAATATGAAGAGCTTCATAAGGTGTCAAAAATATTAGGAGCATGAAACGGTGTGAAAAATAGGAGGAGCATGAAGCGGTTTTTAAAAACATGAAGAGCCTGAAAGATATGGAAAATATGAAGAGCTTCAAAAGGTGTGAAATACATGAGGAGCATGAAATGGTCTGAAAAATAGGAGAAGCATGAAGCGGTGTTGAAAAACATGGAGAGCCTGAAAAGGTGTGAAAAAAATGAAAACCTTCAAAAGGTGTCAATAATAAGATGTGCATGAAACAGTCTGAAAAATAGGTGGAGCATGAAACAGTGTTCAAAAACATGAAGAGCCTGAAAAGGTGTGAAAAACATGAAGAGCTTCAAAACGTGTCAAAATATGAGGAACATGAAACGGTCTGAAAAATAGGAGGAGCAAGAAGCGGTGTTGAAAAACATGAAGAGCCTGAAAATGTGTGAAGAATATGAAGAGCTTCAAAAGGTGTGAAAAATATGAAGAGCTTCAAAAGCTGTCAAATGAGATGAGCATGAAACGGTCTGAAAAATAGGCGGAGCATGAAACGGTGTTCAAAAACATGAATAGCCTAAAAAGGTGTGAAACATATAAAGAGCTTCAAAAGGTGTCAAAAATATGAGCAGCATGAAACGGTCTGAAAAATAGGAGGAGCATGAAGTGGAACTGAAAAACATGAAGTGCCTGAAAAGGTGTGCAAAATATGAAGAGTTTCAAAAGGTGTAAAAATGAGATGAGCATGAAACGGTCTGAAAAATAGGAGGAGCATGAAACGGTCTGAAATATAGGAGGAGCATGAATCTGTGCTAAAATACATGAAGCGCCTGAGAAGGTGCGAAAAATATGAAGAGCTTCAAAAGGTGTGAAAAAATGAGGAGCATGAAACGTTCTGAAAAATAGGAGGAGCATGAAACGGTGTTCAAAAATATGAAGAGCCTGGAAATGGTGTGAAAAATATGAGAGCCCCAAAAGGTGTTAAAAATATGAGGAGCATGAAATGGTCTGAAACATACGAGGAGCATGAAGTGGCGTTCAAAAACATAAAGAGCCTGAAAAGGTGTGAAATATATGAAGAGCTTCAAAAGGTGTAAAATATTTGAGCAGCATGAAACGGTCTGAAAAATAGGAGGAGCATGAAGTGGAGCTGAAAAACATGAAGTGCCTGAAAAGGTGTGCAAAATATGAAGAGCTTCAAAAGGTGTAAAAAACGAGATGAGCATGAAACGGTCTGAAAAATAGGAGGAGCATGAACTGGTGCTGAAAAACATGAAGAGCCTGAAAAGGTGTGAAAAATATGAAGAGCTTCAAAAGGTGTGAAAAATATGAGGAACATGAAACGGTCTGAAAAATAGGAGGAGCATGAACTGGTGCTGAAAATCATGAAGAGCCTGAAAAGGTGTGAAAAATATGAAGAGCTTCAAAAAGTGTCAAATATATGAGGAGAAAGAAACGGTCTGAAAAAAAGGAGGAGCATGAAGTGGTGTTCAAAAACATGAAGAGCCTGAAAAGGTGTGAAAAATATGAAGAGCTTCAAAGGCTGTCAAAAATGAGATGAGCATGAAACGGTCTGAAAAAAAGCAGGAGCATGAAGCGTTGTTGAAAATCTGGAAGAGCTTGAAAAGTTATGAAAAATATGAACAGCTTCAAAAGGTTTCAAAAATATGAGGATCATGAAACAGTCTGAAAAATAGGAGCAACATGAAATGGTCTTAAAAATAAGAGGAGCATGAAATGGTTTTGAAAAACATGAAGAGCCTGAAAAGGTGTGAAAAATATGAAGACGTTTAAAAGGTGTCAAAAATATGAGGAGCATGAAACTTTCTGAAAAATAAGAGGATCATGAAGCGGTGTTGAAAAACATGAAGAGCCTGAAAAGGTGTGAAAAATATGAAGAGCTTGAAAAGTTGTGAAATATATTAGGAGCATGAAACGATCTGAAAAATAGGACGAGCATGAAACGGTGTTCAAAAACATGAAGAGCCTGAAAAGGTGTGAAAAATATGAAGAGCTTCAAAAGGTGTCAAAAATATGAGGAGCATGAAACGGCCTCAAAAATAGGAGGAGTATGAATCGCTGATGAAAAACATGGAGAGCCTGAAAAGGTGTGAAAAATATGAAGAGCTTCAAAACGTCTCAAAAATATGAGGAGCATGAAACGGTCTCAAGAATAGGAGGAGCATGAAAAGGTCTGAAAAATATGAGGGCATGAAACTGTGTTGAAAAACATGAACAGCCTGAAATGGTGTGAAATATATGAAGAGCTTCAAAAGGTTTCAAAAATATGAGGAGCATGAAACGGTCTGAAAAATAGGAGGAGCATGAAGCGGTTTTGAAAAACATGAAGAGACTGAAAAGGTATGGGAAATATGAAGAACTTCAAAAGGTGTGAAATACATGAGGAGCATGAAACGGTCTGAAAAATAGGAGGAGCATGAAGCTGTGTTCAAAAACATGAAGAGACTGAAAAGGTGCGAAAAATATGAAGAGCCTGAAAAGGTGTGAAAATTATGAAGAGCTTCAAAAAGTGTCAAATATAAGAGGATCATGAAACGGTCTGAAAAATAGGAGCAACATGAAACGGTCTGAAAAATAAGAGGAGCATGAAATGGTGTTGAAAAACAGGAAGAGCCTGAAAATGTGAGAAAAATATGAACAGCTTCAAAAGGTTTCAAAAATATGAGGAGCATGAAACTTTCTGAAAAAGAGGAGGAGCATGAACCGGTGTTGAAAAACATGAAGAGCCTGAAAAGGTGTGAAAAATATGAAGAGGTTTAAAAGGTGTCAAAAATATGAGGAGCATGAAACTTTCTGAAAAATAGGAGCATCATGAAACCGTGTTCAAAAACATGAAGAGCCTGAAAAGGTGTGAAAAATATGAAGAGCCTTAAAAAATGTCAAAAATATGAGGAGTATGAAATGGTCTGTAAAATAGCAGGAGCATGAAGCGGTGTTGAAAAACATGAAGAGCCTGAAAAAGTGTGAAAAATATGAAGAGCTTCAAAAGGTGTGAAAAATATGAAGAGCTTCAAAAGGTGTCAAAAACATGAGGAGAATGAACGGTCTGAAAAATAGGCAGAGCATGAAACGGTGTTCAAAAACATGAAGAGCCTGAAAAGGTGTGAAAAATATGAAGAGCTTCAAAAGGTGTGAAAAATATGAGGAGCATGAAACGGTCTGAAAAATAGGAGGAGCATGAATTGGTGTTCAAAAACATGAAGAGCCTGAAAAGGTGTGAACAATATGAAGAGCTTCAAAAGGTGTGAAAAATATGAAGAGCTTCAAAAGCTGTCAAATTAGATGAGCATGAAACGGTCTGAAAAATAGCAGGAGCAAGAACCGGTGTTCAAAAACATGAAGAGCCTGAAAAGGGGTGAAAAATGTGAGGAGCTTAAAAAGGTGTCAAAATTATGAGGAGCATTAAACGGTCTGAAAAATAGGAGGAGCATGAAGCTGTGTTCAACAACATGAAGAGTCAGACAAGGTGTGAAAAATATGAAGAGCTTCAAAAAGTGTCAAAAATATGAGGAGCAAGAAACGGTCTGAAAAACAGGAGTAGCATGAAACGGTCTGAAAAATAGGAGAAGCATGAAGCTGTGTTGAAAAACATGAAGAGCCTGAAAAGGTGTGAAAAATATGAAGAGCTTCAAAAGGTGTAAAAAATGAGAGCAGCATGAAACGGTCTGAAAAATAGGAGGAGCATGAAGTGGAGCTGAAAAACATGAAGTGCCTGAAAAGGTGTGCAAAATATGAAGAGCTTCAAAAGGTGTAAAAAATGAGATGAGCATGAAACGGTCTGAAAAATAGGAGGAGCATGAACTGTTGCTGAAAAATATGAAGAGCCTGAAAAGGTGAGAAAAATATGAAGAGCTTTAAAAGGTGTGAAAAATATGACGAGCATGAAACAGTCTGAAAAATTGGAGGAGCATGAAGCATTGTTGAAAATCTTGAAGAGCTTGAAAAGGTGTGAAAAATATGAAGAGCTTCAAAAGGTTTCAAAAATATGAGGATCATGAAACGGTCTGAAAAATAGGAGCAACATGAAACGGTCTGAAAAATAAGAGGAGCATGGAATGGTGTTGAAAAACAGGAAGAGCCTGAAAATGTGAGAAAAATATGAAGAGCTTCAAAAGGTTTCAAAAATATGAGGAGCATGAAACTTTCTGAAAAAGAGGAGGAGCATGAACCGGTGTTGAAAAACATGCAGAGCCTGAAAAGGTGTGAAAAATATGAAGAGGTTTAAAAGGTGTCAAAAATATGAGGAGCATGAAACTTTCTGAAAAATAGGAGGATCATGAAACCGTGTTCAAAAACATGAAGAGCCTGAAAAGGTGTGAAAAATATGAAGAGCCTTAAAAAATGTCAAAAATATGAGGAGTATGAAACGGTCTGAAAAATAGCAGGAGCATGAAGCGGTGTTGAAAAATATGAAGAACCTGAAAAGGTGTGAAAAATATGAAGAGCTTCAAAAGGTGTAAAAAATGAGAGCAGCATGAAACGGTCTGAAAAATAGCAGGAGCATGAAGTGGAGCTGAAAAACATGAAGTGCCTGAAAAGGTGTGCAAAATATGAAGAGCTTCAAAAGGTGTAAAAAATGAGATGAGCATGAAACGGTCTGAAAAATAGGAGGAGCATGAAGTGGTGTTCAAAAACATGAAGACCATGAAAAGGTGTGAAAAATATGAAGAGCCTCAAAAGTGTGAAAAATATGATGAACATGATATGGTTTGAAAAATAGGATTAGCCTGAAGCGGTGTTCAAATACATGAAGAGCCTGAAATGTTGTGAAAAATATGCAAAGCTTCAAAAGGTGTCAAAAAAGAGATGAGCACGAAACGGTCTGAAAAATAGGAGCAGCATGAATCGTTGCTGAAAAACATGAAGAGCCTGAAAAGGTGTGAGAAATATGAAGAGCTTCAAAAGGTGTCAAAAATATGAGGAGTATGAAACGATCTGCAAAAAATAAGGAGCAAGAAGTGGTGTTCAAAAACATGAAGAGCCTGAAAAGATGTCAAAAATATGAAGAGCTTCAAAAGGTGTCAAAAATATGAGGAGCATGAAACGGTTTGACAAATTGGAAGAGCATGAAACGGTGTTCAAAAACATGTAGAGACTGAAAAGTGGTGAAAAATATGAAGAGCTTCAAAACGTGTCAAATATATGAGGAGCATGAAACGGTCTGAAAAATAGGAGGAGCATGAAGCGGTGTTGAAAAACGTGAAGAGCCTGAAAACGTGTGAAAAATATTAAGAGCTTCAAAAGGTGTGAAAAATATGAAGACCTTCAAAGTGTCAAAAATCGATGAGCAGGAAATGGTCTAAAAAATAGGAGAGCATGAAATGGTGTTAAAAACATGAAGAGCCTGAAAAGGTGTGAAATATATGAAGAGCTTCAAAAGGTATCAAAAATATGAGGAGAATGAAACGGTCGGAAAAATAGGAAGGGCATGAAGCGGTGTTCAAAAACATGAAGATCTTGAAAAGGTGTGAAAAATACGAAGAGCTTCAAAAGGTTTGAAATACATGAGGAGCATGAAACCATCTGAAAAATAGGAGGAGCATGAAGCGATGTTCAAAAACATGAAGAGCCTGAAAAGGTGTGAAAAAGATGAAGAGCTTCAAAAGCTGTCAAAAATATGAGGAGCACGAAATGGTCTGAAAAATTGGAGGAGAATGAAACGGTGTTCAAAAATATGAAGAGCCTGGAATGGTGTGAAAAATATGAAGAGCTCCAATACGTGTCAAAAATATGAGGAGCATGAAACGGTCTGAAAAATAGGCACAGCATGAAATGCTGTTCAAAAACATGAAGACCCTGAAAAGGTGTGAAAAATATGAAGAGCTTCAAAAGCTGTCAAGAATATGAGGAGCATGAAATGGTATGAAAAATAGGAGGAGCATGAAATGGTGTTGAAAAAATTGAAGAGCATGGAAATGTGTGAGAAATATGAAGAGCTTCAAAAGGTGTCAAAATGAGATGAGAATGAAACGGTCTGAAAAATAGGAGGAGCATGAAGCGTTGTTGAAAAATATGAAGAGCATGAAAAGGTGTGAGAAATATGAAGAGCTACAAAATGTGTGAAAAATATGAGGAGCATGAAACGGTCTGAAAAATAGGAGGAGCATGAAGCGGTGTTCAAAAACATGAAGAGACTGAAAAGTTGTGAAAAATATGAAAAGCTTCAAAAATATTAAAAATATGAAGAGCTTCAAAAGGTGTGAAATATATGAAGAGCTTCAAAAGATGTCAAAAATTAGATGAGCATGAAACGGTCTGAAAAATAGGAGGAGCATGAAGTGGTGTTGAAAAACATGAAGAGCCTGTAAAGGTGTGAAATATATGAAGAGGTTCAAAAGGTGTGAAAAATATGAAGAACTTCAAAAGGTGTCAAAAATATGAAGAGCATGAAACGGTCTGAAAAATAGGAGGAGCATGAAACGGTGTTATAAAACCTGAAGAGTCTGAAAAGTTGTGAAAAATATGAAGGGCATCAAAATGTGTGAAATACATGAGGAGCATGAAACGGTCTGAAAAATAGGAGGAGCAAGAAGCTGTGTTCAAAAATATGAGAGCCTGAAAAGGTGAGAAAAATATGAAGAGCTTCAAAAGGTGTGAAATACAAGAGGAGCATGAAACGGTCTGAAAAATAGGAGGAGCATGAAGCGGTGTTCAAAAACATGAAGAGCCTGAAAAGGTGTGAAAAATATGAAGAGCTTCAAAAGATGTGAAAAATATGAGGAGCATGAAACGGTCTGGAAAATAGGAGGAGCATGAAGCGGTGTTGAAAAACATGAAGAGACTGAAAAGGTGTGAAAAATATGAAGAGCTTCAAAAGATGTGAAAAATATGAGGAGCATGAAACGGTCTGAAATATAGGAGGAGCATGAAGCGGTGTTCAAAAACAAGAAGAGCCTGAAAATGTGTGAAAAATATGAAGAGCTTCAAAAGGTGTCAAAAATAGGAGGAGCATGAAGCGGTGTTCAAAAACATGAAGAGCCTGAAAAGGTGTGAAAATTATGAAGAGCTTCAAAATGTGTCAAAAATATGAGGAGCATGAAACGGTCTGAAAATTAGGAGCAGCAAGAAGCGGTATTGAAAAACCTGAAGAGCCTGAAAAAGTGTGAAAAATATGAAGAGCTTCAAACGGTGTGAAATACATGAGGAGCATGAAACTCTCTGAAAAATAGGAGGAGCATGAAGTGGTGTTCAAAAACATGAAGAGCCTGATAATTTGTGAAAAATATGAAGAGATTCAAAAGGTGTGAGAAATATGAGGAGCATGAAACGGTCTGAACAATAGGAGGAGTATGAAGCGGTGTTCAGAAACATGAAGGGCCTGAAAAGTTGTGAAAAACATGAAAAGCTTCAAAAGGTGTCAAAAATATGAGGAGCATGAAACGGTCTGAAAAATAGGAGGAGCATGAAGTGGTGTTGAAAAACATGAAGAGCCTGAAAAGGTGTCAGAAATATGAAGAGTTTCAAAAGGTGTGAAAAATATGAAGAGCTTCAAAAGGTGTCAAAAAGTAGATGAGCATGAAACGGTCTGAAAAAAGGAGGAGCATGAAGTGGTTTTGAAAAACATGAAGAGCCTGAAAAGGTGTGAAAAATATGAAGAGCTTCAAAAGTGTGAAAAATATGAAGAGCTTCAAAAGGTGTCAAAATTATGCGGAGCATGAAACGGTCTGAAAAAAAGGAGGAGCATGAAGTGGTCTTGAAAAACATGAAGATGCTGAAATGGTGTGAAATATATGAAGAGCTTCAAAATGTGTGAAACATATGAGGAGCTTCAAAAAGTGTCAAAAATATGAGGAGCATGAAATGGTCTGAAAAATAGGAGGAGCATGAAGCGGTGTTCAAAAACATGAAGAGCCTGAAAAGGTGTGAAAAATATGAAGAGCTTCAAAATGTGTCAAAAATATGAGGAGCATGAAACGGTCTGAAAAATAGGAGGAGCATGAAGCGGTGTTCAAAAACATGAAGAGCCTGAAAAGGTTTGAAAAATATGAAGAGCTTCAAAAGGTGTCAAAAATATGAGGAGCATGAAACGGTCTGAAATATAAAGGAGCATGAAACGCTGATCAAATACATGAAGAGTCTGAAAAGGTGTGAAAAATATAAAGAGCTTCAAAAGCTGTCAAGTATATGAGTAGCATGAAACGGTCTGAAAAATAGGAGGAGCATGAAGCGGTGTTCAAAAACATGAAGAGCCTTAAAAGGTGTGAAAAATATGAAGAATTTTAAAGGTGTCAAAAATATGAGGAGCATGAAACGTTCTGAAAAAGAGGAGGATCATGAAACGGTGTTCAAAAACATGAAGAGCATGAGAAGTTGTGAAAAATATGAAGAGCTTCAAAAGGTGTCAAAAATATGAAGAGCTTCAAAAGGTGTCAAAAATGAGATGAGCATGAAACGGTCTGAAAAATCGGAGGAGCATGAAGCGGTGTTGAAAATCATGAAGAGCCTGAAACGGTGTGAAAAATATGAAGAGCTTCAAAAGGTGTGAAAAATATGAAGAGCATCAAAAGGTGTCAAAAATATGACGAGGATGAAACGGTCTGAGAAATAGGAGGAGCAAGAAGCGGTGTTGAAAAACATGAAGAGACAGAAATGATGTGAAAAATATGAAGAGCTTCAAAAGGTGTCAAAAATATGAGGGGCATGAAACGGTCTGAAAAATAGGAGGAGCAGGAAGCGGTGGTGAAAAACATGAAGAGCCTTAAAAGGTGTGAAAAATATGAAGAGCTTCAAAAGTGTGAAAAATATGAGGAGCATGAGACGGTCTGAAAAAAAGGAGGAGCATGAAGTGGTGTTGAAAAACATGAAGATGCTGAAATGGTGTGAAATATATGAAGAGCTTCAAAATGTGTGAAACATATGAGGAGCTTCAAAAAGTGTCAAAAATATGAGGAGCATGAAATGGTCTGAAAAATAGGAGGAGCATGAAGCGGTGTTGAAAAACATGAAGAGCCTGAAAAGGTGTGAAAAATATGAAGAGCTTCAAAATGTGTCAAAAATATGAGGAGCATGAAACGGTCTGAAAAATAGGAGGAGCATGAAGCGGTGTTCAAAAACATGAAGAGCCTGAAAAGGGTTGAAAAATATGAAGAGCTTCAAAAGGTGTCAAAAATATGAGGAGCATGAAACGGTCTGAAATATAAAGGAGCATGAAACGCTGATAAAATACATGAAGAGTCTGAAAAGGTGTGAAAAATATAAAGAGCTTCAAAAGCTGTCAATTATATGAGTAGCATGAAACGGTCTGAAAAATAGGAGGAGCATGAAGCGGTGTTCAAAAAAATGAAGAGCCTTAAAGGTGTGAAAAATATGAAGAATTTTAAAAGGTCTCAAAAATATGAGGAGCATGAAACGTTCTGAAAAAGAGGAGGATCATGAAACGGTGTTCAAAAACATGAAGAGCATGAGAAGTTGTGAAAAATATGAAGAGCTTCAAAAGGTGTCAAAAATATGAAGAGCTTCAAAAGGTGTCAAAAATGAGATGAGCATGAAACGGTCTGAAAACTAGGAGGTGCATGAAGCGCTGTTGAGAAACATGAAGAGCCTGAAAAGGTGTGAAAAATTTGAAGAGCTTCAAAAGGTGTCAAAAATATGAGGAGCATGAAACGGTCTAAAAAATAGGAGGAGCATGAAGTGTTGTTGCAAATCATGAAGAGCCTGAAAAAGTATGAAATATATGAAGAGCTTCAAAAGGTGTAAAAAATATGAGGACCTTCAAAAGGTGTCAAAAATATGAGGAGCATGAAACGGTCTGAAAAAGAGGAGGAGCATGAAGCGGTGTTGAAAAACATGCAGAGCCTGAAAATGTGTGAGAAATATGAAGAGCTTCAAAAGGTGTCAAAAATATGAGGAGCATGAAAAGTTCTGAAAAATAGGACGAGCCTGAAGCGGTGTTGAAACACATGAAGAGCCTGAAAAGATGTGAAAAATATGAAGAGCTTCAAAAGGTGTCAAAAATATGAGGAGCATGAAACGGTCTGAAAAAGAGGAGGAGCATAAAGTGGTGTTGAAAAACATGAAGAGCCTGAAAAGGTGTGAAGAATATGAAGAGCCTCAAAAGGTGCCAAAAATATGAGGAGCATGAAACAGTCTGAAAAATAGGAGCAACATGAAATGGTCTTAAAAATAAGAGGAGCATGAAATGGTTTTGAAAAACATGAAGAGCCTGAAAAGGTGTGAAAAATATGAAGACGTTTAAAAGGTGTCAAAAATATGAGGAGCATGAAACTTTCTGAAAAATAAGAGGATCATGAAGCGGTGTTGAAAAACATGAAGAGCCTGAAAAGGTGTGAAAAATATGAAGAGCTTGAAAAGTTGTGAAATATATTAGGAGCATGAAACGATCTGAAAAATAGGACGAGCATGAAACGGTGTTCAAAAACATGAAGAGCCTGAAAAGGTGTGAAAAATATGAAGAGCTTCAAAAGGTGTCAAAAATATGAGGAGCATGAAACGGCCTCAAAAATAGGAGGAGTATGAATCGCTGATGAAAAACATGGAGAGCCTGAAAAGGTGTGAAAAATATGAAGAGCTTCAAAACGTCTCAAAAATATGAGGAGCATGAAACGGTCTCAAGAATAGGAGGAGCATGAAAAGGTCTGAAAAATATGAGGGCATGAAACTGTGTTGAAAAACATGAACAGCCTGAAATGGTGTGAAATATATGAAGAGCTTCAAAAGGTTTCAAAAATATGAGGAGCATGAAACGGTCTGAAAAATAGGAGGAGCATGAAGCGGTTTTGAAAAACATGAAGAGACTGAAAAGGTATGGGAAATATGAAGAACTTCAAAAGGTGTGAAATACATGAGGAGCATGAAACGGTCTGAAAAATAGGAGGAGCATGAAGCTGTGTTCAAAAACATGAAGAGACTGAAAAGGTGCGAAAAATATGAAGAGCCTGAAAAGGTGTGAAAATTATGAAGAGCTTCAAAAAGTGTCAAATATAAGAGGATCATGAAACGGTCTGAAAAATAGGAGCAACATGAAACGGTCTGAAAAATAAGAGGAGCATGAAATGGTGTTGAAAAACAGGAAGAGCCTGAAAATGTGAGAAAAATATGAACAGCTTCAAAAGGTTTCAAAAATATGAGGAGCATGAAACTTTCTGAAAAAGAGGAGGAGCATGAACCGGTGTTGAAAAACATGAAGAGCCTGAAAAGGTGTGAAAAATATGAAGAGGTTTAAAAGGTGTCAAAAATATGAGGAGCATGAAACTTTCTGAAAAATAGGAGCATCATGAAACCGTGTTCAAAAACATGAAGAGCCTGAAAAGGTGTGAAAAATATGAAGAGCCTTAAAAAATGTCAAAAATATGAGGAGTATGAAATGGTCTGTAAAATAGCAGGAGCATGAAGCGGTGTTGAAAAACATGAAGAGCCTGAAAAAGTGTGAAAAATATGAAGAGCTTCAAAAGGTGTGAAAAATATGAAGAGCTTCAAAAGGTGTCAAAAACATGAGGAGAATGAACGGTCTGAAAAATAGGCAGAGCATGAAACGGTGTTCAAAAACATGAAGAGCCTGAAAAGGTGTGAAAAATATGAAGAGCTTCAAAAGGTGTGAAAAATATGAGGAGCATGAAACGGTCTGAAAAATAGGAGGAGCATGAATTGGTGTTCAAAAACATGAAGAGCCTGAAAAGGTGTGAACAATATGAAGAGCTTCAAAAGGTGTGAAAAATATGAAGAGCTTCAAAAGCTGTCAAATTAGATGAGCATGAAACGGTCTGAAAAATAGCAGGAGCAAGAACCGGTGTTCAAAAACATGAAGAGCCTGAAAAGGGGTGAAAAATGTGAGGAGCTTAAAAAGGTGTCAAAATTATGAGGAGCATTAAACGGTCTGAAAAATAGGAGGAGCATGAAGCTGTGTTCAACAACATGAAGAGTCAGACAAGGTGTGAAAAATATGAAGAGCTTCAAAAAGTGTCAAAAATATGAGGAGCAAGAAACGGTCTGAAAAACAGGAGTAGCATGAAACGGTCTGAAAAATAGGAGAAGCATGAAGCTGTGTTGAAAAACATGAAGAGCCTGAAAAGGTGTGAAAAATATGAAGAGCTTCAAAAGGTGTAAAAAATGAGAGCAGCATGAAACGGTCTGAAAAATAGGAGGAGCATGAAGTGGAGCTGAAAAACATGAAGTGCCTGAAAAGGTGTGCAAAATATGAAGAGCTTCAAAAGGTGTAAAAAATGAGATGAGCATGAAACGGTCTGAAAAATAGGAGGAGCATGAACTGTTGCTGAAAAATATGAAGAGCCTGAAAAGGTGAGAAAAATATGAAGAGCTTTAAAAGGTGTGAAAAATATGACGAGCATGAAACAGTCTGAAAAATTGGAGGAGCATGAAGCATTGTTGAAAATCTTGAAGAGCTTGAAAAGGTGTGAAAAATATGAAGAGCTTCAAAAGGTTTCAAAAATATGAGGATCATGAAACGGTCTGAAAAATAGGAGCAACATGAAACGGTCTGAAAAATAAGAGGAGCATGGAATGGTGTTGAAAAACAGGAAGAGCCTGAAAATGTGAGAAAAATATGAAGAGCTTCAAAAGGTTTCAAAAATATGAGGAGCATGAAACTTTCTGAAAAAGAGGAGGAGCATGAACCGGTGTTGAAAAACATGCAGAGCCTGAAAAGGTGTGAAAAATATGAAGAGGTTTAAAAGGTGTCAAAAATATGAGGAGCATGAAACTTTCTGAAAAATAGGAGGATCATGAAACCGTGTTCAAAAACATGAAGAGCCTGAAAAGGTGTGAAAAATATGAAGAGCCTTAAAAAATGTCAAAAATATGAGGAGTATGAAACGGTCTGAAAAATAGCAGGAGCATGAAGCGGTGTTGAAAAATATGAAGAACCTGAAAAGGTGTGAAAAATATGAAGAGCTTCAAAAGGTGTAAAAAATGAGAGCAGCATGAAACGGTCTGAAAAATAGCAGGAGCATGAAGTGGAGCTGAAAAACATGAAGTGCCTGAAAAGGTGTGCAAAATATGAAGAGCTTCAAAAGGTGTAAAAAATGAGATGAGCATGAAACGGTCTGAAAAATAGGAGGAGCATGAAGTGGTGTTCAAAAACATGAAGACCATGAAAAGGTGTGAAAAATATGAAGAGCCTCAAAAGTGTGAAAAATATGATGAACATGATATGGTTTGAAAAATAGGATTAGCCTGAAGCGGTGTTCAAATACATGAAGAGCCTGAAATGTTGTGAAAAATATGCAAAGCTTCAAAAGGTGTCAAAAAAGAGATGAGCACGAAACGGTCTGAAAAATAGGAGCAGCATGAATCGTTGCTGAAAAACATGAAGAGCCTGAAAAGGTGTGAGAAATATGAAGAGCTTCAAAAGGTGTCAAAAATATGAGGAGTATGAAACGATCTGCAAAAAATAAGGAGCAAGAAGTGGTGTTCAAAAACATGAAGAGCCTGAAAAGATGTCAAAAATATGAAGAGCTTCAAAAGGTGTCAAAAATATGAGGAGCATGAAACGGTTTGACAAATTGGAAGAGCATGAAACGGTGTTCAAAAACATGTAGAGACTGAAAAGTGGTGAAAAATATGAAGAGCTTCAAAACGTGTCAAATATATGAGGAGCATGAAACGGTCTGAAAAATAGGAGGAGCATGAAGCGGTGTTGAAAAACGTGAAGAGCCTGAAAACGTGTGAAAAATATTAAGAGCTTCAAAAGGTGTGAAAAATATGAAGACCTTCAAAGTGTCAAAAATCGATGAGCAGGAAATGGTCTAAAAAATAGGAGAGCATGAAATGGTGTTAAAAACATGAAGAGCCTGAAAAGGTGTGAAATATATGAAGAGCTTCAAAAGGTATCAAAAATATGAGGAGAATGAAACGGTCGGAAAAATAGGAAGGGCATGAAGCGGTGTTCAAAAACATGAAGATCTTGAAAAGGTGTGAAAAATACGAAGAGCTTCAAAAGGTTTGAAATACATGAGGAGCATGAAACCATCTGAAAAATAGGAGGAGCATGAAGCGATGTTCAAAAACATGAAGAGCCTGAAAAGGTGTGAAAAAGATGAAGAGCTTCAAAAGCTGTCAAAAATATGAGGAGCACGAAATGGTCTGAAAAATTGGAGGAGAATGAAACGGTGTTCAAAAATATGAAGAGCCTGGAATGGTGTGAAAAATATGAAGAGCTCCAATACGTGTCAAAAATATGAGGAGCATGAAACGGTCTGAAAAATAGGCACAGCATGAAATGCTGTTCAAAAACATGAAGACCCTGAAAAGGTGTGAAAAATATGAAGAGCTTCAAAAGCTGTCAAGAATATGAGGAGCATGAAATGGTATGAAAAATAGGAGGAGCATGAAATGGTGTTGAAAAAATTGAAGAGCATGGAAATGTGTGAGAAATATGAAGAGCTTCAAAAGGTGTCAAAATGAGATGAGAATGAAACGGTCTGAAAAATAGGAGGAGCATGAAGCGTTGTTGAAAAATATGAAGAGCATGAAAAGGTGTGAGAAATATGAAGAGCTACAAAATGTGTGAAAAATATGAGGAGCATGAAACGGTCTGAAAAATAGGAGGAGCATGAAGCGGTGTTCAAAAACATGAAGAGACTGAAAAGTTGTGAAAAATATGAAAAGCTTCAAAAATATTAAAAATATGAAGAGCTTCAAAAGGTGTGAAATATATGAAGAGCTTCAAAAGATGTCAAAAATTAGATGAGCATGAAACGGTCTGAAAAATAGGAGGAGCATGAAGTGGTGTTGAAAAACATGAAGAGCCTGTAAAGGTGTGAAATATATGAAGAGGTTCAAAAGGTGTGAAAAATATGAAGAACTTCAAAAGGTGTCAAAAATATGAAGAGCATGAAACGGTCTGAAAAATAGGAGGAGCATGAAACGGTGTTATAAAACCTGAAGAGTCTGAAAAGTTGTGAAAAATATGAAGGGCATCAAAATGTGTGAAATACATGAGGAGCATGAAACGGTCTGAAAAATAGGAGGAGCAAGAAGCTGTGTTCAAAAATATGAGAGCCTGAAAAGGTGAGAAAAATATGAAGAGCTTCAAAAGGTGTGAAATACAAGAGGAGCATGAAACGGTCTGAAAAATAGGAGGAGCATGAAGCGGTGTTCAAAAACATGAAGAGCCTGAAAAGGTGTGAAAAATATGAAGAGCTTCAAAAGATGTGAAAAATATGAGGAGCATGAAACGGTCTGGAAAATAGGAGGAGCATGAAGCGGTGTTGAAAAACATGAAGAGACTGAAAAGGTGTGAAAAATATGAAGAGCTTCAAAAGATGTGAAAAATATGAGGAGCATGAAACGGTCTGAAATATAGGAGGAGCATGAAGCGGTGTTCAAAAACAAGAAGAGCCTGAAAATGTGTGAAAAATATGAAGAGCTTCAAAAGGTGTCAAAAATAGGAGGAGCATGAAGCGGTGTTCAAAAACATGAAGAGCCTGAAAAGGTGTGAAAATTATGAAGAGCTTCAAAATGTGTCAAAAATATGAGGAGCATGAAACGGTCTGAAAATTAGGAGCAGCAAGAAGCGGTATTGAAAAACCTGAAGAGCCTGAAAAAGTGTGAAAAATATGAAGAGCTTCAAACGGTGTGAAATACATGAGGAGCATGAAACTCTCTGAAAAATAGGAGGAGCATGAAGTGGTGTTCAAAAACATGAAGAGCCTGATAATTTGTGAAAAATATGAAGAGATTCAAAAGGTGTGAGAAATATGAGGAGCATGAAACGGTCTGAACAATAGGAGGAGTATGAAGCGGTGTTCAGAAACATGAAGGGCCTGAAAAGTTGTGAAAAACATGAAAAGCTTCAAAAGGTGTCAAAAATATGAGGAGCATGAAACGGTCTGAAAAATAGGAGGAGCATGAAGTGGTGTTGAAAAACATGAAGAGCCTGAAAAGGTGTCAGAAATATGAAGAGTTTCAAAAGGTGTGAAAAATATGAAGAGCTTCAAAAGGTGTCAAAAAGTAGATGAGCATGAAACGGTCTGAAAAAAGGAGGAGCATGAAGTGGTTTTGAAAAACATGAAGAGCCTGAAAAGGTGTGAAAAATATGAAGAGCTTCAAAAGTGTGAAAAATATGAAGAGCTTCAAAAGGTGTCAAAATTATGCGGAGCATGAAACGGTCTGAAAAAAAGGAGGAGCATGAAGTGGTCTTGAAAAACATGAAGATGCTGAAATGGTGTGAAATATATGAAGAGCTTCAAAATGTGTGAAACATATGAGGAGCTTCAAAAAGTGTCAAAAATATGAGGAGCATGAAATGGTCTGAAAAATAGGAGGAGCATGAAGCGGTGTTCAAAAACATGAAGAGCCTGAAAAGGTGTGAAAAATATGAAGAGCTTCAAAATGTGTCAAAAATATGAGGAGCATGAAACGGTCTGAAAAATAGGAGGAGCATGAAGCGGTGTTCAAAAACATGAAGAGCCTGAAAAGGTTTGAAAAATATGAAGAGCTTCAAAAGGTGTCAAAAATATGAGGAGCATGAAACGGTCTGAAATATAAAGGAGCATGAAACGCTGATCAAATACATGAAGAGTCTGAAAAGGTGTGAAAAATATAAAGAGCTTCAAAAGCTGTCAAGTATATGAGTAGCATGAAACGGTCTGAAAAATAGGAGGAGCATGAAGCGGTGTTCAAAAACATGAAGAGCCTTAAAAGGTGTGAAAAATATGAAGAATTTTAAAGGTGTCAAAAATATGAGGAGCATGAAACGTTCTGAAAAAGAGGAGGATCATGAAACGGTGTTCAAAAACATGAAGAGCATGAGAAGTTGTGAAAAATATGAAGAGCTTCAAAAGGTGTCAAAAATATGAAGAGCTTCAAAAGGTGTCAAAAATGAGATGAGCATGAAACGGTCTGAAAAATCGGAGGAGCATGAAGCGGTGTTGAAAATCATGAAGAGCCTGAAACGGTGTGAAAAATATGAAGAGCTTCAAAAGGTGTGAAAAATATGAAGAGCATCAAAAGGTGTCAAAAATATGACGAGGATGAAACGGTCTGAGAAATAGGAGGAGCAAGAAGCGGTGTTGAAAAACATGAAGAGACAGAAATGATGTGAAAAATATGAAGAGCTTCAAAAGGTGTCAAAAATATGAGGGGCATGAAACGGTCTGAAAAATAGGAGGAGCAGGAAGCGGTGGTGAAAAACATGAAGAGCCTTAAAAGGTGTGAAAAATATGAAGAGCTTCAAAAGTGTGAAAAATATGAGGAGCATGAGACGGTCTGAAAAAAAGGAGGAGCATGAAGTGGTGTTGAAAAACATGAAGATGCTGAAATGGTGTGAAATATATGAAGAGCTTCAAAATGTGTGAAACATATGAGGAGCTTCAAAAAGTGTCAAAAATATGAGGAGCATGAAATGGTCTGAAAAATAGGAGGAGCATGAAGCGGTGTTGAAAAACATGAAGAGCCTGAAAAGGTGTGAAAAATATGAAGAGCTTCAAAATGTGTCAAAAATATGAGGAGCATGAAACGGTCTGAAAAATAGGAGGAGCATGAAGCGGTGTTCAAAAACATGAAGAGCCTGAAAAGGGTTGAAAAATATGAAGAGCTTCAAAAGGTGTCAAAAATATGAGGAGCATGAAACGGTCTGAAATATAAAGGAGCATGAAACGCTGATAAAATACATGAAGAGTCTGAAAAGGTGTGAAAAATATAAAGAGCTTCAAAAGCTGTCAATTATATGAGTAGCATGAAACGGTCTGAAAAATAGGAGGAGCATGAAGCGGTGTTCAAAAAAATGAAGAGCCTTAAAGGTGTGAAAAATATGAAGAATTTTAAAAGGTCTCAAAAATATGAGGAGCATGAAACGTTCTGAAAAAGAGGAGGATCATGAAACGGTGTTCAAAAACATGAAGAGCATGAGAAGTTGTGAAAAATATGAAGAGCTTCAAAAGGTGTCAAAAATATGAAGAGCTTCAAAAGGTGTCAAAAATGAGATGAGCATGAAACGGTCTGAAAACTAGGAGGTGCATGAAGCGCTGTTGAGAAACATGAAGAGCCTGAAAAGGTGTGAAAAATTTGAAGAGCTTCAAAAGGTGTCAAAAATATGAGGAGCATGAAACGGTCTAAAAAATAGGAGGAGCATGAAGTGTTGTTGCAAATCATGAAGAGCCTGAAAAAGTATGAAATATATGAAGAGCTTCAAAAGGTGTAAAAAATATGAGGACCTTCAAAAGGTGTCAAAAATATGAGGAGCATGAAACGGTCTGAAAAAGAGGAGGAGCATGAAGCGGTGTTGAAAAACATGCAGAGCCTGAAAATGTGTGAGAAATATGAAGAGCTTCAAAAGGTGTCAAAAATATGAGGAGCATGAAAAGTTCTGAAAAATAGGACGAGCCTGAAGCGGTGTTGAAACACATGAAGAGCCTGAAAAGATGTGAAAAATATGAAGAGCTTCAAAAGGTGTCAAAAATATGAGGAGCATGAAACGGTCTGAAAAAGAGGAGGAGCATAAAGTGGTGTTGAAAAACATGAAGAGCCTGAAAAGGTGTGAAGAATATGAAGAGCTTCAAAAGGTGCCAAAAATATGAGGAGCATGAAACGGTCTGAAAAATAGGAGGAGCATGAAACGGTGTTGAAAAACATGAAGAGCCTGAAAAGGTGTGAAAAACATGAAGAGACTGAAAAGGTGTGAAATATATGAAGAGCTTCAAAAAGTGTGAAAAATATGAGGAGCATGAAACGTTCTGAAAAATTGGAGGAGCATGAAGCGGTGTTGAAAAACATGAAGAGACAGAAATGATGTGAAAAATATGAAGAGCTTCAAAAGGTGTCAAAAATATGGGGACCATGAAACGGTCTGAAAAATAGGAGGAGCATGAACTGGTGTTGAAAAACATGAAGAGCCTGAAAAAGTGTGAAATATATGAAGAGCTTCAAAAGGTGTCAAACAGATGAAGAGGATGAAAAGGTCTGAAAAATAGGAGGAGCATGAAGCGGTGTTGAAAAACATGAAGAACCTGAAAAGGTGTGAAAAATATGAAGAGCTTCAAAAGGTGTCAAAAATAAAAGGAGCATGAAATGGTCTGAAAAACAGGAGGAGGATGAAGCGGTGTTGAAAAACATGAAGAGCCTGAAAAGGTGTGAAAAATATAAAGAGCTTCAAAAGGTGTGAAATACATGAGGAGCATGAAACGGTCTGAAAAATAGGAGGAGCATGAAGCGGTGTTCAAAAACATGAAGAGCCTGAAAAGCTGTGAAAAATATGAAGAGCTTCAAAAGGTGTGAAAAATATGAAGAGCTTCAAAAGGTGTGAAAAATATGAAGAGCTTCAAAAGGTGTCAAAAATGAGATGAGCATCAAAAGGTCTGAAAAATAGGAAGAGCATGGAGTGGAGTTGAAAAACATGAAGCGCTTGAAAAAGTGTGAAATATATGAAGAGTTTCAAAAGGTGTGAAAAATATGGGGAGCTTAAAACGTGTCAAAAATATGAGGAGCATGAAACGGTCTGAAAAATAGGAGGAGCATGAAACAGCATTCAAAATATGAAGAGCTTGAAAAGGTGTGAAAAATATGAAGAGCTTCAAAAGGTTTGAAATACATGAGGAACATGAAACGTTTTGAAAAATAGGAGGAGCTTGAAGCGGTGTTCAAAAACATGAAGAGCCTGAAAAGGTGTGAAAAACATGAAGACCTTCAAAATGTGTCAAATATATGAGGAGCATGAAACGGTCTGAAAAATAGGAGGAGTATGAAACGGTGTTCAAATACATGAAGAGCCTGAAAAGGTGTGAAAAATATGAAGAGCTTCAAAAGGTGTGAAAAATATGAGGAGCTTCAAAAGGTTTCAAAAATATGAGGAGCATGAAACGCTCAGAAAAGTAGGAGGATCATGAAGCGATGTTGAAAAACATGAAAAGCCTGAAAAGGTGTGAAAAATATGAAGAGCTTCAAATAGTGTGAAATACATGAGGAGTTTGAAACGGTCTGAAAATTGTAGGAGCATGAAGCGTTGTTCAAAAACATGAAGAGCCTGATGTGTGAAAAATATGAAGAGCTTCAAAAGGTGTGAAAAATAGGAGGAGCATGAAGCGTTGTTGAAAAACATGAAGAGCCTGAAAACGTGTGAAATATATGAAGAGCTTCAAAAGGTGTGAAAAATAGGAGGAGCATGAAACGGTGCTCAAAAACATGAAGAGCCTGAAAAGGTGTGAAAAATATGAAGAACTGCAAAAGTTATGAAAAATATGAGGAACATGAAACAGTCTTAAAAATAGGAGGAGCATGAAGTGGTGTTGAAAAACATGAAGAGCCTGAAATGGTGTGAAATATATAAGGAGCTTCAAAAGGTGTCAAAAATAAGAAGAGCATGAAACCGTCTGAAAAATAGAAGAGCATGAAGTGGTGTTGAAAAACATGAAGAGCCTGAAAAGGTGTGATAAATATGAATAGCTACAAAAGGTGTCAAAAATATGAGGAGCATGAAACGGTCTAAAAAATAGGAGGAGCATGATGCGGTGTTCAAAAACATGAAGAACCTGAAAAGGTGTGAAAAATATGAAGAGCTTCAAAAGTGTCAAAAATATGAGGAGCATGAAACGATCTGAAAAATAGGAGGAGCATGAAGCGGTGTTCAAAAAGATGAAGAGCCTGAAAAGGTGTGAAAAATATGAAGAGCTTCAAAAGGTGTCAAAAATATGAGGAGCATGAAACGGTCTGAAAAAAAGGAGGAGCATGAAGCCGTGTTCAAAAACATGAAGATCCTGAAATGGTGTGAAAAATATGAAGAGCTTCAAAATGTGTGAAATACATTAGGAGCATGAAACGGTCTGTAAAATAGGAGAATCATGAAACGGTGTTGAAAAATATGAAGAGCCTGAAAAGGTGTGAAAAATATGAAGAGCTTCAAAAGGTGTGAAAAATATGAGGAGCATGAAGCGTTGTTGAAAAACATGAAGAGCCTGAAAACGTGTGAAATATATGAAGAGCTTCAAAAGGTGTGAAAAATAGGGGGAGCATGAAACGGTGCTCAAAAACATGAAGAGCCTGAAAAGGTGTGAAAAATATGAAGAACTGCAAAAGTTATGAAAAATATGAGGAACATGAAACGGTCTTAAAAATAGGAGGAGCATGAAGTGGTGTTGAAAAACATGAAGAGCCTGAAATGGTGTGAAATATATAAGGAGCTTCAAAAGGTGTCAAAAATAAGAAGAGCATGAAACCGTCTGAAAAATAGAAGAGCATGAAGTGGTGTTGAAAAACATGAAGAGCCTGAAAAGGTGTGATAAATATGAATAGCTACAAAAGGTGTCAAAAATATGAGGAGCATGAAACGGTCTAAAAAATAGGAGGAGCATGATGCGGTGTTCAAAAACATGAAGAACCTGAAAAGGTGTGAAAAATATGAAGAGCTTCAAAAGTGTCAAAAATATGAGGAGCATGAAACGATCTGAAAAATAGGAGGAGCATGAAGCGGTGTTCAAAAAGATGAAGAGCCTGAAAAGGTGTGAAAAATATGAAGAGCTTCAAAAGGTGTCAAAAATATGAGGAGCATGAAACGGTCTGAAAAAAAGGAGGAGCATGAAGCCGTGTTCAAAAACATGAAGATCCTGAAATGGTGTGAAAAATATGAAGAGCTTCAAAATGTGTGAAATACATTAGGAGCATGAAACGGTCTGTAAAATAGGAGAATCATGAAACGGTGTTGAAATACATGAAGAGCATGAAAAGGTGTGAAAAATATGAAGAGCTTCAAAAGGAGTGAAATACATGAGGAGCATGAAACGGTCTGAAAATTAGGAGGAGCATGAAGCGGTGTTGAAAAATATGAAGAGCCTGAAAAGGTGTGAAAAATATGAAGAGCTTCAAAAGGTGTGAAAAATATGAGGAGCATGAAACGGTCTGAAAAATAAGAGGAGCATGAAGCCGTGTTGAAAAACATGTAGAGACTGAAAAGGTGTAAAAAATATGAAAAGTTTCAAAAGGTGTCAAAAATATGAGGAGCATGAAACGGTCTGAAAAATAGGAGGAGCATTAAGCGTTGTTGAAAAACGTGAAGAGCCTGAAAACGTGTGAAAAATATGAAGAGTTTCATAATGTGTGAAAAATATGAAGAGCTTCAACAGGTGTCAAAAATCGATGAGCAGGAAATGGTCTGAAAAATAGGAGGAGCATGAAGTGGTGTTAAACACATGAAGAGCCTGAAAAGGTGTGAAATATATGAAGAGCTTCAAAAGGTGTCAAAAATATGAGGAGAATGAAACGGTCTGAAAAATAGGAGGAGCATGAAGTGGTGTTGAAAAACATGAAGAGCCTGAAATGGTGTGAAATATATGAAGAGCTTCAAAATGTGTGAAAAATATGAGGAGCTTCAAAATGTGTCAAAAATATGAGGAGCAAGAAATGATGTGAAAAATATGAGGAACATGAAACGGTCTGAAAAATAGGAGGAGCATGAAACGGTGTTCAGAAACATGAAGAGCCTGAAAAGGTGTGAAAAATATAAAGAGCTTCAAAGTGTGAAAAAGAAATATGAGGAGCATGAAACGGTCTGAAAAATAGGAGGAGCTTGAAGTGGTGTTGAAAAACACGACGAGCCTGAAAAGGTGTGAAATATATGAAGAGCTTCAAAAGGTGTGAAATATATGCGGAGCATGAAACGGCCTGAAAAATAGGAGGAGCATGAAAGGGTCTGAAAAATAGGAGGAGCATAAATCGGTTTTGAAAACATGAAGAGCATGAAAAGGTGTGAAAAATATGAAGAGCTACAAAAGGTGTCAAAAATATGAGGAGCATGAAACGTTCTGAAAAATAGGAGAAGCATGAAGCGGTTTTGAAAAACATGAAGAGCCTGAAAAGGTGTGAAATATATGAAGAGCTTCAAAAGGTGTCAAAAATATGAGGAGCAAGAAACTGTCTGAAAAAAATGAGGAGCATGAAGCGGTGTTGAAAAACATGAAGAGCATCAAAAGGTGTCAAAATTATGAAGAGCTTCGAAAGGTGTCAATAATACTATGAACATGAAACGGTCTGAAAAATAGGAGGAGCATGAAGCTGTGATCAAAAACATGAAGAGCATGAAAAGGTGTGAAAAATAAGAAGAGCTTCAAAAGGATTGAAATACATGAGGAGTACGAAACGGTCTGAAAAAAAGGAGGAGCATGAAGCGGTGTTCAAAAACATGAAGAGCCTGAAAAGTTGTGAAAAATATGAAGAGCATCAAAATGTGTCAAAAATATTAGGAGCAGGAAACAGTCTGAAAAATAAGAGGAACATGAGACGGTGTTCAAAAACATGAAGAGCCTGGAAAAGTGTGAAAAATATGAAGAGCTTCAAAAGGTGTGTAATATATGAGGAGCATGAAACGCTCTAAAAAATAGGAGGAGCATGAAGCTGTGTTGAAAAACATGAAGAGCCCGTAAACGAGTGAAATAAATGAAGAGCTTCAAAAGGTGTCAAAAATATGAGGAGCAAGAAACTGTCTGAAAAAAATGAGGAGCATGAAGCGGTGTTGAAAAACATGAAGAGCATCAAAAGGTGTCAAAATTATGAAGAGCTTCGAAAGGTGTCAATAATATTATGAACATGAAACGGTCTGAAAAATAGGAGGAGCATGAAGCGGTTTTGAAAAACATGAAGAGCCTGAAAAGATGTGAAATATATGAAGAGCTTCAAAACGTGTCAAAAATACGAGGAGCATGAAACGGTCTGAAACATAGGAGGAGCATGAAGCGGTGTTGAAATCATGAAGAGCCTGAAAAGGTGTGAAAAATATGAAGAGCTTCAAAAGGAGTCAAAAATATGAGGAGCAAGAAACGGTCTGAAAAATAGGAGGAGCATGAAGCGATGTTCAAAAACATGAAGAGCCTGTAAAGGTGTGAAAAATATGAAGAGCTTCAAAAGGTGTCAAAAATACGAGGACTATGAAACGGTCAGAAAAAGAGGAGGAGAATGAAGCAGTGTTCAAAAACATGACGAGCTTGAAAAGGTGTGAAATATAATAAGAGCTTCAAAAGGTGTGAAAAATGGGAGGAGAAGGAAACTTTCTGAAATAAAGGAGGAGCATGAAGCGGTGTTGAAAAACATGAAGAGCCTGAAATGGTGTGAAAAATATGAAGAGCTTCAAAAGGTGTCAAAAATATGAGGAGCATGAAACGGTCTGAAAAAAGGAGGGGCATGACGCGGTGTTGAAAAACATGAAGAGCATGAAAAGGTGTCAAAAATATGAGGAGCATGAAATGGTCTGAAAAATAGGAGAATCATGAAACGGTGTTGAAAAATATGAAGAGCCTGAAAAGGTGTGAAAAATATGAAGAGCTTCAAAAGGTGTGAAAAATATGAGGAGCATGAAGCGTTGTTGAAAAACATGAAGAGCCTGAAAACGTGTGAAATATATGAAGAGCTTCAAAAGGTGTGAAAAATAGGAGGAGCATGAAACGGTGCTCAAAAACATGAAGAGCCTGAAAAGGTGTGAAAAATATGAAGAACTGCAAAAGTTATGAAAAATATGAGGAACATGAAACGGTCTTAAAAATAGGAGGAGCATGAAGTGGTGTTGAAAAACATGAAGAGCCTGAAATGGTGTGAAATATATAAGGAGCTTCAAAAGGTGTCAAAAATAAGAAGAGCATGAAACCGTCTGAAAAATAGAAGAGCATGAAGTGGTGTTGAAAAACATGAAGAGCCTGAAAAGGTGTGATAAATATGAATAGCTACAAAAGGTGTCAAAAATATGAGGAGCATGAAACGGTCTAAAAAATAGGAGGAGCATGATGCGGTGTTCAAAAACATGAAGAACCTGAAAAGGTGTGAAAAATATGAAGAGCTTCAAAAGTGTCAAAAATATGAGGAGCATGAAACGATCTGAAAAATAGGAGGAGCATGAAGCGGTGTTCAAAAAGATGAAGAGCCTGAAAAGGTGTGAAAAATATGAAGAGCTTCAAAAGGTGTCAAAAATATGAGGAGCATGAAACGGTCTGAAAAAAAGGAGGAGCATGAAGCCGTGTTCAAAAACATGAAGATCCTGAAATGGTGTGAAAAATATGAAGAGCTTCAAAATGTGTGAAATACATTAGGAGCATGAAACGGTCTGTAAAATAGGAGAATCATGAAACGGTGTTGAAATACATGAAGAGCATGAAAAGGTGTGAAAAATATGAAGAGCTTCAAAAGGAGTGAAATACATGAGGAGCATGAAACGGTCTGAAACATAGGAGGAGCATGAAGCGGTGTTGAAAAACATGAAGAGCCTGAAAAGGTGTGAAAAATATGAAGAGCTTCAAAAGGAGTCAAAAATATGAGGAACAAGAAACGGTCTGAAAAATAGGAGGAGCATGAAGCAGTGTTCAAAAACATGAAGAGCTTGAAAAAGTGTGAAATATATGAAGAGCTTCAAAAGGTGTCAAAAATAGGAGGAGAATGAAACTGTCTGAAAAAAAGGAGGAGCATGAAGCGGTGTTGAAAAAGATGAAGAGCCTGAAAAGATGTGAAAAATATGAAGAGCTTCAAAAGGTGTCAAAAATATGAGGAGCGTGAAACTGTGTGAAATATAGGAGGAGCATGAAGCCGTGTTGAAAAACATGAAGAGCCAGGAAGGGTGTAAAAAATATGAAGAGCTTCAAAAGGTGTCAAAAATATAGGGAACATGAAACGGTTTGAAAAATAGGAGGAGCATGAAGTGGTGTTGAAAACCATGAAGAACCTGAAAAGGTGTGTAAAATATGAAGAGCCGCAAAATGTGTGAAATACATGAGGAGCATGAAACGGTCTGAAAAATAGGAGGAGCATGAAGCGGTGTTCAAAAATATGAAGAGCCTGAAAATTTGTGAAAACTATGAAGCGCTTCAGAAGGTGTCAAAAATGAGATGAGCATGAAACGGTCTGAAAAATAGGAGGAGCATGAAGTGGTGTTGAAAAACATTAAGAGCCTGAAAATGTGTGAAATATTTGAAGAGCTTCAAACGATTTCAGAAATGAGAGGAACATGAAACGGACTGAAAAATAGGAGGAGCATGAAGCGGTGTTGAAAAACATGAAGAGCCTGAAAAGGTGTGAAAAATATGAATAGTTTCAAAAGATGTGAAAAATATGAAAAACTTCAAAAGCTGTAAAAAAGAGATGAGCATGAAACGGTCTGAGAAATAGGAGAAGCATGAAGTGGTGTTGAAAAACATGAAGAGCTTGAACAAGTGTGAAATATATGAAGAGCTTCAAAAGGTGTGAAAAATATGAAGAGCTTCAAAAGGTGTCAAAAATATGAGGAGCATGAAACGGTCTGAAAAATAGGAGGAGCATTGTAACATTGTTGAAAAAATTGAAGAGCCTGAAAAAGTGTGAAAAATATGAAGAGCTTCAAAAGGTGTCAAAAATATGAGGAGCATGAAAAGGTCTGAAAAATAGGAGGAGCATGAAGCGGTGTTGAAAAATATGAAGAGCCTGAAAAGGTGTGAAAAATATGAAGAGCTTCAAAAGGTTTCAAAAATATAAGGAGCATGAAACGGTCTGAAAAATAGTAGGAGCATGAAACGGTGTTCAAAAAGATGAGAAGCCTGAAAAGGTGTGAAAAATATGAAGAGCTTCAAAATGTGTGAAATAGTTGAGGAGCATGAAACGGTCTGAAAAATAGGAGGAGCATGAATCGGTGTTCAAAAACATGAAGAGCAATAAAAGGTGTGAAAAATGTGAAGAGCTTCAAAAGACGTCAAAAATATGAGGAGCATGAAACGGTCTGAAAAGAGGAGGGGCATGACGCGGTGTTGAAAAACATGAAGAGCATGAAAAGGTGTCAAAAATATGAGGAGCATGAAATGGTCTGAAAAATAGGAGGAGCAGGAAGCGGTGTTGAAAAACATGAAGAGCTTGAAATGGTGTCAAAAATATGAAGAGCTTCAAAAGGTGTCATAACTATGAGGAGCATGAAACGGTCAGAAAAATAGGAGGAGCATGAAGCGGTGTTGAAAAACATGAAGAGCATGAAAAGGTGTGAAAAATATGAAGAGCTTCAAAAGGTGTCAAAAATATGAGGAGCATGAAATGGTCTGAAAAATAGGAGGAGCATGAAACGGTGTTGAAAAACATGAAGAGCCTGAAAACGTGTGAAAAATATGAAGAGCTTCAAAAGGTATCAAAAATATGAGGCGCATGAAAAGGTCTGAAAAATAGGAGGAGCATGAAGCGGTGTTGAAAAACATGAAGAGCCTGAAAAGGTGTGAAAAATATGAAGAGCTTCAAAAGGTGTGAAATACATGAGGAGCATGAAACGGTCTGAAAAATAGGAGGAGCATGAAGCGGTGTTGAAAAACATGAACAGCCTGAAAAGGTGTGAAAAATATGAAGAGCTTCAAAAGGTGTGAAAAATATGAGGAGCATGAAACGGTCTGAAAAATAGGAAGAGCATGAAGCCGTGTTGAAAAACATGAAGAGCCAGGAAGGGTGTAAAAAATATGAAGAGCTTCAAAAGGTGTCAAAAACATAAGGAACATGAAACGGTCTGAAAAATAGGAGGAGCATGAAGTGGTGTTGAAAATCATGAAGAACCTGAAAAGGTGTGTAAAATATGAAGAGCCGCAAAATGTGTGAAATACATGAGGAGCATGAAACGGTCTGAAAAATAGGAGGAGCATGAAGCGGTG
This sequence comes from Dama dama, assembly GCF_033118175.1. Taxonomy (NCBI): domain Eukaryota; kingdom Metazoa; phylum Chordata; class Mammalia; order Artiodactyla; family Cervidae; genus Dama; species Dama dama. The sequence continues at coordinate 1,534,631 of NW_026870882.1, forward strand.
TTCAAAAATATGAAGAGCCTGAAAATTTGTGAAAACTATGAAGCGCTTCAGAAGGTGTCAAAAATGAGATGAGCATGAAACGGTCTGAAAAATAGGAGGAGCATGAAGTGGTGTTGAAAAACATTAAGAGCCAGAAAATGTGTGAAATATATGAAGAGCTTCAAACGATTTCAGAAATGAGAGGAACATGAAACGGACTGAAAAATAGGAGGAGCATGAAGTGGTGTTGAAAAACATGAAGAGCCTGAAAAGGTGTGAAAAATATGAATAGTTTCAAAAGATGTGAAAAATTTGAAAAACTTCAAAAGCTGTCAAAAAAGAGATGAGCATGAAACGGTCTGAGAAATAGGAGAAGCATGAATTGGTGTTGAAAAACATGAAGACCTTGAAAAAGTGTGAATTATATGAAGAGCTTCAAAAGGTGTCAAAAATATGAAGAGCTTCAAAAGGTGTCAAAAATATGAGGAGCATGAAACGGTCTGAAAAATAGGAGGAGCATTGTAACATTGTTGAAAAAATTGAAGAGCCTGAAGAGTGTGAAAAATATGAAGAGCTTCAAAAGTTGTCAAAAATATGAGGAGCATGAAACGGTCTGAAAAATAGGAGGAGCATGAAGCGGTGTTGAAAAATATGAAGAGCCTGAAAAGGTGTGAAAAATATGAAGAGCTTCAAAAGGTGTCAAATATGAGATGAGCATGAAACGGTCTGTAAAATAGGAGGAGCAGGAAGTGGTGTTGAAAAACATGAAGAGCCTGAAAAAGTGTAAAATATATGAAGACCTTCAAAATTTGTGAAAAATATTAGGAGCTTCAAAAGAGGTCAAAAATATGAGGAGCATGAAACGGTCTGAAAAATAGGAGGAGCATGAAACGGTTTTGAAAAACACGACGGGCCTGAAAACGTGTGAAAAACATGAAGAGCTTCAAAAGGTGTGAAATACATAGGGGCATGAAACGGTCTGAAAAATAGAAGGAGCATGAAGCTGTGTTGAAAAACATGAAGAGCCTGAAAAGTTGCGAAAAATATGAAGACCTTCAAAAGGTGTCAAAACTATGAGGAGTATGAAAGGGTCTGAAAAATAGGAGGAGCATGAAACGGTGTTCAAAAACATGAAGAGCCTGAAAAGCTGTGAAAAATATGAAGAGCCTCAAGGTGTGAAATACTTGAGGAGCATGAATCGGTCTGAAAAACAGGAGGAGCATGAAGCGGTGTTGAAAAACATGAAAAGCCTGAAAAGGTGTGAAAAATATGAAGAGCTTCAAAAGGTGTCAAAAATATGAGGAGCATGAAACAGTCTGAAAAATATGAGGAGCATGAATTGGTGTTCAAAAACATGAAGAGCCTGAAAAGGTTTGAAAAATATGAAGAGCTTCAAAAGGTGTGAAATACATGAGGAGCATGAAACGGTCTGAAAAATAGGAGCATGAAGCGGTGTTGAAAAACATGAACAGCCTGAAAAGGTGTGAAAAATATGAAGAGCTTCAAAAGGTGTGAAAAATATGAGGAGCATGAAACGGTCTGAAAAATAGGTAGATCATGAAGCCGTGTTGAAAAACATGAAGAACCAGGAAGGGTGTAAAAAATATGAAGAGCTTCAAAAGGTGTCAAAAACATAAGGAACATGAAACAGTCTGAAAAATATGAGGAGCATGAATCGGTGTTCAAAAACATGAAGAGACTGAAAAGGTGTGAAAAATATGAAGAGCTTCAAAAAGTGTCAAAAATATGAGGAGCATGAAATGGTCTGAAAAATAGGAGGAGCATGAAGCGGTGTGAAAAATATGAAGAGCCTGAAAAGATGTGAAAAATATGAAGAGCTTCAAAAGGTTTCAAAAATATAAGGAGCATGAAACGGTCTGAAAAATAGTAGGAGCATGAAACGGTGTTCAAAAAGATGAGAAGCCTGAAAAGGTGTGAAAAATATGAAGAGCTTCACAAGGTGTCAAAAATATGAGGAGCATGAAATGGTCTGAAAAATAGGAGGAGCATGAAGCGGTGTTGAAAAACATGAAGAGCCTGAAAACGTGTGAAAAATATGAAGAGCTTCAAAAGGTGTCAAAAATATGAGGCGCATGAAATGGTCTGAAATATAGGAGGAGCATGAAGCGCTGTTGGATAACATAAAGAGCCTGAAAAGGTGTGAAAAATATGAAGAGCTTCAAAGGTGTCAAAACTATGAGGAGCATGAAACGGTCTGAAAAATAGGAGGAGCTTGAAGCGGTTTTGAAAAATATGAAGAGCATGAAAAGTAGTGAAAAATATGAAGAGCTTCAAAAAGTGTCAAATATATGAGGAGCATTAAACGGTCTATAAAATAGGAGGAGCATGAAGCGGTGTTGAAAAACAAGAAGAGCATGAAAAGGTGTGAAAAATATGAAGAGCTTCAAAAGCTTTGAAAAACATGAGGATCACGAAATGATCTGAAAAATAGGAGGAGCATGAAATGCTGTTGATAAATATGAAGAGCCAGAAAAGTTGTGAAAAAAATGAAGATATTCTAAAGGTGTCAAAAATATGAGGAGCATGAAACGGTCTGAAAAATAGGAGGAGCATGAAGTGCTGTTGAAAAACATGAAGAGCCTGAAAAGGTGTGAAAAATATGAAGAGCTTCAAAAGGTGTGAAATATATGAAGTGCATGAAACGGTCTGAAAAATAGGAGGAGCATGAAGCTGTGTTCAAAAACATGAGAACCAGAAAAGGTGTGAAAAATATGAAGAGCTTCAAAAGGTGTGAAATATATGCGGAGCATGAAACGGTCGGAAAAGTATGAGGATCAAGAAGCGGTGTTCAAAACATGAAGAGACTGAAAAGCTTTGAAAAATATGAAGCTCTTCAAAACGTGTCAAAAATATTAGGAGCAGGAAACGGTCTGAAAAATAGGAGGAGCTTGAAACGGTGTTCAAAAACATGAAGAGCCTGGAAAGGTGTGAAAAATATGAAGAGCTTCAAAAGGTGTGTAATATATGAGGAGCATGAAACGGTCTAAAAAATAGGAGGACCATGAAGCCGTGTTGAAAAACATCAAGAGAGTGTAAAGGAGTGAAATAAATGAAGAGCTTCAAAAGGTGTCAAAAATATGAGCAGCAAGAAACGGTCTGAAATATAGGAGGAGCATGAAGCGGTGTTGAAAAACATGAAGAGCCTGAAAAGGTGTGAAATATATGAAGAGCTTCAAAAGGTGTCAAAAATATGAGGAGCAAGAAACGGTCTGAAAAATATGAGGAGCATGAAGTGGTGTTGAAAAACATGAAGAGCATCAAAAGGTGTCAAAAATATGAAGAGCTTCGAATGGTGTCAAAAATATTATGAGCATGAAACGATCTGAAAAATAGGAGGAGCATGAAGCGGTGTTGAAAAACATGAAGAGCTTGAAAAGGTGTCAAAAATATGAAGAGCTTCAAAAGGTGTCAAAATTATGAGGAGAATGAAATGGTCTGAAAAATAGGATGAGCAGGAAGCCGTGTTGAAAAACATGAAGAGCCTGAAAAGGTGTGAAAAATATGAAGAGCTTCAAAAGGTGTCAAAAATATGAGGCGCATGAATTGGTCTGAAAAATAGGAGGAGCATAAAGCGCTGTTGAAAAACATGAAGAGCCTGAAAAGGTGTGAAAAATATGAAGAGCCTCAAAAGGTGTCAAAACTATGAGGAGCATGAAACGGTCTGAAAAATAGGAGGAGCTTGAAGCGGTTTTGAAAAACATGAAGAGCATGAAAAGTAGTGAAAAATATGAAGAGCTTCAAAAGGTGTCAAATATATGAGGAGCATGAAACGGTCTGAAAAATAGGAGGAGCATGAAGCGGTGTTGAAAAACATGAAGAGCCTGAAAAGATGTGAAATATATGAAGAGCTTCAAAACTTCTCAAATATGAGGAGCATGAAACGGTCTGAAAAATAGGAGGAGCATGAAGCGTTGTTGAAAAACATGAAGAGTCTGAAAAGGTGTGAAAATTATGAAGAGCTTCAAAAGGTGTGAAAAATATGAGGAGCATGAAACGGTCTAAAAAATAAGAGGAGCATGAAGCAGTGTTGAAAAACATGAAGAGCCTGAAAAGGGGTAAAAAACATGAAGAGCTTCAAAAGATGTCAAAAATATGAGGAACATGAAACGGTCTGAAAAATAGGAGGAGCATGAAGTGGGGTTGAAAATCATGAAGAGTCTGTAAAGGTGTGTAAAATGTGAAGAGCTTCAAAAGGAATGAAATACATGATGAGCATGAAACCGTCTGAATTATAGGAGGAGCATGAAGCGGTGTTCATAAACATGAAGAGCATGAAAAGGTGTGAAAAATATGAAGAGCTTCAAAAGCTGTCAAATATGAGATGAGCATGAAACGGTCTGTAAAATAGGAGGAGCAGGAAGTGGTGTTGAAAAACATGAAGAGCCTGAAAAAGTGTAAAATATATGAAGAGCTTCAAAATTTGCGAAAAATATTAGGAGCTTCAAAAGAGGTCAAAAATATGAGGAGCGTGAAACGGTCTGAAAAATAGGAGGAGCATGAAACGGATTTGAAAAACACGAAGGGCCTGAAAAGGTGTGAAAAATATGAAGAGCTTCAAAAGGTGTGAAAAATAGGAGGAGCTTGAAGCGGTGTTCATAAACATGAAAAGCCTGAAAAGGTGTGAAAAATATGAAGAGCTTCAAAAGGTGTGAAAAATATGAGGAGCATGAAGCGGTGTTCAAAAACATGAAAAGCCTGAGAAGGTGTGAAAAATATGAAGAGCTTCAAAAGGTGTCAAAAAAGAGATGAGCATGAAACGGTCTGAAAAATAGGAGGAGCATGAAACGGTGTTCAGAAACATGAAGAGGCTGAAATTGTGTCAAAAAAATGAAGCGTTTCAAAAGGTGTGAAATACATGAGGAGCATGAAACGGTCTGAAAAATAGGAGCATGAAGCGGTGTTCAAAAACCTGAAGAGCCTGAAAAGGTGTGAAAAATACGAAGAGCTTCAAAAGGTGTCAAAAATATGAGGAGCATGAAACCGTCTGAAAAATAGGAGGAGCATGAAAGGGTGTTCAAAAATATGAAGAGCTTGAAAAGGTGTGAAAAATATGAAGAGCTTCAAAACGTATCAAAAATATGAGAAGCATTAAACGGTCTGAACAATAGGAGGAGTAAGAAGCGGTGTTGAAAAACATAAAGAGCATGAAAACGTATGAAGAATATGAAGAGCTTCAAAAGGTGTGAAAAATATAAAGAGCTTCAAAAGGTGTCCAAAATGAAATGACCATGAAACGGTCTGAAAATAAGGAGGAGCAGGAAGTGGTTTGAAAAACATGAAGAGCCTGAAAAGGTGTGAAAAATATGACAGCTTCAAAAGGTGTGAAATACATGAGAAGCATGAAACGGTCTGAAAAATAGGAGGAACATAAAACGGTGTTCAAAAACATGAAGGGCCTGAAAAGGTGTGAAATATATGAAGATCCTCAAAACGTGTCAAAAATATGAGGAGCATGAAACGGTCTGAAAAATAGGAGGAGCATGAAACGGTATTCAAAACATGAAGAGCTTGAAAAGGTGTGAAAAATATGAGGAGCTTCAAAAGGTGTGAAATACATGAGGAACATGCAACGGTCTGAAAAATAGGAGGAGCATGAAACGGTATTCAAAACATGAAGAGCTTGAAAAGGTGTGAAAAATATGAGGAGCTTCAAAAGGTGTGAAATACATGAGAAGCATGAAACGGTCTGAAAAATAGGAGGAGCATGAAACGGTATTCAAAACATGAAGAGCTTGAAAAGTTGTGAAATATATGAAGAGCTTCAAAAGGTGTCAAAAATATGAGGAGCATGAAACGGTCTGAAAAATAGGAGGAGCATGAAGCGGTGTTGAAAAACATGAACAGCCTGAAAAGGTGTGAAAAATATGAAGAGCTTCAAAAGGTGTGAAAAATATGAGGTGCATAAAACGATCTGAAAAATAGGAGGAGCATGATGCTTTGTTGAAAAACATGAAGAGCTTGAAAAGGTGGGAAATATATGAAGAGCTTCAAAAGGTGTCAAAAATATGAGGAGCATGAATCGGTCTGAAAAATAGGAGGAGCATGAAGTGGTGTTGAAAAACATGAAGAGCCAGAAAAGGTGTGAAATATATGAAGAGCTTCAAAAGTTGTCAAAAATATGAGGAGCGTGAAACGGTCTGAAAAATAGGAGGAGCATGAAGCGGTGTTCCAAAACATGAAGAGCCTGAAAAGGTGTGAAATATATGAAGAGATTCAAAAGTTTTCAAAAATATGAGGAGCATGAAACGCTAAGAAAAATAGGAGGATCATGAAGCGGTGTTGAAAAACATGAAGAGCCTGAAAAGGTGTGAAAAATATGAAGAGCTTCAAAAGGTTTCAAAAATATGAGGAGCATGAAACGGTCTGAAAAATAGGAGGAGCATGTAGTGGTGTTCAAAAACATGAAGAGCCTTAAAAGGTGTGAAAAATATGAAGAGCTTCAAAAGGTGTGAAATACATGAGGAGCGTGAAACGGTCTAAAAAATAGCAGGAGCATGAAGCGGTGTTGAGAAACATGGAGAGCCTGAAAAGGTGTGAAAAATATGAAGAGCTTCAAAAGGTGTGAAATACATGAGGAGCATGAAACGGTCTGAAAAATAGGAGGAGCATGAAATGGTGTTCAAAAACCTGAAGAGAATGAAAAGGTGTGAAAAATATGAAGAGCTTCAAAAGTTGTCAAAAAGATGAGGAGGATTAAACGGTCTGAAAAATAGGAGGAGCATGAAGCGGTGTTGAAAAACATGAAGAGCCTGAAAAGGTGTGAAGTACATGAAGAGCTTCAAAAGTTGTCAAAAATATGAGGAACATGAAAATGTATGAAAAATGGGAGGAGCATGAACCGGTGTTGAAAAACATGAAGAGCCTGAAAAGGTGTGAAAAATATGAAGAGCTTCAAAGGTGTCAAAAATATGAGGAGCATGAAACGGTGTTCAAAAACATGGAAAGCAAGAAAATGTGTGAAAAATATGAAGAGCTTCAAAAGGTGTCAAAAATATGAGGAGCATGAAACGGTCTGAAAAATAGGAGGAAAATGAAGCGGTGTTGAAAAACATGAAGAGCTTGAAAAGGTGTGAAAAATATGAAGAGTTGGAAAATGTGTCAAAAATATGAAGAGCAGGAAACGGTCTGAAAAATAGGAGGAGCATGAAGTGGTGTTGAAAAACATGAAGAGCCTGAAAAGCTGTGAAAAATATGAAGAGCATCAAAACCTGTCAAAATATGAGGAGCATAAAACGGTGTTCAAAAACATGAAACGCCTGAAAAGGTGTACAATATATGAACAGCTTCAAAAGGTGTCAAAAATAGGAGGAGCATGAAGCGGTGTAGAAAAACATGAAGACCCTAAAAAGGTGTGAAAAATATGAAGACCTTCAAATCGTGTCAAAAATATGAGGAGCATGAAACGGTCTGAAAATTGGAGGAGCATGAAGCAGTGTTGAAAAACATGAAGACCCTGAAAAGGTGTGAAAAATATGAAGAGCTTCAAATCGTGTCAAAAATATGAGGAGCATGAAACGGTCTGAATATTGGAGGAGCATGAAGCGGTATTGAAAAACATGAAGAGCCTGAAAAGGTGTGAAAAATATGAAGAGCTTCAAAAGGTGTCAAAAATATGAGGAGCATGAAACGGTTTGAAAAATAGGAGGAGAATGAAACGGTGTTCAAAAACATGAAGAGCCTGAAAAGGTGTGAAAAATATGAAGAGCTTCAAAAGGTGTCAAAAATAGGAGGAGCATGAAACGGTCTGAAAAATAGGAGCAGCATGAAGCGGTGTAAAAAACATGAAGAGCCTGAAAACGTGTGAAAGATATGAAGACCTTCAAAAGGTGTCAAAAATATGAGGAGCATGAAACGGTCTGAAAAATAGGAGCAGCATGAAGCGGTGTAATAAACATGAAGAGCCTAAAAAGGTGTGAAAAATATGAAGAGCTTCAAAAGGTGTGAAAAAAATGAAGAGCTTCAAAACGTGTCAAAAATATGAGGAGCATGAAACGGTCTGATAAATAGGAGGAGCAAGAAGCGGTGTTGAAAAACATTAAGAGCCTGAAAACGTTTGAAAAATATGAAGAGCTTCAAAAGGTGTGGAAAATGTGAAGAGCTTCAAAATGTGTCAAAAGCGAGATGAGTATGAAACTGTCTGAAAAATAGGAGGAACATGAAATGGTGTTGAAAAACATGAAGAGCCTGAAAATGTGTGAAATATATGAAGAGCTTCAAAATGTGTCAGAAATGAGAGAAGCATGAAACGGTCTGAAAAATAGGATGAGCAAGAAGGGGTGTTGAAAAACATGAAGAGCCTGAAAACGTTTGAGAAATATGAAGAGCTTCAAAAGGTGTGAAAAATATGAAGAGCTTCAAAAGTTGTTAAAAATGAGATGAGCATGACACAGTTTGAAAAATAGGAGGAGCATGAAACCGTGTTAAAAAACATGAAGAGCGTAAAAAGGTTGAAAAATATGAAGAGCTTCAAAAGGTGTGAAATACATGAGGAGCATGAAACGGTCTGAAAAATAGGAGGAGCATGAAGCTGTGTTCAAAAACATGAGAGCTTGAAAAGGTGTGAAAAAAATGAAGAGCTTTAAAAGGTGTGAAAAATACGAGGAGCATAAAACGGTCTGAAAAATAGTAGGAGCATGAAGCGGCATTGAAAAACATGAAGAGCCTGAAAACGTGTGAAAAATATGAAGAGCTTTCAAAGGTGTCAAAAATGAGATGCGCAGGAAACGGTCTGAAAAATAGGAGGAGCATGAAGCGGTGTTCAAAAACATGAAGAGCCTGAAAAGGTGTGAAAAATATGAAGAGCTTCAAAAGGTTTCAAAAATATGAGGAGCATGAAACGGTCTGAAAAGTAGGAGGAGCAAGAAGTTGTCGTCAAAAACATGAAGAGCCTGAAAAGGTGTGAAAAATATGAAGAGCTTCAAAAGGTGTCAAAAATATGAGGAGCATGAAACGGTCTGAAAAATAGGAGGAGCATGTAGTGGTGTTCAAAAACATGAAGAGCCTTAAAAGGTGTGAAAAATATGAAGAGCTTTAAAGGTGTGAAAATTATGAGGAGCATGAAACCGTCTGAAAAATATGAGGAGCATGACACGGTGTTGAAAAACATGAAGAGCCTTAAAATGTGAGAAAAATATGAAGAGATTTAAAGGTGTGAAAAATATGAGGAGCATGAAACCGTCAGAAAAATAGGAGGAGCATGACACGGTGTTGAAAAATATGAAGAGCATGAAAAGGTGTGAAAAATAGGAAGAGATTCAAAAGCTGTCAAAAATATGAGGAGCCTGAAACGTTCTGAAAAATAGCAGAAGCATGAAGTGGTGTTGAAAAAGACGAAGAGCCTGAAAAGGTGTGAAAAATATGAAGAGCTTCAAAAGGAGTCAAAAATATGAGGAGCATGAAAAGGTCTGAAAAATAGGAGGAGCATGAAGCGGTGTTCAAAAACATGAAGAGCCTGAAAAGTTGTGAAAAATTTGAAGAGCTTCAAAAGGTGTGAAATACATGAGGAGCATGAAACGGTCTGAAAAAAAGTAGGAGCATGAAGCGGTGTTCAAAAACTTGAAGAGTCTGAAAAGATGTGAAATATATGAAGAGCTTCAAAAGGTGTCTAAAATATGAGGAGCATGAAACGGTCTGAAATATAGTAGGAGCAAGAAGCGGTGTTCAAAAACATGAAGAGCCTGAAAAGGTGTGAAAAATAAGAAGAGCTTCAAAAGGTGTGTAATATATGAGGAGCATGAAACGGTCTAAAAAATAGGAGGAGGTGAAGCGGTGTTGAAAAACGTGAAGAGCCTGTAAAGGAGTGTAATAAATGAAGAGCTTCAAAAGGTGTGAGAAATATGAAGAGCTTCAACAGGTGTCAAAAATGAGATGAACATGAAATGGTCTGAAAAACAGGAGGAGCATGAAGTGGTGTTGATAAACATGAAGAGACTGAAAAGTTGTGAAATATATGAAGAGCTTCAAAAGGTGTCAAAAATATGAGTAGTATGTAACGGTCTGAAAAAGAAGAGGAGCATGAAGCGGCGTTCAAAAACATGAAGAGCCTGAAAAGGTGTGAAAAATTTGAAGAGCTTCAAAATGTGTGAAATACATGAGGAGCATGAAACGGTCTGAAAAAAAGGAGGAGCATGAAGCGGTGTTCAAAACCTTTAAGACTCTGAAAAGGTGTGAAATATATGAAGAGCTTCAAAAGCTGTCAAAAATATGAGGAGCATGAAACGGTCTGAAAAATTGGAGGAGCATGAAGTGGTGTAAAAAAACATGAAGAGCCTGAAAAGGTATGAAAAATTCGAAGAGCTTCAAAAGGTGTGAAATACATGAGGAGCAGGAAACTGTCTGAAAAATTGGAGGAGCATGAAGTGGTGTTGAAAAACATGAAGAGCCTGAAATGGTGTGAAATATATGAGGAGCTTCAAAAGGTGTGAAATACATGAGGAGTTTGAAACGGTCTGAAAAATAGGAGAGGCTGAAACTTTGTGGAAATACATAAAGACCCAAAAAAATGTGTGAAAAATATGAAGAGCTTCAAAAGGAGTGAAATTCATGAGGAGCATGAAACGGTCTGAAAATTAGGAAGAGCATGAAGTGGTGTTGAAACACATGAAGAGCCTGAAAAGGTGTGAAAAATATGAAGGGCTTCAAAAGGTGTGAAAAATATGAGGAGCATGAAACGGTCTGAAAAATAAGAGGAGCATGAAGCCGTGTTGAAAAACATGTAGAGCCAGAAAAGGTGTGAAAAATATGAAGAGCTTCAAAATGTGTCAAAAATATGAGGAGTATGAAACCGTCTGAAAAATAGGAGCAGCATGAAGCGCTGTTCAAAAACATGAAGAGACTGAAAAGGTGTGAAAAATATGAAGAGCTTCAAATGGTGTGAAATACATGAGGAGTTTGAAACGGTCTGAAAATTGTAGGAGCATGAAGCGTTGTTCAAAAACATGAAGAGCCTGATGTGTGAAAAATATGAAGAGCTTCAAAAGGTGTGAAAAATAGGAGGAGCATGAGGCGTTGTTGAAAAACATGAAGAGCCTGAAAACGTGTGAAATATATGAAGAGCTTCAAAAGGTGTGAAAAATAGGAGGAGCATGAAACGGTGCTCAAAAACATGAAGAGCCTGAAAAGGTGTGAAAAATATGAAGAACTGCTAAAGTTATGAAAAATATGAGGAACATGAAACGGTCTTAAAAATAGGAGGAGCATGAAGTGGTGTTGAAAAACATGAAGAGCCTGAAATGGTGTGAAATATATGAGGAGCTTCAAAAGGTGTCAAAAATAAGAAGAGCATGAAACCGTCTGAAAAATAGAAGAGCATGAAGTGGTGTTGAAAAACATGAAGAGCCTGAAAATGTTTGAAAAATATGAAAAGCTTCAAAAGGTGTCAAAAATATGAGGAGCATGAAATGGGCTGAAAAATAGGTGGAGCATTAAGCGGTGTTGAAAAATATGAAGAGCCTGGAAAGGTGTGCAAAATATGAAGAGCTTCAAAAGGTGTGAAATATATGAAGAGCTTCAAAAGGTGTCAAAAATGAGATGAGCATGAAACGGTCTGAAAAATAGGAGGAGCATGAAACGGTGATCAAAAACATGAAGAGCCTGAAAAGGTGTGAAAAATATGAAGAGATTCAAAAGGTGTGAAATAAATGAGGAGCATGAAACGGGCTGAAAAATAGGAGAAGCATGAAGGGTTGTGGAAAAACATGAAGAGCCTCAAAAGGTGTGAAACACATGAGGAGCATGAAACTTTCTGAAAAATAGAAATAGCATGAAGCGGTGTTGAAAAACATGAAGAGCCTGAAAACGTGTGAAAATATGAAGAGCTTCAAAAATATGAAAAATATGAAGAGCTTCAAAAGGTGTGAAAAATTTGAAGAGCTTCAAAAGGTGTCAAAATGAAATGAGCATGAAACGGTCTGAAAAATAGGAGGAGCATGAAGCGGTGTTGAAAATCATAAAGAGCCTGAAAAGTTGTGAAAAATATGAAGAGCTTCAAAAGATGTGAAAAATTTGAAGAGCTTCAAAAGGTGTCAAAATGAGATGAGCATGAAACGGTGTGAAAAATAGGAGGAGCATGAAATGGTGTTGAAAAAAATAAAAAGCCTGGAAAGGTGTGAAAAATATTCAGAGCTTCAAAATGTGTCAAATATATGAGGAGCATGAAACGGTCTGAAAAATAGGAGGAGCATGAAACATTGATCAAAAACATGAAGAGCCTGAAAATGTGTGAAAAATATGAAGAGCAACAAAAGGTGTAAAATACATGATGAGCATGAAACGGGTTGAAAAATAGGAGAAGCATGAAGTGGTGTGGAAAAACATGAAGAGCCTGAAAAGGTGTGAAAAATATGAAGAGTTTCAAAAGGTGTGAAATACATGAGGAGCATGAAACTATCTGAAAAATAGGAGGAGCATGAAGCGGTGCTCAAAAACATGAAGAGCCTGAAAAGTTGTGAAAAATATGAAGAGCTTCAAAAGGTGTCAAAAATATGAAGAGCATAAAACTGTCTGAAAAATAGGAGGAGCCTGAAGCGGAGTTCAAATACATGAAGAGCCTGAAATGCTGTGAAAAATATGAAGAGCTTCAAAAGGTGTCAAAAATATGAGGAGCATAAAAAGGTCTGAAAAATAGGACGAGCATGAAGTGGTGTTGAAAAACATGAAGAGCCTGAAAAGGTGTGAAAAATATGAAGAGCTTCAAAACGTGTCAAATATATGAGGAGCATGAAACGGTCTGAAAATAGGAGGAGCATTAAGCGTTGTTGAAAAACGTGAAGAGTCTGAAAACGTGTGAAAAATATGAAGAGCTTCAAAAGGTGTGAAAAATATGAAGAGCTTCAAAAGGTGTCAAAAATCGATGAGCAGGAAATGGTCTGAAAAATAGGAGGAGCATGAAGTGGTGTTAAAAACATGAAGAGCCTGAAAAGTTGTGAAATATATGAAGAGCTTCAAAAGGTGTCAAAAATATGAGGAGAATGAAACGGTCTGAAAAATAGGAGGAGCATGAAGTGGTGTTGAAAAACATGAAGAGCCTGAAATGGTGTGAAATATATGAAGAGCTTCAAAATGTGTGAAAAATATGAGGAGCAAGAAACTGTCTGAAAAATACGAGGAGCATGAAGAGGTGTTGAAGAAAATGAAGAGCCTGAAAAGGTGTGAAAAATATGAAGAGCTTCTAAAGGAGTCAAAAATATGAGGTGCATGAAACGGTCTGAAAAATAGGAGGAGCATGAAATGCTGATCAAACACATGAAGAGCCTGAAAAGTTTTGAAAAATATAAAGAGCTTCAAAAGGTGTGAAATACATTTGGACATGAAACGGTCTGAAAAATAGGAGGAGCATGAGGCGGTTTTCAAATAAATGAAGAGCCTGAAAAGTGCGAAAAATATGAAGACCTTCAAAAGGTGTCAAAAATATGAGGAGCATGAAACGGTCTGTAAAATAGGAGGAGAATGAAGTTGTGTTGAAAAACAAGAAGAGCCTGAAAAGGTGTGAAATATATGAAAAGCTTCAAAAGGTGTAACAAATATGAGGACCATGAAACAGTTTGAAAAATAGGAATAGCATGAAACGGTGTTCAAAAACATGAATAGCCTGAAAAGGTGCGAAAAAATATGAAGAGCTTCAAAAGGTGTCAAAAATAAGAGGAGCATGAAACGGTCTGAAAAATAGGAGGAGCATGAAGAGGTGTTGAAAAACAAGAAGAGCCTGAAAATGTGTAAAAAATATGAAGAGCTTCAAAAGGTGTCAAAAATATGAGGAGAATGAAACGGTCTGAAAAATAGGAGGAGCATGAAACGGTCTGAAAAATAGGAGAGGAATGAAGGGTTGTTGAAAAACATGAAGTGCCTGAAATGGTGTGAAATATATGAAGAGCCTCAAAATGTGTGAAAAATATGAGGAGCTTCAAAAAGTGTCAAAAATATGAGGAGCAAGAAACGGTCTGAAAAATACGAGGAGCATGAAGTGGTGTTGAAGAAAATGAAGAGCCTGAAAAGGTGTGAAAAATATGAAGAGCTTCTAAAGGTGTGAAAAATATGAGGAGCATGAAGGTCTGAAAAATAGGAGGAGCATGAAGTGGTGTTGAAAAACATGAAGAACCTGAAAAGTGTGAAAAATATGAAGAGCTTCAAAAGGTGTCAAAAATATGAGGAGCATGAAACGGTCTGAAAAATAGGAGGAGCATGAAGCGATGTTGAAAAACATGAAGAGCCTGAAAACGTGTGAAAAAATATGAAGAGCTTCAAAAGGTGTGAAGAATATGAAGAGCTTCAAAAGGTGTCAAAAATGAGATGAGCATGAAACGGTCTGAAAAATAGGAGGAGCATGAAGTGGTGTTGAAAAAAAAAGAAGAGCCTGAAAAGGTGTGAAATATATCAAGAGCTTCAAAAGGTGTCAAAAATATGAGGAGCATGAAACGGTCTGAAATATAGGAGGAGCATGAAGCGGTGTTGAAAAACATGAAGAGCGTGAAAAGGTGAAAAATAAGAAGAGCTTCTAAAGGTGTCAAAAATATGAGGAGCATGAAACGGTCTGAAAAATAGGATGGAGCATGAAGCGGTGTTCAAAAACCTGAAGAGCCTGAAAAGGTGTGAAAAATATGAAAAGCTTCAAAAGGTATCAAAAATATGAGGAGCATGAAACGGTCTGAATAATAGGAGGAGCATGAAGCGGTGTTGAAAAACATGAAGAGCCTGAAAACGTGTGAAAGAATATGAAGAGATTCAAACGGTGTCAAAAATGCGATGCGCATGAAACGGTCTGAAAAATAGGAGGAGCATGAAGTCTTGTTGAAAAAAAAGAAGAGCCTGAAAAGGTGTGAAATATATGAAGAGCTTCAAAAGGTGTCAAAAATATGAGGAGCACGAAACGGTCTGAAAAATAGAAGGAGCATGAATTGGTGTTAAAAAAAAGAAGAGCCAGAAAAGCTGTGAAATATATGAAGAGCTTCAAAAGGTGTCAAAAATATGAGGAGCACAAAACGGTCTGAAAAATATGAGGAGCATGAAGCGATGTTGAAAAACATGAAGAGCCTGAAAAGGTGTGAAAAATATGAAGAGCTTCAAAAGATGTGAAAAAATATGAGGAGCATGAAACGGTTTGAAAAATAGGAGGTGCATGAAACAGTGATCAAAAACATGAAGAGCCTGAAAAGGTGTGAAAAATGTGAAGAGATTCAAAAGTTTTGAAATACATCATGAGCATGAAATGGGCTGAAAAATAGGAGAAGCATGAAGTGGTGTGGAAAAACTTGAAGAGCCTCAAAAGGTGTGAAAAATATTAAGAGCTTCAAAACGTGTCAAATATATGAGGAGCATGAAACGGTCTGAAAAATAGGAGGAGCATGAAGCGTTTTTGAAAAACGTGAAGAGCCTGAAAACATGTGAAAAATATTAAGAGCTTCAAAAGGTGTGAAAAATATGAAGAACTTCAAAAGGTGTCAAAAATCGAAGAGCAGGAAATGGTCTGAAAAATAGGAGGAGCATGAAGTGGTGTTAAAAACATGAAGAGCATGAAAAGGTGTGAAATATAAGAAGAGCTTCAAAAGGTGTCAAAAATATGAGGAGAATGAAACGGTCTAAAAATAGGAGGAGAATGAAGTGGTGTTGAAAAACATGAAGAGCCTGAAATGGTGTGAAATATATGAAGAGCTTCAAAATGTGTGAAAAATATGAGGAGCTTCAAAAAGTGTCAAAAATATGAGGAGCAAGAAACGGTCTGAAAAATACGAGGAGCATGAAGAGGTGCTGAAAAAAATGGAGAGCCTGAAAAGGTGTGAAAAATATGAAGAGCTTCTAAAGGTGTGAAAAATATGAGGAGCATGAAAAGGTCTGAAAAATAGGAGAAGCATGAAGTGGTGTTGAAAAACAGGAAGAGCCTGAAAAGTGTGAAAAATATGAAGAGCTTCAAAAAGTGTCAAAAATATTAGGAGCATGAAACGGTCTGAAAATTAGGAGGAGCATGAAGCGGTGTTGAAAAACCTGAAGAGCCTGAAAACGTGTGAAAAAATATGAAGAGCTTCAAAAGGTGTGAAAAATATGAAGAGCTTCAAAAGGTGTCAAAAATGAGATGAGCATGAAAAGGTCTGAAAAATAGGAGGAAATGAAGTGGTGTTAAAAACATGAAGAGCCTGAAGAGGTGTGAAATATATGAAGAGCTTCAAAAGGTGTCAAAAATATGAGGAGCCTGAAACGGTCTGAATATTAGGAGGAGCATGAAGCGGTGTTGAAAAACATGAAGAGCCTGAAAGCGTGTGAAAAATATGAAGAGCTTCAAAATGTGTCAAAAATTTGAGGAGCAAGAGACCGTCTGAAAAACAGGAGGAGCATGAAGCGGTGTTGAAAAACATGAAGAGCATGAAAAGATGCCCAAAATATGAAGAGCTTCAAATGGTGTTAAAAATATGAGGAGCATAAAACGTTCTGAAGTATAGGAGGAGCATGAAGCGGTGTTGAAAATCATGAAGAGCATGAAAAGGTGCCAAAAATATGAAGAGCTTCAAAAGGTATCAAAAATGGGAGCAGCATGAAACGGTCGGAAAAATAGGAGGAGCATGAAGCGGTGTTGAAAAACATGAAGATCCTGAAAAGGTATGAAAAATATGAAGAGCTTCAAAAGGTGTGAAATATATGAAGAGCATGAAACGGTCTGAAAAATAGGATGAGCATGAAGCTGTGTTCAAACACATGAGAACTAGAAAAGGTGTGAAAAATATGAAGAGCTTCAAAAGGTGTGAAATACATGCGGAGCATGAAACGGCCTGAAAAATAGGAGGAGCATGAAAGGGTCTGAAAAATAGGAGGAGCATAAATCGGTTTTGAAAACATGAAGAGCATGAAAAGGTGTGAAAAATATGAAGAGCTTCAAAAGGTATCAAAAATATGAGGAGCATGAAACGTTCTGAAAAATAGGAGAAGCATGAAGCGGTTTTGAAAAACATGAAGAGCCTGAAAAGGTGTGAAATATATGAAGAGCTTCAAAAGGTGTCAAAAATATGAGGAGCAAGAAACGGTCTGAAAAATATGAGGAGCATGAAGTGGTGTTGAAAAACATGAAGAGCATCAAAAGGTGTCAAAAATATGAAGAGCTTCGAATGGTGTCAAAAATATTATGAGCATGAAACGATCTGAAAAATAGGAGGAGCATGAAGCGGTGTTGAAAAACAAGAAGAGAATGAAAAGGTGTGAAAAATATGAAGAGCTTCAAAATGTTTCAAAAATATGAGGAGCATGAAATCGTCTGAAAAATAGGAGGAGGATGAAGCGGTGTTGAAAAACATGAAGAGCCTGAAAAGGTGTGAAAAATATGAAGAGCTTCAAAAGGTGTCAAAAATATGAGGCGCATGAAATGGTCTGAAAAATAGGAGGCGCATAAAGCGCTGTTGAAAAACATGAAGAGCCTGAAAAGGTGTGAAAAATATGAAGAGCCTCAAAAGGTGTCAAAACTATGAGGAGCATGAAATGGTCTGAAAAATAGGAGGAGCTTGAAGCGGTTTTGAAAAACATGAAGAGCATGAAATGTAGTGAAAAATATGAAGAGCTTCAAAAGGTGTCAAATATATGAGGAGCATGAAACGGTCTGAAAAATAGGAGGAGCATGAAGCGGTGTTGAAAAACATGAAGAGCCTGAAAAGATGTGAAATATATGAAGAGCTACAAAACTTCTCAAATATGAGGAGCATGAAACGGTCTGAAAAATAAGAGGAGATTCAGTGGTGTTCAAAAACATGAAGAGCCTGAAAATGTGTGAAAAATACGAAGAGCTTTAAAACGTGTCAAAATATGAGGAGCATGAAACGGCCTGAAAAATAGGAGGAGCATGAAACGGTATGAAAAATAGGAGGAGCATGAATTGGTGTTCAAAAACATGAAGAGATTGAAAAGGTGTGAAATATATGAAGAGCTTCAAAAGGTGTCAAAAATAGGAGGAGAATGAAACTGTCTGAAATAAAGGAGGAGCATGAAGCGGTGTTGAAAACCATGAAGAGCCTGAAAAGGTGTGAAAAATATGAAGAGCTTCAAAAGGTGTCAAATATAGGAGGTGCATAAAACTGTCTGAAAAATCGGAGGAGCATGAAGCCGTGTTCAAAAACATGAAGAGCCTGAAAAGGTGTGAAAAATATGAAGTACTTCAAAACGTGTCAAAAATATAAGGAGCAGGAAACGGTCTGAAAAATAGGAGGAGCATGAAACGGTGTTCAAAAACATGAAGAGCGTGGAAATGTGTGAAAAATATGAAGAGCTTCAAAAGGTGTGAAATATATGAGGAGCATGAAACGCTCTAAAAAATAGGAGGAGCATGAAGCTGTGTTGAAAAACATGAAGAGCCTGTAAAGGAGTGAAATAAATGAAGAGTTTCAAAAGGTGTCAAAAATATGAGGAGTAAGAAACGGTCTGAAATATAGAAGGAATATGAAGCGGTGTTGAAAAACATGAAGAGCCTGAAATGATGTGAAATATATGAAGAGCTTCAAAAGTGTCAAAAATATGAGGAGCAAGAAACGGTCTGAAAAATATGAGGAGCATGAAGCAGTGTTGAAAAACATGAAGAGCATCAAAAGGTGTCAAAAATATGAAGAGCTTCGAATGGTGTCAAAAATATTATGAGCATGAAACGTTCTGAAAAATAGAAGGAGCATGAAGCGGTGTTGAAAAACATGAAGAGCTTGAAAAGGTGTCAAAAATATGAAGAGCTTCAAAAGGTGTCAAAATTATGAGGAGCATGAAATGGTCTGAAAAATTGGAAGAGCAGGAAGCTGTGTTGAAAAACATGAAGAGCCTGAAAAGGTGTGAAAAATATGAAGAGCTTCAAAAGGTGTCAAATATATGAGGAGCATGAAAAGGTCTGAAAAATAGGAGGAGCATGAAACGGTGTTAAAAAACATGAAGAGACTGAAAAGTTGTGAAAAATATGAAGAGCTTCAAAATGTGACAAAAATATGAGGAGTATGAAATTTTCTGAAAAATAGGAGGAGCAGGAAACGATGTTCAAAAACATGAAGAGCCTGGAAATGTGTGAAAAATATGAAGAGCTTCAAAATTGTGAAATACATGAGGAGCATGAAACGGTCTAAGAAATAGGAGGAGCATGAAGTGGTGTTCAAAAACATGAAGAGCCTGAAAAGGTATGAAATATATGAAGAGCTTCAAAAGGTGTGAAATACATGAGGAGCACGATACAGTCTGAAAAAAAAGGAGGAGAATGAAGCGGTGTTCAAAAACATGAACAGTTTTAAAAGGTGTGAAAAATATGAAGAGTTTTAAAAGGTGTCAAAAATATGAGGAGCAAGAAATGGTCTGAAAAATACGAGGAGCATGAAGAGGTGTTGAAGAAAATGAAGAGCCTGAAAAGGTGTGAAAAATATGAAGAGCTTCTAAAGGTGTGAAAAATATTAGGAGCATGAAGGTCTGAAAAATAGGAGGAGCATGAAGTGGTGTTGAAAAACATGAAGAACCTGAAAAGTGTGAAAAATATGAAGAGCATCAAAAGGTGTCAAAAATACGAGGACCATGAAACGGTCAGAAAAAGAGGAGGAGAATGAAGCAGTGTTCAAAAACATGACGAGCTTGAAAAGGTGTGAAATATAATAAGAGCTTCAAAAGGTGTGAAAAATGGGAGGAGAAGGAAACTTTCTGAAATAAAGGAGGAGCATGAAGCGGTGTTGAAAAACATGAAGAGCCTGAAATGGTGTGAAAAATATGAAGAGCTTCAAAAGGTGTCAAAAATATGAGGAGCATGAAACGGTCTGAAAAATAGGAGGAGCATGAATCGGTGTTCAAAAACATGAAGAGCATTAAAAGGTGTGAAAAATGTGAAGAGCTTCAAAAGACGTCAAAAATATGAGGAGCATGAAACGGTCTGAAAAAAGGAGGGGCATGACGCGGTGTTGAAAAACATGAAGAGCATGAAAAGGTGTCAAAAATATGAGGAGCATGAAATGGTCTGAAAAATAGGAGGAGCAGGAAGCGGTGTTGAAAAACATGAAGAGCGTGAAATGGTGTCAAAAATATGAAGAGCTTCAAAAGGTGTCAAAACTATGAGGAGCATGAAACGGTCAGAAAAATAGGAGGAGCATGAAGCGGTGTTGAAAAACATGAAGAGCATGAAAAGGTGTGAAAAATATGAAGAGCTTCAAAAAGTGTCAAAAATATGAGGCGCATGAAATGGTCTGAAAAATAGGAGGAGCATGAAGCGCTGTTGAAAAACATGAAGAGCCTGAAAAGGTGTGAAAAATATGAAGAGCTTCACAAGGTGTCAAAACTATGAGGAGCATGAAACGGTCTGAAAAATAGGAGGAGCTTGAAGCGGTGTTGAAAAACATGAAGAGCATGAAAAGTAGTGAAAAATATGAAGAGCTTCAAAAGGTGTCAAAAATATGAGGAGCATGAAACGTTCTGAAAAATAAGAGGAGATGCAGTAGTGTTCAAAACATGAAGAGCCTGAAAATGTGTGACAAATACGAAGAGCTTCAAAAGGTGTCAAAATATGAGGAGCATGAAACGGCCTGAAAAATAGCAGGAGCATGAAACGGTATGAAAAATAGGAGGAGCATGAATCCGTGTTCAAAACCATGAAGAGCTTGAAAAGTTGTGAAATATATGAAGAGTTTCAAAAGGTGTCAAAAATAGGAGGAGAATGAAACTGTCTCAAATAAAGGAGGAGCATGAAGCAGTGTTGAAAACCATGAAGAGCCTGAAAAGGTGTGAAAAATATGAAGAGCTTCAAAAGGTGTCAAAAATATGAGGAGCATGAAACGGTCTGAAAAATAGGAGGAACATGAAGCCGTGTTCAAAAACAGGAAGAGCCTGAAATGGTGTGAAAAACATGACGAGCCTAAAAGGTGTGAAAAATATGAAAAGCTTCAAAAGATGTCACAAATATGAGGAGCATGAAACGGTCTGAAAAATAGGAGGAGCATGAAGTGGTGTTGAAAAACATGAAGAGCCTGAATAAGTGTGAAATATATGAAGAGATTCAAAAGTTGTGAAAAATATGAAGAGCTTCAAAAGGTGACAACAATATGAGGAGAATGAAACGGTCTGAAAAATACGAGCATCATGAAGCCTTGTTTAAAAACATGAAGAGCCTGAAAACTGTGAAAAATATGAAGAGCTTCAAAAAGTGTGAAAAATATGAAGAGCTTCAAAAGGTGTGAAAAATATGAGGCGCATGAAACGATCTGAAAAATAAGAGGAGCATGAAACAGTGTGGAAAAAATGAAGAGCATGAATAGGATTGAAAATTATGAAGAGCTTTAAAAGGTTTGAAAAATATGACGAGCATGAAATGGTCTGAAAAATTGGAGAGCATGAAGCAGTGTTGAAATATATGAAGAGCCTCTAAAGGTTTGAAAAATAGAAGAGCTTCAAAAAGTGACAAAAATATGAGGAGCATGAAACAGTCTGAAAAATAGGAGGAGCATGAAACGGTGTTGAAAAACATGAAGAGAATGAAATGGTGTGAAAAAAATGAAGAGCTTCAAAATGTGTTTAAAATATGAGGAGCATGAAAAGGTCTGATAAACAGGAGCGTGAAGCGGTCTTCAAAAACATGAAGGGCCTGAAAAGGTGTGAAAAATATAAAGAACTTCAAAAGGTATCAAAAATATGAAGACATGAAACGGTCTGAAAAATAGGAGAATCATGAAGCGGTGTTCAAAAAAAAGAAGATCCTGAAAAGGTGTGAAATATTTGAACAACTTCAAAAGGTGTGAAATACATGAGGAGCATGAAACTCTCTGAAAAATAGGA
The DNA here is from genome assembly GCF_033118175.1 of Dama dama. Taxonomy (NCBI): domain Eukaryota; kingdom Metazoa; phylum Chordata; class Mammalia; order Artiodactyla; family Cervidae; genus Dama; species Dama dama. The sequence continues at coordinate 1,556,375 of NW_026870882.1, forward strand.
GGAGCATGAAGCGGTGTTCAAAAACATGAAGAGCCTAAAAGTTTTGAAAAATATGAAAAGCTTCAAAAGGTGTAAAAAATGAGATGAGCATGAAACGGTCTGAAAAATAAGAGGATCATGAAACGGTTTTGAAAAACATGAAGAGCCTGAAAAGGTGTGAAAAATATGAAGAGCTTCAAAAGATATCAAAAATATGAGGAGCATGAAACGGTCTGGAAAATAGGAGGAGCATGAAGCTGTGTTCAAAAACATGAAGAACCTGAAAAGGTGTGGAAAATATGAAGAGCTTAAAAAGGTGTGAAAAATATGAGGAGCATGAAACGGTCTGAAAAAAAAGGAGGAGCATGAAACGGTGATCAAAAACATGAAGAGCATGAAAAGCTGTGAAAAATATGAAGAGCTTCAAAAGGTGTGAAATACATGAGGAACATGAAACGGTCTGAAATTTAGGAGAAGCATTAAGTGGTGTGGAAAAACATGAAGAGCCTGAAAAGGTGTGAAAAATATGAAGAGCTTCAAAAGTTGTGAAAAATATGAGGAGCATGAAACCGTCTGAAAAATAGAAGCGGCATGAAATGGTGTTGAAAAATATGAAGAGCCTGAAAAGGTGTAAAAAATATGAGAAGCTTCAAAAGGTGTGAAAAATATGAGGAGCATGTTATGGTTTGAAAAATATGATTAGCATGAAGAGGTGTTCAAAAACATGAAGAGCCTGAAAAGTTGTGAAAAATATGAAAAGCTTCAAAAGGTGTCAAAAATGAGATGAGCATGAAACTGTCTGAAAAATAGGAGGAGTATGAAGCGGTGTTCAAAACATGAAGAGCCCGAAAAGGTGTGAAAAATATGAAGAGCTTCAAAAGGTGTCAAAAATATGAGGAGCATGAAACGGACTGAAAAATCGGAGGAGCATGAAGCGGTGTTGAAAAACATGAAGAGCCTGAAAAGGTGTGAAAAATAAGAAGAGTTTCAAAAGGTGTCAAAAATATGAATAGCATGAAAAGGTCTGCAAAAAAGGAGCATGAAGTGGTGTTGAAAAACATGAAGAGCCTGAAAATGTGTGAAAAATATGAAAAGTTTCAAAAGGTGTCAAAAATATGAGGAGCATGAAACGGTCTGAAAAATAGGAGGAGCATGAAGTGGTGTTGAAAAACATGAAGAGCCTGAAAAGGTGTGAAAAATATGAAGAGCTTCAAAAGGTGTCAAAAATATGGGGAGCATGAAACGGTCTGAAAAATAGGAAGAGCATGAAGCGGTGTCAAAAATAGGAAGAGCCTGAAAAGGTTTGAAAAATATGAAGAGCTTCAAAACGTGTCAAAAATATGAGGAGCATGAAACGGTCTGAAAAATAGTAGGAGCATGAAGCGGTGTTCAAAAACATGAAGAGCCTGAAAAGGTGTGAAAAATATGAAAAGCCTCAAAACCTGTCAAAAATGTGAGGAGCATGAAACGGTCTGAAAAATAGCAGGATCATGAATCGGTGTTGAAAAACATGAAGAGTATGAAAACGTGTGAAAATATGAAGAGCTTCAAAAATATGAAAAATATGAAGAGCTTCAAAAGGTGTGAAAAATATGAAGAGCTTCAAACGGTGTCAAAAATGAGATGAGCATGAAAGGGTCTGAAAAATACAAGGAGCATGAAGCGGTGTTGAAAATCATGAAGAGCTTGAAAAGGCGTGAAAAATATGAAGAGCTTCAAAAGGTGTCAAATATATGAGGAGCATGAAACGTTGTGAAAAATAGGAGCAGCATGAAACGGTGTTCAAAAACATGAAGACATTGAAAAGGTGTGAAAAATATGAAGAGGTGGAAAAGGTTTGAAATATATGAGGAGCATGAAACAGTCTGAAAAATATGAGGAGCATGAAGCGGTGTTCAAAAACATGAAGAGCCTGAAAAGTTGAGAAAAATATGAAGAGCTTCAAAAGGTGTGAAATACATGAGGAGCATTAAACGGTCTGAAAAATAGGAGGAGCATGCAGCGGTGTTCAAAAACATGAAGAGCCTGAAAAGGTGTCAAAAATATGAAGAGATTCAAAAGGTGTGAAAAATTTGAAGAGCTTCAAAATGTTTCAAAAAAGAGATGAGCATGAAACGGTCTGAAAAAGATGAGAAGCATGAAGTGGTGTTGAAACACATGAAGAGCCTGAAAAGGTGTGAAAAATATGAAGAGGTTCAAAGGTGTGAAATACATGAGGATCATGTAATGGTTTGAAAACTAGGAGGAGCATGAAGCGGTGTTCAAAAACATGAAGAGCCTGAAAAGGTTTGAAAAATATGAAGAGTTTCAAAAGGTGTCAAAATCATGAGGAGCATGAAACCGTCTGAAAAATACGAGGAGCATGAAGCAGTGTTCAAAAACATAAAGAGCCTGAAAAGGTTTGAAAAATATGAAGAGCTTTAAAAGGTGTGAAAAATAGGAGGAGCATGAAGCGGTGTTCAAAAACATGAAAAGCCTGAAAAGGTGTGAAAAATATGAAGAGCATCAAAAGGTGTCAAAAATATGAGGAGCATGAAACGGTCTGAAAAATAGGAGAAGCATGAAGCGGTGTTGAAAAACATGAAGATCCTGAAAAGGTGTTAAAAATATGAAGAGTTTCAAAAGGTGTCAAATATATGAGCAGCAAGTATCGGTCTGAAATATAGGAGTAGCATGAAACGGTGTTCAAAAATATGCAGAGCCTGAAAAGTTGTGAAAAATATGAAGAGCTTCAAATGGTGTCAAATATATGAAGAGCTTCAAAAGGTGTCAAAAATATGAGGAGCATGAAACAGTTTGAAAAATAGGAGGAGCATGAAACGGTGTTGAAAAACATGCAGAGCCTGAAAAGGTGTGAAAAATATGAAGAACTTCAAAAGGTGTGAAATATATGAGGAGCATGAAACGGTTTTAAAAATAGGAGGAGCATGTAGCGGTGTTAAAAAATATGAAGAGCCTGAAAAGGTGTGAAAAATATTAAGAGCTTCAAAAGGTATGAAATACATGAGGAGTATGAAACTGTCTTGAAAATAGGAGGAGCATTAAGCGGTGTTAAAAAACATGAAGAGGCTTAAAAGGTGTGAAAAATATGAAGAGCTTCAAAAGGTGTGAAAAATATGAGGAGCATGAAACGGTCTGAAAAATAGGAGGAGCATGAAGCCGTGTTGAAAAACATGAAGAGCCTGAAAAATTGTGAAATACATGAAGAGCTTCAAAAGGTGTAAAAAATATGAGGAGATTCAAAACGTGTCAAAAATATGAGGAGCATGAAACGGTCTGAAAAAAGGGGGAGCATGAATCTGTGTTGAAAATCATGAAGAGCCTGAAAAAGTGTGAGAAATATGAAGAGCTTCAAAAGGTGTCAAAAATATGAAGAGCTTCAAAAGGTGTCAAAAATGAGAGGAGTATGAAGCGGTCTGAAAATAGGAGGAGCATGAAGCGGGGTTCAAAAACATGAAGAGCCTGAAAAGGTGTGAAAAATATGAAGAGCTTCAAAAGGTGTCAAAAATGAGATGAGCATGAAACGGTCTGAAAAATAGGAGGAGCATGAAGTGGTGTTGAAAAAAAAGAAGAGACGGAAAAGGTGTGAAATATATGAAGGGCTTCAAAAGGTGTCAAAAATATGAGGAGAATGATGCGGTCTGAAAAATAGGAGGAGCATGAAGCGGTGTTCAAAAACATGAAGAGCCTGAAAAGGTATGAAAAATATGAAGAGCTTCAAAAGGTGTCAAAAATATGAGGAGCATGAAACGGTCTGAAAAATAGGAGGAGCATGAAGCGGTGTTCAAAAAGATGAAGAGCCTGAAAACGTGTGAAAAATTTGAGGAGCTTCAAAAGGTGTGAAATACATGAGGTGCATTAAACGGTTTGAAAAATAGGAGGAGCATGAAGCAGTGTTAAAAAACAGGAAAAGACTGAAAAGTTGTGAAAATTATGAAGAGCTTCAAAAGTTGTCAAAAATATGAGGAGCATGAAAATGTCAGAAAAATAGGAGGATCATGAAGCGGTGTTCAAAAACATGAAGAGCCTGAAAATGTGTGCAAAATATGAAGAACTTCAAAAGGTGTCAAAAATACGAGGATCATCAAAAGGTCTGAAAAATAGGAGGATCATGAAGCGGTGTTCAAAAACATGAAGAGCCTGAAAAGGTGTGAAAAATATGAAGAGCTTCAAAATGTGTCAAAAATATGAGGAGCATGAAACGGTCTGCAAAAAAGGAGGAGCATGAAGTGGTGTTGAAAAACTTGAAGATCCTGACAAGGTGTGAAAAATATGAAAAGCTTCAAAAGTTGTCAAAAATATGAGGAGCATGAAAAGGTCTGAAAAATAGGAGGAGCATGAAGCGGTGTTCAAAAACATGAAGAGCCTGAAAAGGTGTGAAAAATATGAAGAGCTTCAAAAGGTGTCAAAAATATGAGGAGCATGAAACGGTCTGAAAAATAGGAGGATCATGAAGCGGTGTTGAAAACATGAAGAGCCTGAAAAGGTGTGAAAAATATGAAGAGCTTCAAAAGGTGTCAAAAATATGAGGAGCATGAAACGGTCTGAAAAATAAGAGGAGCATGAAGCGGTGTTGAATAACATGAAGTGCCTGAAAACGTGTGAAAAATATGAAGAGCTTCAATAGGTGTGAAATACATGAGGAGCATTAAATGGTCTGAAAAATAGGAGGAGCATGAAGTGGTGTTCAAAAACATGAAGAGCAAAAAAAAGGTGTGAAAAATATGAAGATTTCAGAAGTTTTCAAAAATGAAATGAACATGAAACGGTCTGAAAAATAGGAGGAGCATGAAGCCGTGTTGAAAAACATGAAGAGCCTGAAAAAGTGTGAAATACATGAAGAGCTTCAAAAGGTGTAAAAAATATGAGGAGGGGAGGAGCCAAGATGGCGGAGGAGTAGGACGGGGAGACCACTTTCTCTCCTACAAATTCATCAAAAGAATAACTGAACGCAGAGCAAACTTCGCAAAACAACTTCTGATCGCTAGCTGTGGTCATCAGGCGCCCAGAAAAGCAGCCCATTGTCTTCGAAAGGAGGGCTGCATAGTTGGAGAAGTCCTGAAACTACAGGAAGAATAAAACTGAAATCCAGAGGCAGGAGACTTAAGCCCAAAACCTGAGAACACCAGAAAACTCCTGACTACAAGGAACTTTAAGTAATAAGTGACTGTCCAAAAGCCTCCATACCTACACTGAAACCAACCACCACACAAGAGCCAATAAGTTTTAGAGCAAGACATACCACGCAAATTCTCCAGCAATGCAGGAACATAGCCCTGAACATCAACATACAGGCTGCCCAAGGTCACACCTAACACATAGACCCATCTCAAAACTCATTACTGGGCACTCCATTGCTCTCCAAAGAGTAGAAATCAAGTTCCACGCACCAGAACACTGACGCAAGCTTCCCTAACCAGGAAATCTCGACAAGCCAATCGTCTAACCCTACCCACTGGGTTAATCCTCCACAACAAAAAGGAACCACAGACCTCCAGAATACAGAAAGCCCACTCCAGATACAGCAATCTAAACAAGATGAAAAGGCAAAGAAATACCCAACAGGTAAAGGAACATGAAAAATGCCCACCAAGTCAAACAAAAGAGGAGGAGATAGGGAATCTACCTGAAAAAGAATTTAGAATAATGATAATAAAAATGATCCAAAATCTTGAGAACAAAATGGAGTTACAGATAAATAGCCTGGAAACAAAGATTGAAAAGATTCAAGAACTGTTTAATAAAGACCTAGAAGAAATAAAAAAGAGTCAATTACAAATGAATAATGCAATGAATGAGATCAAAAACACTTTGGAGGGAACCAAGAGTAGAATAACGGAGGCAGAAGATAGGGTAAGTGAGGTAGAAGATAAAATGGTGGAAATAAATGAAGCAGAGAGGAAAAAAGAAAAAAGGATAAAAAGAAATGAGGACAACCTCAGGGACCTCTGGGACACTGTGAAACGCCCCAACATTCGAATCATAGGAGTTCCAGAAGAAGAAGACAAAAAGAAAGGCCATGAGAAAATACTCGAGGAGATAATAGCTGAAAACTTCCCTAAAATGGGGAAGGAAATAGCCACCCAAGTCCAAGAAACCCAGAGAGTCCCAAACAGGATAAACCCAAGGCGAAACACCCCAAGACACATATTAATCAAATTAACAAAGATCAAACACAAAGAACAAATATTAAAAGCAGCAAGGGAAAAACAACAAATAACACACAAAGGGATTCCCATAAGGATAACAGCTGATCTATCAATAGAAACCCTCCAGGCCAGAAGGGAATGGCAGGACGTACTGAAAGTAATGAAAGAGAATAACCTACAACCTAGATTACTGTATCCAGCAAGGATCTCATTCAGATATGAAGGAGAATTTAAAAGCTTTACAGATAAGCAAAAGATGAGAGAATTCAGCACCACCAAACCAGCTCTTCAACAAATGCTAAAGGATCTTCTCTAGACAGGAAATGCAGAAAGGTTGTATAAACGTGAACCCAAAACAACAAAGTAAATGGCAACGGGACCACACCTATCAATAATTACCCTAAATGTAAATGGGTTGAATGCCCCAACCAAAAGACAAAGATTGGCTGAATGGATACAAAAACAAGACCCCTATATATGCTGTCTACAAGAGACCCACCTCAAAACAAGAGACACATACAGACTAAAAGTGAAGGGCTGGAAAAAAGTATTTCATGCAAACGGAGACCAAAAGAAAGCAGGAGTCGCAATACTCATATCAGATAAAATAGACTTTCAAATAAAGGAAGTGAAAAGAGACAAAGAAGGACACTACATAATGATCAAAGGATCAATCAAAAAAGAAGATATAACAATTATAAATATATATGCACCCAACATAGGAGCACCGCAATATGTACGGCAAACGCTAACAAGTATGAAAGAGGAAATTAATAGTAACACAATAATAGTGGGAGACTTTAATACCCCACTCACAACTATGGATAGATCAACTAAACAGAAAATTAACAAGGAAACACAAACCTTAAATGACACAATGGACCAGCTAGACCTAATTGATATCTATAGGACATTTCACCCCAAAACAATCAACTTCACCTTTTTCTCAAGTGCACACGGAACATTCTCCAGAATAGATCACATCCTGGGCCATAAATCTGGTCTTGGAAAATTCAAAAAAATTGAAATCATTCCAGTCATCTTTTCTGACCACAGTGCAGTAAGATTAGATCTCAATTACAGGGAAAAAATTGTTAAAACTTCAAACATATGGAGGCTAAATAACACGCTTCTGAATAACCAACAAATCATAGAAGAAATCAAAAAAGAAATCAAAATATGTATAGAAATGAATGAAAATGAAAACACAACAACCCAAAACCTATGGGACACTGTAAAAGCAGTGCTAAGGGGAAGGTTCATAGCATTACAGGCTTACATCAAGAAACAGGAAAAAAACCAATTAAATAACCTAACTCTACACCTAAAGCAATTAGAGAAGGAAGAAATGAAGAACCCCAGAGTTAGCAGAAGGAAAGAAATCTTAAAAATCAGGGCAGAAATAAATGCAAAAGAAACTAAAGAGACCATAGCAAAAATCAACAAAGCTAAAAGCTGGTTTTTTGAAAAAATAAACAAAATTGACAAACCATTAGCAAGACTCATTAAGAAACAAAGAGAGAAGAACCAAATTAACAAAATTAGAAATGAAAATGGAGAGATCACAACAGACAACACTGAAATACAAAGGATCATAAGAGACTACTACCAGCAGCTCTATGCTAATAAAATGGACAACTTGGATGAAATGGACAAATTCTTAGAAAAGTATAACTTTCCAAAACTGAACCAGGAAGAAATAGAAGATCTTAACAGACCCATCACAAGCAAGGAAATCGAAACTGTCATCAAAAATCTTCCAGCAAACAAAAGCCCAGGACCAGATGGCTTCACAGCTGAATTCTACCAAAAATTTAGAGAAGAGCTAACACCTATCTTACTCAAACTCTTCCAGAAAATTGCAGAAGAAGGTAAGCTTCCAAACTCATTCTATGAGGCCACCATCACCCTAATTCCAAAACCAGACAAAGATGCCACAAAAAAAGAAAACTACAGGCCAATATCACTGATGAACATAGATGCAAAAATCCTTAACAAAATTCTAGCAAACAGAATCCAACAACATATTAAAAACATCATACACCATGACCAAGTGGGCTTTATCCCAGGAATGCAAGGATTCTTTAATATCCGCAAATCAATCAATGTAATACACCACATTAACAAATTGAAAGATAAAAACCATATGATTATCTCAATAGATGCACAGAAAGCCTTTGACAAAATTCAACACTCATTTATGATTAAAACTCTCCAAAAAGCAGGAATAGAAGGAACATACCTCAACATAATAAAAGCTATATATGACAAACCCACAGCAAGCATCACCCTCAATGGTGAAAAATTGAAGGCATTTCCCCTGAAATCAGGAACAAGACAAGGGTGCCCACTCTCACCACTACTATTCAACATAGTGTTGGAAGTGCTGGCCACAGCAATCAGAGCAGAAAAAGAAGTAAAAGGAATCCAGATAGGAAAAGAAGAAGTAAAACTCTCACTGTTTGCAGATGACATGATCCTCTACATAGAAAACCCTAAAGATTCTACCAGAAAATTACTAGAGCTAATCAATGAATATAGTAAAGTTGCAGGATATAAAATTAACACACAGAAATCCCTTGCATTCCTATATACTAACAATGAAAAAACTGACAGAGAAATTAAGGAAACAATACCATTCACCATTGCAACAAAAAGAATAAAATACTTAGGAGTATATCTACCTAAAGAAACAAAGGACCTATACATAGAAAACTATAAAACACTGATGAAAGAAATCAAAGAGGACACAAACAGATGGAGAAACATACCGTGTTCATGGATTGGAAGAATTAATATTCTCAAAATGGCTATTCTACCCAAAGCAGTCTATAGATTCAATGCAATCCCTATCAAGCTACCAACGGTATTTTTCACAGAACTAGACCAAAGAATTTCACAATTTGTATGGAAATACAAAAAACCTCGAATAGCCAAAGTAATCTTGAGAAAGAAGAATGGAACTGGAGGAATCAACCTGCCTGACTTCAGACTCTACTACAAAGCCACAGTCATCAAGACAGTATGGTACTGGCACAAAGACAGAAATATAGATCAATGGAACAGAATAGAAAGCCCAGAGATAAATCCACGAACCTATGGACACCTTATCTTTGACAAAGGAGGCAAGGATATACAATGGAAAAAAGACAACCTCTTTAACAAGTGGTGCTGGGAAAACTGGTCAACCACTTGTAAAAGAATGAAACTAGAACACTTTCTAACACCATACACAAAAATAAACTCAAAATGGATTAAAGATCTAAATGTAAGACCAGAAACTATAAAACTCCTAGAGGAGAACATAGGCAAAACACTCTCCGACATAAATCAAAGCAAGATCCTCTATGACCCACCTCCCAGAATATTGGAAACAAAAGCAAAACTAAACAAATGGGACCTAATGAAACTTAAAAGCTTTTGCACTACAAAGGAAACTATAAGTAAGGTGAAAAGACAGCCCTCAGATTGGGAGAAAATAATAGCAAATGAAGAAACAGACAAAGGATTAATCTCAAAAATATACAAGCAACTCCTGCAGCTCAATTCCAGAAAAATAAATGACCCAATCAAAAAATGGGCCAAAGAACTAAACAGACATTTCTCCAAAGAAGACATACAGATGGCTAACAAACACATGAAAAGATGCTCAACATCACTCATTATTAGAGAAATGCAAATCAAAACCACAATGAGGTACCATTACACGCCAGTCAGGATGGCTGCTATCCAAAAGTCTACAAGCAATAAATGCTGGAGAGGGTGTGGAGAAAAGGGAACCCTCTTACACTGTTGGTGGGAATGCAAACTAGTACAGCCGCTATGGAAAACAGTGTGGAGATTTCTTAAAAAACTGGAAATAGAACTGCCATATGACCCAGCAATCCCACTTCTGGGCATACACACTGAGGAAACCAGATCTGAAAGAGACACGTGCACCCCAATGTTCATCGCAGCACTGTTTATAATAGCCAGGACATGGAAGCAACCTAGATGCCCATCAGCAGATGAATGGATAAGGAAGCTGTGGTACATATACACCATGGAATATTACTCAGCCATGAAAAAGAATTCATTTGAACCAGTCCTAATGAGATGGATGAAGCTGGAGCCCATTATACAGAGTGAAGTAAGCCAGAAAGATAAAGAACATTACAGCATACTGACACATGTATATGGAATTTAGAAAGGTGATAACGATAACCCTAAATGCAGAACAGAAAAAGAGACACAGAAACACAGAACAGACTTTTGAACTTTGTGGGAGAATGTGAGGGTGGGATATTAGAAAAGAACAGCATGTATACTATCTATGGTGAAACAGATCACCAGCCCAAGTGGGATGCACGAGACAAGTGCTCGGGCCTGGTGCACTGGGAAGACCCAGAGGAATCGGGGGGAGAGGGAGGTGGGAGGGGGGATCGGGATTGGGAATACATGTAAATCCATGGCTGATTCATATCAATGTATGACAAAACTCACTGGGAAAAAAAAATAATAATAATAAAAATTAAAAAAAAAAATAAAAAAAAATATGAGGAGATTCAAAAGGTGTCAAAAATATGAGGAGCATGAAACGGTCTGAAAAAGAGGAGGAGCATGAATCGGTGTTGAAAATCATGAAGAGCCTGAAAACGTGTGAGAAATATGAAGAGCTTCAAAAGGTGTCAAATATATGAAGAGCTTCAAAAGGTGTCAAAAATGAGAGGAGTATGAAGCGGTCTGAAAAATAGGAGGAGCATGAAGCGGTGTTCAAAAACATGAAGAGCCTGAAAAGGTGTGAAAAATATGAAGAGCTTCAAAAGGTGTCAAAAATGAGATGAGCATGAAACGGTCTGAAAAATAGGAGGAGCATGAAGTGGTGTTGAAAAAAAAGAAGAGACGGAAAAGGTGTGAAATATATGAAGGGCTTCAAAAGGTGTCAAAAATATGAGGAGAATGACGCGGTCTGAAAAATAGGAGGAACATGAAGCGGTGTTCAAAAACATGAAGAGCCTGAAAAGGTGTGAAAAATATGAAGAGCTTCAAAAGGTGTGAAATACATGAGGTGCATTAAACGGTTTGAAAAATAGGAGGAGCATGAAGCGGTGTTAAAAAACAGGAAACCCTGAAAAGTTGTGAAAAATATGAAGAGCTTCAAAAGTTGTCAAAAATATGAGGAGCATGAAACGGTCTGAAAAATAGGAGGAGCATGAAACGGTGATCAAAAACATGAAGAGCCTGAAAAGGTATGAAAAATGTGAAGAGCTTCAAAAGGTGTGAAATACATGAGGAGCATGAAACGGGTTGAAAAATAGGAGAAGCATGAAGTGGTGTGGAAAAACATCAAGAGACTGAAAAGGTGTGAAAAATATGAAGAGATTCAAAAGGTGTGAAATACATGAGGAGCAAGCAACGGTCTGAAAAATAGGAGGGGATGAAGAGGTGTTCAAAAATATGAAGAGCCTGAAAAGGTGTGAAAAATATGAAGAGCTTCAAAAGGTGTGAAAAATATGAAGAGCATGATACGGTCTGAAAAATAGGAGGAGCATGAAGCGGTGTTCAAAACATGAAGAGCCTGAAAAGTTGTGAAAAATATGTAAAGCTTCCAAAGGTGTAAAAAATGAGATGAGCATGAAACGGTCTGAAAAATAGGAGGAGCATGAAGCGGTGTTGAAAAAATGAAGAGCCTGAAAAGGTGTGAAAAATATGAAGAGCTTCAAAAGGTGTGAAATACATGAGGAGCATGAAACGGGTTGAAAAATAGGAGAAGCATGAAGTGGTGTGGAAAAACATCAAGAGTCTGAAAAGGTGTGAAAAATATGAAGAGCTTCAAAAGGTGTGAAATACATGAGGAGCAAGAAACGATCTGAAAAATAGGAGTATCAAGAAGCGGTGTTCAAAAACATGAAGAGCCTGAAAAGGTGTGAAAAATAAGAAGAGCTTCAAAAGGTGTGAAAAATAGGAGGAGCATGAAGCGGTGTTGAAAAACATAAAGAGCATGAAAACTTGTGAAAATTATGAAGAGCTTCAAAAGGTGTGAAAAATATGAACAGCTTCAAAAAGTGTCAAAAATGAGATCAGGATGAAGCGGTCTGAAATATAAGAAGAGCATAAAGTGTTGTTGAATAACATGAAGAGCCTGAAAAGGTGTGAAAATATGAAGAGCTTCGAAAGGTGTGAAATACATGAGGAGCATTAAACGGTCTGAAAAATAGGAGGAGCATGAAGCAGTGTTGAAAAACATGAAGAGCCTGAAAAGGTGTGAAAAATATGAAGAGTTTCAAAAGGTATGAAATATAGGAGGAGCATGAAACGGTCTGAAAAATAGGAGGCACATGAAGCGGTCTTCAAAAACATGAAGAGCCTGAAAAGGTGTGAAAAATATGAAGAACTTCAAAAGGTATCAAAAATATGAGGAGCATGAAACGGTCTGCAAAATAGGAGGAGCATGAAGTGGTGTTGAAAAACTTGAAGTGCCTGAAAAGGTGTGAAAAATATGAAAAGCTTCAAAAGATGTCAAAAATATGAGGAGCATGAAACGGTCTGAAAAATAGGAGGAGCATGAAGTGGTGTTCAAAACATGAAGAGCCTGAAAAGGTGTGAAAAATATGAAGAGCTTCAAATGGTGTGAAATACATGAGGAGCATGGAACCGGCTGAAAAATAGGAGAAGCATGAAGTGGTGTAGAAAAACATGAAGAGCCTGAAAAGGTGTGAAAAATATGAAGAGCTTCAAAAGGTGTGAAATACATGAGGAGCATGAAACGGTCTGAAAAATAGGAGAAGCATTAAGTGGAGTAGAAAAAAAAAGAGCCTGAAAAGGTGTGAAAAATATGAAGAGCTTCAAAGGTGTGAAAAATATGAGGAGCATGAAACGGTCTGAAAAATAGAAGCAGCATGAAAAGGTGTTGAAAAACATGAAGAGCCTGAAATGGTGTGAAAAATATGAAGAGCTTCAAAAGGTGTGAAAAATATGAAGAGCTTCAAAAGGTGTCAAAAATGAAATGAGCATGAAACGTTCTGAAATATAGGAGGAGCATGAAGCGGTGTTCAAAAACATGAAGACCCTGAAAAAGTGTGAAAAATATGAAGAGCTTAAAAAGATGTGAAAAATATGAAGAGCTTCAAAAGGTGTCAAAAATTTGATGAGCATGAAACGGTCTGAAAAATAGGAGGAGCATGAAGCGGTGTTGAAAAACATGAAGAGCCTGAAAAAGTGTGAAAAATATGAAGAGCTTAAAAGGTGTGAAAAATATGAGGAGCATGATATGGTTTGAAAAATAGGATTAGCATGAAGCGGTGTTCAAAAACATGAAGAGCCTGAGAAGGTGTGAAAAATATGAAAAGATTCAAAAGGTGTCAAAAATGAGATGAGCATGAAACGGTCTGACAAATAGGAGGTGCATGAAGCCTTGTTGAAAAACATGAAGAGCCTGAAAAGGTGTGAGAAATATGAAGAGCTTAAGAAGGTGTCAAAAATACGAGGAGCATGAAACGGTCTTAAAAATACGAGGAGCATGAAGCCGTGTTCAAAAACATGAAGAGCCTGAAAATGTGTGAAAAATATGAAGAGCTTCAAAAGGTGTAAAAATTATGAGGAGTATGAAACGGTCTGAAAAATAGGAGGAGCATGAAACGGTGTTGAAACCCTGAAGCAAATGAAAAGGTGTGAAAAATATGAAGAGTTTCAAAACATGTCAAAAATATGAGGAGCATGAAACGGTGTTCAAAAACATGAAGAGGCTGAAAAGGTGTGAAAAATATGAAGAGTTTCAAAAGGTGTGAAAAATATGAAGAGCTTCAAAAGGTGTCAAAAATATGAGGAGCATGAAACGGTCTGAAACATAGGAGAAGCATGAAACCGTGTTCAACAACATGAAGAGCCTGAAAAGGTGTGAAAAATATGAAGAGCTTCAAAAGGTGTCAAAAATATGCGGAGCATGAAACGGTCTGAAAAATAGGAGCAGTATGAAGCGCTGTTGAAAATCATGAAGATTTTAAATGGTGTGAAAAACATGAAGACCTTCAAAAGGTGTCAAAAATATGAGGAGCATGAAACAGTCTGAAAAATAGGAGAATCATGTAACGGTATTCAAAAACATGAAGAGCCTGAATAGGTGTGAAATACATGAAGAGCTTCAAAAGGTGTCAAAAATATGAGAAGCTTGAAACGGTTTGAACAATAGGAGGAGCATGAAACTTTGTTGAAAAACATGAAGAGCCTGAAAAGGTGGCAAAAATATGAAGAGCTTCAAAAGGTGTGAAAAATAAGAGGAGCATGAAACAGTCTGAAAAATAGGAGGAGCATGAAACGGTGTTCAAAATCATGAAGAGCCTGAAAAGGTGTGAAAAATATGAAGACCTTCAAAAGGTGTCAAAAATATGAGGAGCATGAAACGGTCTGAAAAATAGGCGGAGCCTGAAACTGTGTTGAAAACATGAAAGGCCTGAAAAGTTGTGAAAAATTTGAAGAGCTTCAAAAGGTGTGAAAAATATGAATAGTTTCAAAGGTTTGAAATACATGAGGATCATGAAACGGTTTGAAAAATAGGAGGAGCATGAAGCGGTGTTCAAAAACATGAAGAGCCTGAAAAGGCTTGAAAAATATGAAGAGCTTCAAAAGGTGTGAAATAAATGAGGAGCATGAAACGGTCTGAAAAATAGGAGGAACATGAAGCGGTGTTGAAAAACATGAAGAGCCAGAAAACGTGTGAAAAATATGAAGAGCTTCAAAAGGTGTGAAAAATATGAAGAGCTTCAAAAGTTGTCAAAAACGAGATGAGCCGGAAACGGTCTGAAAAATAGGGGAAGCAAGAAGTGGTGTTGAAAAACATGAAGAGCCTGAAAAGGTGTGAAAAATCTGAAGAGCTTCAAAACGTGTGAAAAATATGAGGAGCATGAAACTGTCTGAAAAAGAGGAGGAGCCTGAAGCGGTGTTGAAACACATGAAGAGCCTGAAAAGGTGTGAAAAATATGAAGAGCTTCAAAAGGGGTGAAATACAAGTGGAGCATGAAACGGTCTGAAAAATAGGAGGAGCATGAAACGGTGTTCAAAAATATGAAGAGCTGAAAAGGTGTGAAAAATATGAAGAGCTTCAAAAGGTGTCAGAAATATGAGGAGCATGAAACGGTCTAAAAAATAGGAGGAGCAAGAAGCGGTGTTCAGAATAATGAAGAGCCTGAAAAAGTGTGAAAAATATGAAGAGCTTCAAAAGTTGTCAAATACATGAGGAGCATTATACGGTCTGAAAAATAGGAGGAGCATGAAGCAGTGTTCAAAAACATGAAGAGTCCGAAAGGGTGTGAAAAAATATGAAGAGATTCAAAACGTGTGAAAAATAGGAGGAGCATGAAGCGTTGTTCAAAAACATGAAGAGCCTGAAAAGGTGTGAAAAATATGAAGAGCTTCCAAAAGTGTGAAATACATGAGGAGCATGAAACGGTCTGAAAAATAGGAGAAGCATGAAGCGGTGTTGAAAAACATGAACAGCCTGAAAAGGTGTGACAAATATGAAGAGCTTCAAAAGGTGTCAAAAATATGAGGAGTATGAAACGGTCTGCAAAAAAGGACGAGCATGAATTGGTGTTGAAAAACATGAAGAGCCTGAAAAGATGTGAAAAATATGACAAGCTTCAAAAGGTGTCAAAAATATGAGGAGTATGAAACTGTCTGAAAAATAGGAGGAGCATGAAGTGGTGTTCAAAAACATGAAGAGACTGAAAAGGTATGAAAAATATGCAGAGCTTCCAAAGGTGTGAAATACATGAGGAGCATGAAACGGTCTGAAAAATAGGAGAAGCATGAAGTGGTGTGGAAAAACATGAAGAGCCTGAAAAGGTGAGAAAAATATGAAGAGCTTCAAAAGGTGTGAAAAATATGAGGAGCATGATACAGTAGACAAAATAGGAGGAGCATGAGGCGGAGTTCAAAAACATGAAGAGGCTGAAAAGGTGTGAAAAATATGCACAGCTTCAAAAGGTGTGAAATACATGAGGAGCATGAAACGGTCTGAAAAATAGGAGGAGCATGAAGTGGGGTAGCAAAACTTGAAGAGCCTGAAAAGGTGTGAAAAATAAGAAGAGCTTCTAAAGGTGGCAAATATGAGATGAGCATGAAACAGTCTGAAAAATAGAAGGAGCATGAAGTGTTGTTAAAAAACATGAAGAGCCTGAAAAGATGTGAAATATATGAAGAGCTTCAAAAGGTGTGAAAAATATGAGGAGCGTGAAACGGTCTGAAAAATAGAAGCAGCATGAAATGGTGTTCAAAAACACGAAGAGCCTGAAAAGGTGTGAAAAATATGAAAGCTTCAAAAGGTGTCAAAAATATGAGGAGCATGAGACGGTCTGAAAAATAGGAGGAGCATGAAGTGGTGTGGAAAAACATGAAGTGCCTGAAAGGGTGTGAAAAATATGAAGAGCTTCAAATGGTGTGAAAAATATGAGGAGCATGAAATGGTCTGAAAAATAGAAGCAGCATGAAATGGTGTTCAAAAACATGAAGAGCCTGAAAAGGTGTGAAAAATATGAAGAGCTTCAAAAGGTGTGAAATTCATGAGGAGCATGAAACGGTCTATAAAATAGGAGGAGAATGAAGCGGTGTTCAAAAACATGCAGAGACTGAAATCTTGTGAAAAATATGAAGAGCTTCAAAAGGTGTGAAAAATATGAGGAGCATGAATCGGTCTGAAAAATAGGAGGAGCATGAGGTGGTTTTGAAAAACATGAAGAGCCTGAAATTGTGTAAAATATGAAGAGCTTCAAAAGTTGTCAAAAACGAGATGAGCAGGAAACGGTCTGAAAAATAGGAGAAGCAAGAAGTGGTGTTGAAAAACATGAAGAGCCTGAAAAGGTGTGAAAAATCTGAAGAGCTTCCAAAAGTGTCAAAAATATGAGGAGCATGAAATGGTATGAAAAATAGGAGGAGCATGAAGCGGTGTTGAAAACATGAAGAGCCTGAAAAGGTGTGAAATATATGCAGAGCTTCAAAAGGTGTCAAAAATTAGATGAGCATGAAAAGGTCTGAAAAATAGGAGGAGGATGAAAGGATGTTGAAAACATGAAGAGCCTGAAAAGGTGTGAAATATATGCAGAGCTTCAAAAGGTGTCAAAAATGAGATGAGCATGAAAAGGTCTGAAAAATAGGAGGAGCATGAAACGGTGTTGAAAAACATGAAGAGCCTGAAAAGTTTTGAAAAATAGGAAGAGCTTCAAAAGGTTTGAAATACATGAGGAGAATGAAACGGTCTGTAAAATAGCAGAAGCATGAAGCGGTGTTCAAAAACATGAAGAGCCTGGAAAGGTGCGAAAAATATGAAGAGCTTCAAAAGATGTGAAAAATATCAAGAACTTCAAAAGGTGTCAAAAATGAGATGAGCATGAAACGGTCTGAATAATAGGAGGAACATGAAGTGGTGTTGAAAAACATGAAGAGACTGAAAAGGTGTGAAAAATATGAAGTGCTTCAAATGGTGTGAAATACATGAGGAGCATGAAACGGTCTGAAAAATGGGAGGAGCATGAAGGTGTGCTCCAAAACATGAAGAGCCTGAAAAGGTGTGAAATATATGAAGAGCTTCAAAAGGTGTCAAAAATGAGATGAGCATGAAACGGTCTGAAAAATAGGAGGAGGATGAAGTGGTGTTGAAAACATGAAGAGCCTGAAGAGCTGTGAAAAATATGAAGAGCTTCAAAAGTTGTCAAAATATGAGGAGCATGAAACAGTCTGAAAAATAGGAGCAGCATGAAGGTGTGCTCCAAAACATGAAGAGCCTGAAAAGGTGTGAAAAATTTGAAGAGCTTCAAAAGGTGTCAAAAACATGAGGAGAATAAAATGGTCTCAAAAAAAGGAGGAACATGAAATGGTCTGAAAAATCGGAGGAGCATGAAATGGAGTTGAAAAACATGAGGAGCGTGAAAAGGTGTGAAAAATATGAGGAGCATGAAACGGTCTGAAAAATAGGAGGAGCATGAAGCTCTGTTTAAAAACATGAAGAGCCTGAAAAGGTGTGAAAAATATGAAGAGCTTCCAAAAGTGTCAAAACTATGAGGAGCATGAAACGGTCTGAAAAATATGAATAGCATGAAACGGTCTGAAATATAGGAGGAGCATGGAATGGTGTTGAAAAACATGAAGAGCCTGAAAATGTGTGAAAAATAGTAGGAACTTCAAACGGTGTGAAATACATGAGGAGCATGAAACGGTCTGAAAAATAGGAGGAGCATGAAGCCGTGTTGAAAAACATGAAGAGCCTGAAAAGGTGTGAAAAATATGAAGAGCTTCAAAAGGTGTGAAATACATGAGGAGCATGAAACGGTCTGAAAAATAGGAGGAGCATGAAGCGGAGTTGAAAAACATGAAGAGCCTGAAAACGTGTGAAAAATATGAAGAGCTTCAAAAGGTGTGAAAACTATGAAGAGCTTCAAAATGTGTCAAAAATATGAGGAGCATGAAACGGTCTGAAAAATAGGAGGAGCATGAAACGGTGTTGAAAAACATGAAGAGCCTGAAAAGGTGTGTAAAATATGAAGAGCTTCAAAAGGTGTGAAATACAAGAGGAGCATGAAACGGTCTGAAAAATAGGAGGAGCATGAAGCCGTGTTGAAAAACATGAAGAGCCTGAAAAGGTGTGAAAAATATGAAGAGCTTCAAAAGGTGTGAAATACATGAGGAGCATGAAACGGTCTGAAAAATAGGAGGAGCATGAAGCGGAGTTGAAAAACATGAAGAGCCTGAAAACGTGTGAAAAATATGAAGAGCTTCAAAAGGTGTGAAAACTATGAAGAGCTTCAAAATGTGTCAAAAATGAGATGAGCATGAAACGGTCTGAAAAATAGGAGGATCATGCAGTGGTGTTGAAAAACATGAAAAGCCTGAAAACGTGTGAAAATTATGAAGAGCTTCAAAACGTGTGAAAACTATGAAGAGCTTCAAAATGTGTCAAAAATGAGATGAGCATGAAACGGTCTGAAAAATAGGAGGATCATGCAGTGGTGTTGAAAAACATGAAGAGCTTGAAAACGTGTGAAAAATATGAAGAGCTTCAAAAGGTGTGAAAACTATGAAGAGCTTCAAAATGTGTCAAAAATGAGATGAGCATGAAACGGTCTGAAAAATAGGAGGATCATGCAGTGGTGTTGAAAAACATGAAGAGCTTGAAAACGTGTGAAAAATATGAAGAGCTTCAAAAGGTGTGAAAACTATGAAGAGCTTCAAAATGTGTCAAAAATGAGATGAGCATGAAACGGTCTGATAAATAGGAGGATCATGCAGTGGTGTTGAAAAAGATGAAGAGCCTGAAAAGGTGTGAATAATATGTAGAGCTTCAAAAGGTGTGAAAATACGAAGAGCTTCAAAAGCTGTCAAAATAAGATGATCATGAAACGGTCTGAAAATTAGGAGGAGCATGTAGTGCTTTTGAAATATATGAAGAGCCTGAAAAGGTGTGAAATATATGAAGAGCTTCAAAAGGAGTGAAAATATGAAGAGCTTCAAAAGCTGTCAAAATGAGATGAGAATGAAACGGTCTGAAAATTAGGAGGAGCATGAAACGGTGTTCAAACAAATTAAGAGCCTGAAAAGGTGTGAAAAATAAGAAGAGCTTCAAAAGTTGTGAAATACATGAGGAGCATGAAACTGTGTGTAAAATAGGAGGAGCATGAAGTGGTGTTCAAAAACATGAAGAGCCTGAAAAGGTGTGAAAAATAAGAAGAGCTTCAAAAGGTGTGAAAAACATGAGAGGAATGAAACTGTCTGAAAAATAGGAGGAGCATGAAGCGGATGTGAAAAACATGAAGAGCCTGAAAAGTTGTGAAAAATATAAAGAGCTTCTAAAGGTGTCAACAATATGAGGACAATGAAACGCTCTGGAAAATAGGAGTAGCATGAAGTGGTGTTGAAAAAGATGAAGAGCCTGAAAAGGTGTGAAAAATTTGAAGAGCTTCAAAAGGTGTCAAAATTATGAGGAGCATGAAACGGTCTGAAAAATAGGAGGAGCATGAAGTGGTGTTGAAAAACATGAAGAGCCTGAAATGATGTGAAATATATGAAGAGGTTCAAAAGGTGTGAAAAATATGAGGAGGTTCAAAAAGGGTCAAAAATATGAGGAGCATGAAACGGTCTGAAAAATACGAGGAGCATGAAAAGGTGTTCAAAAACATGAAGAGCCTGAAAAGGTGTGAAAAATATGAAGAGCTTCAAAACGTGTTAAATACATGAATAGCATGAAACGGTCTGAAAAATAGGAGGAGCATGAAGCGGTGTTCAAAAACATGAAGAGCCTGAAAAGGTGTGAAAAATATGACGAGCTTCAAAAGGTGTCAAGTATATGAGGAGCATGAAACGGTAGGAAAAATAGGAGGAACATGAAGCGGTGTTCAAAAACATGAAGAGCCAGAACAGGTTTGAAATATAGGAAGAGCTTCAAAGGGTGTCAAAATTATGAGGAGCATGAAACAGTCTGAAAAATAGGTGGAGCATGAAACAGTGTTGAAAAACATGAAGAGCCTGAAAAGGTGTGAAAAATATGAAGAGCTTCAAAAGGTATGAAAAATATGAAGAGCTTCAAAAGATGTCAAAAAAGAGATGAGCATGAAACGGTCTGAAAAATAGGTGGAGCATGAAATTGTGTTCAAAAAAAATGAAGAGCCTGAAATGGTGTGAAATATATGAAGATTTCAAAAGGTGTCAAAAATATGAGGAGCATGAAATGGTCTGAAATATATATTAGGAGCATGAAGCGGTGTTCAAAAACATGAAGGCCTGAAAAGGTGTGAAAAATATGAGGAGCTTCAAAAGGTGTGAAAAATATGAAGAGCTTCAAAATGTGTCAAAAATGAGATGAGCATGAAACGGTCTGAAAAATATGAGGAGATTGAAGTTGTGTTGAAAAACATGAAGAGCCTGAAAAGGTGTGAAATATATGAGGAGCTTGAAAAGGGGTCAAAAATATGAGAAGCATGAAACAATCTGAAAAATAGGAGGTGCATGAAGTGATGTTGAAAAACATGAAGGCCTGAAAAGGTGTGAAAAATATGAGGAGCTTCAAAAGGTGTGAAAAATATGAAGAGCTTCAAAATGTGTCAAAAATGAGATGAGCATGAAACGGTCTGAAAAATATGAGGAGATTGAAGTTGTGTTGAAAAACATGAAGAGCCTGAAAAGGTGTGAAATATATGAGGAGCTTCAAAAGGTGTCAAAAATATGACGAGCATGAAACGGTCTGAACAATAGGAGGAGCATGAAGTGATGTTGAAAAACATGAAGAGCCTGAAAAGGTGTGAAAAATATGAAGAGCTTCAAAAGGTGTCAAATATATGAGGAGCATGAAACGGTCTGAAAAACAGGAGGAGCATGAAGCGTTGTTGAAAAACATGAAGAGCCTGAAAAATTGTGAAAAATATAAAGAGCTTCTAAAAGTGTCAAAATTATGAGGACAATGAAACGCTCTGGAAAATAGGAGTAGCAGGAAGTGGTGTTGAAAAAGACGAAGAGCCTCAAAGGTGTGAAAAATTTGAAGAGCTTCAAAAGGTGTCAAAATTATGAGGAGCATGAAACGGTCTGAAAAATAGGAGGAGCATGAAGTGGTGTTGAAAAACATGAAGAGCCTGAAATGATGTGAAATATATGAAGAGGTTCAAAAGGTGTGAAAAATATGAGGAGGTTCAAAAAGGGTCAAAAATATGAGGAGCATGAAACGGTCTGACAAATAGGAGGAGCATGAAGCGGTGTTCAAAAACATGAAGAGCCTGCAAAGGTGTGAAAAATATGAAGAGCTTCAAAAGGTGTGAAATACATGAGGAGCATGAAACGGTCTGACAAATAGGAGGATCATGAAGCGGTGTTGAAAAACACGAAGAACCTGAAAAGGTGTGAAAAATATGAAGAGCTTCAAAAGGTGTCAAAAATAGGAGGAGCATGAAACGTTCTGAAAAATAGGAGGAGCATGAAACGGTGTTCAAAAACATGAAGAGCCTGAAAAGGGGTGAAAAATATGAAGAGTTTCAAAAGGTGTCAAAAATATGAGCAGCATGAATCGGTGTTCAAAACATGAAGAGCCTGAAAAAGTGTGAAATATGAAGAGCTTCAAAAGGTGTCAAAAATATGAGGAGCATGAAACGGTCTGAAAAATAGAAGGAGCATGATGCGGTGTTCAAAAACATGAAGCCTGAAAAGGTGTGAAAAATATGAAGAGTTTCAAAAGGTGTCAAAAATATGAAGAGCATGAAACGGTCTGAAAAATAGGAGGAACAAGAAGCGGTGTTGAAAAACATGAAGAGCCTGAAAACGTTTCAAAAACATGAAGAGCTTCAAAACATGTGAAAAATATGAAGAGCTTCAAAAGGTGTCAAAAATGAGATGAGCATGAAACGGTCTGAAAAATTGGAGGAGGATGAAGTGGTTTTGAAAAACATGAAGAGCCTGAAAATGTGTAAAATATATGAAGAGCTTCAAAAGGTGTCAAAAATATGAGGAGCATGAAACGGTCTGAAATAGAGGAGGAGCCTGAAAAGGTGTTGAAAAACATGAGGAGCCTGAACAGGTCTGAAAAATATGAAGAGCTTTAAAAGGTGTGAAAAATATGAGGAGCTTCAAAAGGTGTGAAAAATAAGAGGAGAGTGAAAGGGTCTGAAAAATAGGAGAAGCATGAAGTGGTGTGGAAAAACATGAAGAACCTGAAAAGGTGTGAACAATATGAAGAGCTTCAAAAGATGTGAAATAGATAAGGAGCATGAAACGATCTGAAAAATTGAATGAGCGTGAAGCTGTGTTGAAAAACATGAAGAGCCTGAAAAGGTGTGAAAAATATGAAGAGCTTCAAAAGGTGTGAAAATATGAAGAGCTTCAAAAGGTGTGAAAATATTAGGAGCATGATACGGTCTGAAAAATAGGAGGAGCATGAAGCGGTGTTGAAAAACATGAAGAGCCTGAAAAGCTGTGAAAAATATGAAGAGCTTCAGAAGGTGTCAAAATATGAGGAGCATGAAACAGTCTGAAAAATAGGAGGAGCAGGAAGCGGTGTTCAAAACCATGAAAAGCCTGAAAACGGGTGAAAAATATGAAGAGCTTCAAAAGGTGTGAAAAATATGAGGAGCATGAAAAGGTCTGAAAAAAAAAGAGGAGCATGAAGTGATATTGAAAAACATGAGGAGCCCGAAAAGGTGTGAAAAATATGAAGAGCTTCAAAATGTGTGAAATACATGAGGAGCATGAAACGGTCTGAAAAATAGGAGGACCATGAAGCCATGTTGAAAAACATGAAGAGGCTGAAAAGGTGTGAAAAATATGAAGAACTTCAAAAGTGTGAAAAATATGAGGAGCATGAAACGGTCTGAAATAGAGGAGGAGCATGAAGCGGTGTTCAAAAACATGAGGACCCTGAAAAGGTGTGAAAAACATGAAGAGCTTCAAAAGGTGTCAAAAATATGAGGAGCATGAAACGGTCTGAAAAATAGGAGGAGCATGAAGCGGTGTTGAAAAAAATGAAGATCCTGAAAAGGTGTGAAAAATATGAGGAGCTTCAAAAGGTGTCAAAAATATGAAGAACATGAAACGGTCTGAAAAATAGGAGGAGCATGAAGTGGTGTTGAAAAGCATGAAGAGCCTGAAAATGTGTGAAAAATATGAAGAGCTTCAAAAAGTGTGAAAAATATGAGGAGAATGAAACGGTCTGAAAAATAGGAGGAGCAGGAAGCGGTGTTGAAAAACATGAAGAGCCTGAAAAGGTTTGAAAAATATGAAGAGCTTCAGAAGGTGTCAAAATATGAGGAGCATGAAACATTCTGAAAAATAGGAGGAGCAGGAAGCGGTGTTCAAAACCGTGAAGAGCCTGAAAAGGTGTGAAAAATATGAAGAGCTTCAAAAGGTGTGAAAAATATGAGGAGCATGAAAAGGTCTGAAAAAAAAAGAGGAGCATGAAGTGATATTGAAAAACATGAAGAGCCTGAAAATGTGTGAAATAAATGAAGAGCTTAAAAAGGTGTAAAAATATGACAAGCATGAAAAGGTCATAAAAAAAAAAAAGGAGCATAAGGTTGTGTTGAAAAACATGAAGAGCCTGAAAATGTGTAAAGTATATGAAGAGCTTCAAAAGGTGTCAAAAATATGAGGAGCATGAAACGGTCTGAAAAATAGGAGGAGCATGAAACGGTGTTGAAAAACATGAAGAGCGTGAAAAGTTTTGAAAAATATAAAGAGCTTCAAAAGCTGTCCAAAACATGAGGAGCATGAAACGGTCTGAAAAATAGGAGGAGCATGAGTGGTGTTGAAATACATGAAGAGCCTGAAAAGGTGTGAAATATATGAAGAGCTTCCAAAGGTGTGAAAAATTTGAGGAGCATGAAAAGGGCTGAAAAAAAAAGACGAGCATGAAGTGGTATTGAAAAACATGAAGAGCCTGAAAATGTGTCAAATATATGAAGAGCTTCAAAAGGTGTCAAAAATATGACGAGCATGAAACGGTCTGAAAAGTAGGAGGAGCATGAAGCGGTGTTGAAAAGCATGAAGAGTCTGAAAAGGAGTGAAATATATGAAGCGCTTCAATAGCTGTCAAAAATATGAGGAGCCTGAAACGTTCTGAAAAATAGGAGGAGAATGAAGCGGTGATCAAAAATATGAAGAGCCTGAAAAGGTGTGAAATATATGAAGAGTTTCAAAAGTTGTCAAATATATGAGGACCTAAAAATGGTCTGAAAAAAAGGAGGAGCATGAAGCGGTGTTGAAAAACATGAAGAGCCTGAAAACGTGTGAAAACATGAAGAGCTTCAAAAGGTGTGAAAAATATGAAGAGTTTCAATAGGTGTAAAAAATATGAGGAGAATGAAACGGTCTGAAAAATAGGAGGAGCATGAAAGGTGTTGAAAAACATGAAGAGCCTGAAAAGGTGTGAAATAAATGAAGAGCTTCAAAAGGTGTCAAAAATATGAGGAGCATGAAAAGGTCTGAAGAATAGGAGGAGTAAGAAGAGGTGTTGAAAAACATGAAGAGCCTGAAAAGGTGTGAAATATATGAAGAGCTTCAAAAGGTGTCAAAAATATGAGGAGCATGACATGGTCTGAAAAATAGGAGGAGCATGAAGCGGTGTAGAAAAACATGAAGAGCCTGAAAAGGTGTGAAATATATGAAGAGCTTCAAAAGGTGTCAAAAATATGAGGAGCATGACATGGTCTGAAAAATAGGAGGAGCATGAAGCGGTGTTGAAAAATATGAAGAGCCTGAAAAGGTGTGAAATATATGAAGAGCTTCAAAAGGTGACAAAAATATGAGGAGCATGAAACGGTCTTAAAAATAGGAGGAGCATGAAACGGTGTTGAAAAACATGAAGAGCCTGAAAATGAGTGAAAAATATGAAGAGCTTCAAAAGGTGTCAAAAATAGAAGGAGCATGAAGCGGAGTTGAAAAACATGAAGAGCTTCATAATGTGTCAAAAATATGAGGAGCATGATACGGTCTCAAAAATAGGAGGAGCATGAAGCAGTGTTGAAAAACATGAAGAGCCTGGAAAGGTGTGAAATATATGAAGAGATTCAAAAGTGTCACAAATAGGAGGAACATGAAACGGTCTGAAAAATAGGAGGAGCATGAAGTGAAGTTGAAAAAAATGAATAGCCTGAAAAGGTGTGAAAAATATTAGGAGCATGAAACAGTCTGAAAATAGGAGGTGCATCAAATGGTGCTGAAAAACATGGAGAGCCTGAAAAGGTTTGAAAAATATGAAGAGCTTCAAAAGGTGTGAAAAATATGAGGAGCATGAAATGGTCTGAAAAATAGGAGGAGCATGTAATGGTGTTGAAAACCACGAAGAGCCTGAAGAGGAGTGAAATACATGAAGAGCTTCAAAAGGTGTCATAAATATGAGAAGCATGAAATGGTGTTCAAAAACATGAAGAGCCTGAAAATGTGTGAAAAATATGAGGAGCATGAAACGGTCTTAAAAATATGTGGAGCATGAAGCGGTGTTCAAAAACATGAAGAGCCTGACAAGGTGTGAAAATTATGAAGAGGTTCAAAAAGTGTCAAAAATATGAGGAGCATGAAACTGTTCTGAAAAATAGGTGCAGCATAAAGCGGTGTTGAAAAACATGAAGGGTCTGAAAATGTGTGAAACATATGAAGAGCTTCAAAAGGTGAAAAAATATGAGGAGCATGAAACGGTCTGAAACATAGGAGGAGCATGAAGGAGTGTTCAAAACATGCAGAGCCTGAAAAGGTGTGAAAAATATGAAGAGCTCCAAAAGTTGTCAAAAATATGAGGAGCAGGAAACGGTCTGAAAAATAGGAGGAGCATGAAACGGTGTTCAAAAACTTGAAGATACTGAAAAGATGTGAAAAATATGAAGAGCTTCAAAAGGTGTCAAAATATGAGGAGCATGAAACGGTCTGAAAAATAGGAGGAGCATGAAGTGGTGTTGAAAAACATGAAGAGCCTGAAAATGTGTGAAAAATATGAAGAGCTTCAGAAGGTGTGAATAATATGAGGAACATGAAGCGGCGTTCAAAACTTGAAGATACTGAAAAGGTGTGAAAAATATGAAGAGCTTCAAAAGGTGAAAAAATATGAGGAGCATGAAACGGTCTGAAACATAGGAAGAGCATGAAGCGGTGTTGAAAAACATGAAGAGCCTGAAAAGGTGTGAAATATATGAAGAGCTTCAAAAGGTGTCAAAAATATAAGAAGCATGAAACGGTCTTAAAAATAGGAGGAGCATGAAACGGTGTTCAAAAACATGAAGAGCCTGAAAAGGAGTGCAAAATTTGAAGAGCTTCAACACGTGTGAAAATATGAGGTGCATGAAACGGTCTGAAAAATAGGAGGAGCATGAAAAGGTCTTGAAAAACATGAAGAGCATGAAACGGTCTGAAAAATAGGAGGAGCATGAAATGGTGTTCAAAACATGAAGATCCTGAAAACATGTGAAAAATATGAAGCGCTTCAAAAGCTGTCAAAAATATGAGGAGCATGAAACGGTCTGAAAAATAGAAGGAAAATGAAACGGTGTTCAAAATCATTAAGAGCCTGAAAAGGTGTGAAAAATATGAGGAGCATGAAACGGTCTGAAAAAAAGGCGAGAATGAAGTCGTGTTCAAAGACATGAAGAGCCCAAAAAGGTGTGTAAAATATGAAGAGCTTCAAAAGGTGTCAAAAATATGAGGAGCATGAAACGGTCTGAAAAATAGGAGGAGCACGAAGCGCTGTTCAAAATCATGAAGAGCCTGAAAAGGGGTGAAATATATGAAGAGATTCAAAAGGTGTCAAAAATATGAGGAGCATGAAGCGGTCTGAAAAATAGGAGGAGCATGAAGTGGTGTTCAAAACATGAAGAGTCTGAAAAGGTGTGAAAAATATGAAGAGCTTCAAAAGGTGTCAAAAATATGAGGAGCATGAAACGATCTGAAAAATAGGAGGAGCATCAAGCGGTGTTCAAAACATGAAGAGCCTGCAAAGGTGTGAAAAACATGAAGAGCTTCAAAAGGTTTTAAAAATATGAGGAGCATGAAACGGTTTGAAAAATAGGACGAGCATGAATCGATGTTGAAAACCATGAAGAGCCTGAAAAGGTGTGAAAAATATGAAGAGCTTCACAAGGTGTCAAAAATATGAGGAGCATGAAACGGTCTGAAAAATATTAGGAGCATGAAACGGTGTTGAAAACCTGAAGCGCCTGAAAAGGTGTGAAAAATATGAAGAGTTTCAAAACATGTAAAAATAATAGGAGCATGAAACGGTGTTCAGAAACATGAAGAGCCTGAAATGGTGTGAAAAATATGAAGAGCCTGAAAATGTGTGAAAAATATGAGGAGCATGAAACGGTCTTAAAAATATGTGGAGCATGAAGCGGTGTTCAAAAACATGAAGAGCCTGACAAGGTGTGAAAATTATGAAGAGGTTCAAAAAGTGTCAAAAATATGAGGAGCATGAAACTGTTCTGAAAAATAGGTGCAGCATAAAGCGGTGTTGAAAAACATGAAGGGTCTGAAAATGTGTGAAACATATGAAGAGCTTCAAAAGGTGAAAAAATATGAGGAGCATGAAACGGTCTGAAACATAGGAGGAGCATGAAGGAGTGTTCAAAACATGCAGAGCCTGAAAAGGTGTGAAAAATATGAAGAGCTCCAAAAGTTGTCAAAAATATGAGGAGCAGGAAACGGTCTGAAAAATAGGAGGAGCATGAAACGGTGTTCAAAAACTTGAAGATACTGAAAAGATGTGAAAAATATGAAGAGCTTCAAAAGGTGTCAAAATATGAGGAGCACGAAACATTCTGAAAAATAAGAGGAGTATGAAACGGTGTTGAACAACATGAAGAGCATGAAAAGGTGTGAAAAATATGAAGAGATTAAAAAGGTGTCAAAATATGAGGAGCATGAAACGGTCTGAAAAATAAGAGGCGCATGAGGTGGTGTTCAAAAACATGCAGAGCCCGAAAAGGTGTGAAAAATATGAAGAGCTTCAAAAGGTGTCAAATATATGAGGAGCATGAAACTGTCTGAAAAATAAGAGGAGTATGAAACGGTGTTCAAAATCATTAAGAGCCTGAAAAGGTGTCAAAAATATGAGGAGCATGAAACAGTCTGAAAATAGGAGGAGCATGAAACGGTGTTGAAAAACATGAAGAGCATGAAAAGGTGTGAAAAATATGAAGAGCTTCAAAAGGTGTCAAATAGGAGTAGCATGAAACGGTGTTCAAAAACATGAAGAGCCTGAAAAGGTGTGCAAAATTTGAAGAGCTTCAACACGTGTGAAAATATGAGGTGCATGAAACGGTCTGAAAAATAGGAGGAGCATGAAACGGTCTTGAAAAACATGAAGAGCATGAAACGGTCTGAAAAATAGGAGGAGCATGAAATGGTGTTCAAAAACATGAAGATCCTGAAAACATGTGAAAAATATGAAGCGCTTCAAAAGGTGTCAAAAATATGAGGAGCATGAAACGGTCTGAAAAATAGGAGGAAAATGAAACGGTGTTCAAAATCATTAAGAGCCTGAAAAGGTGTGAACAATATGAGGAGCATGAAACGGTCTGAAAAAAAGGCGAGAATGAAGTCGTGTTCAAAGACATGAAGAGCCCGAAAAGGTGTGTAAAATATGAAGAGCTTCAAAAGGTGTCAAAAATATGAGGAGCATGAAACGGTCTGAAAAATACAAGTAGCATGAAGCGGTGTTGAAAAACATGAAGAGCCTGAAAATGTGTGAAAACATGAAGAGCTTCAAAACTTGTCAAAATTATGACGAGCATGAACCGGTCTGAAAAATACGAGGAGCATGAAACGGTGTTGAAAAACATGAAGAGCATGAAAAGGATTGAAAAATATGAAGAGCTTCAAAAGTTTTCATAAATAGGAGTAGCATGAAGCGGTGTTCCAAACCTTGAAGAGCCTGAAAATGTGTTAAAAATATGAAGAGCTTAAAAGGTGTCAAAATTATGAGGAGCATGAAATGGTCTGAAATATAGGAGGAGCATGAAACGGTGTTCAAAAACATGAAGAGTCTGAAAGGTGTGAAAAATATGAAGGGCTTCAAAACGTGTCAAAATTATGACGAGCATGAAACGGTCTGAAAAATACCAGTAGCATGAAGCGGTGTTGAAAAACATGAAGAGCCTGAAAATGTGTTAAAAATATGAAGAGCTTAAAAGGTGTCAAAAATATGAGGAACATGAAATGGTCTGAAAATTAGGAGGAGCATGAAGCGGTGTTCAAAAACATGAAGACCCTGAAAAGGTGTGAAAAATATGAAGAGCTTCAAATGGTGTCAAAAATATGAGGAGGCTATAACGGTCTGAAAAATAGGAGTAGCATGAAGCGGAGTTCAAAAACTTGAAGAGCCTGAAAAGGTGTGAAATATATGAAGAGCTTCAAAAGGTGTCAAAAATATGAGGAGCATGACATGGTCTGAAAAATAGGAGGAGCATGAAGCGGTGTTGAAAAACATGAAGAGCCTGAAAAGGTGTGAAATATATGAAGAGCTTCAAAAGGTGTCAAAAATATAAGAAGCATGAAACGGTCTTAAAAATAGGAGGAGCATGTAACGGTGTTGAAAAACATGAAGAGCCTGAAAATGTGTGAAAAATATGAAGAGCTTCAAAAGGTGTCAAAAATAGAAGGAGCATGAAGCGGAGTTGAAAAACATGAAGAGCTTCAAAATGTGTCAAAAATATGAGGAGCATGATACGGTCTCAAAAATAGGAGGAGCCTGAAGCAGTGTTGAAAAACATGAAGAGCCTGGAAAGGTGTGAAATATATGAAGAGATTCAAAAGTGTCACAAATAGGAGGAACATGAAACGGTCTGAAAAATAGGAGGAGCATGAAGTGAAGTTGAAAAAAATGAATAGCCTGAAAAGGTGTGAAAAATATTAGGAGCATGAAACAGTCTGAAAATAGGAGGAGCATCAAATGGTGCTGAAAAACATGGAGAGCCTGAAAAGGTTTGAAAAATATGAAGAGCTTCAAAAGGTGTGAAAAATATGAGGAGCATGAAATGGTCTGAAAAATAGGAGGAGCATGTAATGGTGTTGAAAACCACGAAGAGCCTGAAGAGGAGTGAAATACATGAAGAGCTTCAAAAGGTGTCATAAATATGAGAAGCATGAAATGGTGTTCAAAAACATGAAGAGCCTGAAAATGTGTGAAAAATATGAGGAGCATGAAACGGTCTTAAAAATATGTGGAGCATGAAGCGGTGTTCAAAAACATGAAGAGCCTGACAAGGTGTGAAAATTATGAAGAGGTTCAAAAAGTGTCAAAAATATGAGGAGCATGAAACTGTTCTGAAAAATAGGTGCAGCATAAAGCGGTGTTGAAAAACATGAAGGGTCTGAAAATGTGTGAAACATATGAAGAGCTTCAAAAGGTGAAAAAATATGAGGAGCATGAAACGGTCTGAAACATAGGAGGAGCATGAAGGAGTGTTCAAAACATGCAGAGCCTGAAAAGGTGTGAAAAATATGAAGAGCTCCAAAAGTTGTCAAAAATATGAGGAGCAGGAAACGGTCTGAAAAATAGGAGGAGCATGAAACGGTGTTCAAAAACTTGAAGATACTGAAAAGATGTGAAAAATATGAAGAGCTTCAAAAGGTGTCAAAATATGAGGAGCACGAAACGGTCTGAAAAATAGGAGGAGCATGAAGTGGTGTTGAAAAACATGAAGAGCCTGAAAATGTGTGAAAAATATGAAGAGCTTCAGAAGGTGTGAATAATATGAGGAACATGAAGCGGCGTTCAAAACTTGAAGATACTGAAAAGGTGTGAAAAATATGAAGAGCTTCAAAAGGTGTCAAAAATATGAGGAGCATGAAACGGTCTGAAAAATATTAGGAGCATGAAACGGTGTTGAAAACCTGAAGCGTCTGAAAAGGTGTGAAAAATATGAAGAGTTTCAAAACATGTAAAAATATGAGGAGCATGAAACGGTGTTCAGAAACATGAAGAGCCTGAAATGGTGTGAAAAATATGAAGAGCTTCAAATGGTGTCTAAAATAGGAGTAGCATGAAGCGGTGTTCCAAATCTTGAAGAGCCTGCAAATGTGTTAAAAATATGAAGAGCTTAAAAGGTGTCAAAAATATGAGGAACATGAAATGGTCTGAAAAATAGGAGTAGCATGAAGCGGTGTTCAAAAACATGAAGACCCTGAAAAGGTGTGAAAAATATGAAGAGCTTCAAATGGTGTCAAAAATATGAGGAGGCTATAACGGTCTGAAAAATAGGAGTAGCATGAAGCGGTGTTCAAAAACTTGAAGAGCCTGAAAATCTGTGAAAAATATGAAGAGCTTAAAAGGTGTCAAAAATATGAGGAGCATGAAATGGTATGAAAAATAGGAGGAGCATGAAACGGTGTTCTAAAACATGAAGAGCCTGAAAGGTGTGAAAAATATGAAGAGCTTCAAAAGGTGTCAAAAATATGAAGAGCATGAAACGGGCTGAAAAATAGGAGGAGCATGAAGCGGTGTTGAAAAACATGAAGAGCCTGAAAAGGTGTGGAAAAATATGAAGACCTTCAAAAGGTGTCAAAATATGAGGATCATGAAACGATCTTAAAAATAGGAGGAGCATGAAGCGGTGTTCAAAAACATGAAGAGCCTGAAAAGGTGTGAAATATATGAAGAGCTTCAAAAGGTGTGAAATATATGAGGAGCATGAAACGGTGTGTAAAATAGGAGGAGCATGAAATGGTGTTCAGAAACATGAAGAGCCTGAAAAGGTGTGAAAAATATGAAGAGCTTCACAAGGTCGAAAAATATGAGGAGCATGAAACGGTCTGAAAAATAGGAGGAGCATGAAACGGTGTTGAAAACATGAAGAACATGAAAAGGTGTGAAAAATATGAAGAGCTTCAAAAGGTGTCAAAAATATGAGGAGCATGAAGCGATCTGAAATATAGGAGTAGCATGAAGTGGTGTTGAAAACCATGAAGAGACTGAAAAGGTTTGAAAAATATGAAGAGCTTCAAAAGGTGTGAAAAATATGAAGAGCTTCAAAAGGTGTGAAAAATATGGGGAGCATGAAACGGTCTGAAAATAGGAGGAGCATGAAACGGTGTTGAAAAACATGAAGAGCCTGAAAACGTGTGAAAAATATCAAGAGCTTCAAAAATGTGTCAAAAATAGGAGGAGCATGAAACAGTCTGAAAAATAGGAGGAGCATGAAACGGTGGTGAAAAACATGAAGAGCCTGAAAATGTGTGAAAAATATCAAGAGCTTCAAAAGGTGTCAAAAATATGAGGAGCATGAACCGGGCTGAAAAATAGGAGGAGCATGAAACGGTGTTGAAAAACATGAAGAGCATGAAAAGGATTGAAAAATATGAAGAGCTTCAAAAGGTGTGAAAAATAGGAGTAGCCTGAAGCGGTGTTCAAAATCTTGAAGAGCCTGAAAATGTGTTAAAAATATGAAGAGCTTAAAGGGTTTCAAAAATATGAGGAACATGAAATGGTCTGAAAAATAGGTTGAGCATGGAAGGGTGTTCAAAAACATGAAGAGCCTGAAAGGTGTGAATAATATGAAGCCTTCAAAACGTAGCAAAAATATGAGGAGCATGAAACCGTCTGAAAAATAGGAGGAGCACGAAGCGCTGTTCAAAATCATGAAGAGCCTGAAAAGGGGTGAAATATATGAAGAGCTTCAAAAGGTGTCAAAAATATGAGGAGCATGAAGCGGTCTGAAAAATAGGAGGAGCATGAAGTGGTGTTCAAAACATGAAGAGCCTGAAAAGGTGTGAAAAATATGAAGAGCTTCAAAAGGTGTCAAAAATATGAGGAGCATGAAACGGTCTTGAAAAACATGAAGAGCATGAAACGGTCTGAAACATAGGAGGAGCATGAAATGGTGTTCAAAAACATGAAGATCCTGAAAACATGTGAAAAATATGAAGCGCTTCAAAAGGTGTGAAAAATATGAGAAGCATAAAGCGGTTATCAAAAACTTGAAGATAAT